>NW_016107566.1:2397258-2478016 GCF_001604975.1 Cebus imitator
TAGAGACGGGGTTTCACCGTGTTGGCCAGGATGGTCTCCATCTCTTGACCTTGTGATCCGCCCACCTCAGCCTCCCAAAGGGCTGGGATTTCAGGTATGAGCTACCACTCCTGGCCCAAACTCCTTTTTTCACTTAAAAGGTTTTTGGTTGATTTCTCAAGATAACCCTTTCAATTACCACTTTGTTTAAGGAGACATGATGCAATTGAGTCTGGATGGATTTTTCATACTTTAGTTCTTACTGAAGCTGGATATTAACAACTAAACAAGCAGATTTTTGAAATTCATTTTTTTCTCTATCTTACTGGGTTGCAAAGTTAACCACAAAATTAATATGTAATGTTTAAAATAAGTCAAACAATGCAGAGATATCTAAAGAAAAAGTTAGTAGCCCCTTCCTGCCAATGAATGCTGGATTATTCAACATGCAGATCAAGCTTATAGTCAGGATACCTACAAAAATCAGGAGACTAAAATGTTTTTGAAAGAATGCTCTGTTTGGTATTTCAGAAGAAGCATTGGACAAAGTAATCATGGGAGACATCAGAAATCTTTAGACTTCTTTATATTTATTTTGTGTTTTAGTATTTTTGTCTTGTTTTGTTTTTGAGACAAGGTCTCACTTTGTTGTCCAGGTTGGAGTGCAGTGGCACAGTCACAGCTCACTGTAGTCTCAATTCCCCAGGCTCAAGTGATCCTCCCACCTCAGTTTTCCTGGTTGTTAGGACTATGGGTGTGCTCCACCATGCCTGGCCTTTTTCAGTATTTTTTATGGAGACGGTTTTACCATGTTGCCCAGGCTGGTCTCGAACTCCTTGGCTCAAGTGATTCTCCCATCTTAGCCTCCCAAGTATTGAGATTACAAGTGTGAGCCATTGTGTCCTGCCATGTTTTAGAATTTTCATGTAATTATATATTGTAGATTGGCTGAGAGGAGAACAAATATGTAGAAATAGTGATGTATGTCAAGATTATATTTTGTTCATAAAGTATATGTATATATAACTTTACATAATTTTTATTTTAGAATTATTTTTACATCTTAAAATTTCACTTATTTCGTAAATATTTTCATGTTCCTAAAAAGCTATTATGTTTATTATGTTATCATTGTATTTTATTTCATTGTACCAATAAACTATCTTGCCTGTCCATTCTTCCACTGTTAAGCATTTTCTTAATTTCCTACTAACATGCAATTTACATCTATATTTTTATTTCTGTATATATTTTCTTTTTAAAAATGATTTTTTGGGGTAAATCGCTGGAGTGATATTGCATGAAAGCTTATGAATATTTGTATATCCCTTCATAGCTATGACCAAATGGCTCACCCAAAGGGTTTTATAGTTTCTCAAAGGGTAAACTTTATGCATTCTGGGTTTAAAAGTGGTTTGGAGGATGACAAGATGGTGGCAGGTGAGGCTGGATGTAAGAAAGGGAACAGGAAGTGGGTGATTACCCTTATTCTGTCAAGAGAGGTGTATCTCAACAACAATGGTGACAGTCCACATAGAGGAAAAAAAATGAATATAATAAATATTTAGGAGGTGAATTCAGCAGGCTTGATGAGTAATTGGTTATGGGGAGGGATACGGGGTGGAAGATTAGAGGATGAGTTACTGTTTTATTGCATTTGAGGACCGGATGGAATAGAACAGGTTTGGGAGAGTAGAGGATAGTAAGCATGCACTATATCCTCAAATCCAGCACAGTGGCTACCACAAAGAAGGCATTCAATAAATGTTAATTGAATAAATGCTTCATGCATACGTGAATATAAGAAGGCTGCAAAGGATGAATCAGTGTTTCTATTTTACAAAGCCTCCCATGTCTTCGGTTGTATATCTAAAAGTACTGTTTTTATCTCCTCAATAGGATATCTTAAATTCGGCACTCCTGAGAACAAGAAAGTGAAAAGCTTTAGAAGGAAATTGTAGGCCTGGCACAGTGGCTCGTGCCTTTTTTAATCCTAGCACTTTGGGAGGCCAAGGTAGGAGAATCACTTGAGGCCAGGCATTTGAGACCAGCCTGGGCAACACAGTGAGAACTTTTCTCTACAAAAATAAAAATTAAAAAAAAATTAGCCAGGTGTGGTGGTGCACTCCTGTAGTCACAGCTACTTAGGAGGCTGAAAAAGGCAGATCACTTGAGCCCAGGAGTTTAAGGCTGCAGTGAGCTATTATTGCGCCACTGCATTCGAGACTGGGTGACAGAGTGAGACCCTATCTCTTAAAAAAAAAGTAAAGAAGAAAGAAGTATGGAAAGAAAGAGGACAAAGCAAAAGCTCAGGACTTCAGAAAAACCAGACCCACCTCTCATAAAATTAGCCAATTACTTCCCACAATCAGCCTTACGCTAAGTTATGTAGATATAGCTATTCATTAGAGAGTTGGCAAAAGAACCTGAACTCAGGCTGCTAAAAAGTCAGTATCCGTGAATCAGAAGGAAAAGATGATTCCATCCAGCTCACTTCATGACCAGTGAGAAACAGGGCAAATGGTTCCCTAGAGCTCTCTGCTCTGAGTTGCAGTCCTCTCAGGGTGACCAGGTCCCTCTGCAGATGTTTGGAGCTAAAAGGTTCTGCCAGGAGAATCGCTAAGCAGCTTTCCCATCTCCAGCTGCCCTTTAGGTACCATGCATCTTATTCTGTGGTTGTGACTCATACTTAGTGTTTAAGTTCTTGTATAGAATGTTGTCGCTTTGGATTGCTGTATTTTCCTGTATTTTTCCTATATCTCCTGGAGGGCAAAAGCCGTAATTGCTGTTTCCTTTGTAACTCCGGCAAGAGTTATGCATAACATTTAGCATAAAATGAGGACTCAAGTACTACCGATGATTGCTCAATTGTAATTAGTAAATTGGTGAAAAGTGGTGGTTTTTAACGATCAATAAAAAGTACCACATTTCTAGTCTTAGGAAACAAAAAGTTTATTGAAATGCATGTAGATAAATTATCACCAGCATAAAACTGTAAGTGGAGTTTTCAACAAGGGGTCTTTCGTTCTTAAAATGAAGTGAAGCTTTCTAAGTCCATTGTCCAATAGGAAAATATTGTATTTCTCTGTTCAGATAAAGTCCTTTAAAAAAGTAAATCTCTTTTGAAATGGTCTTTTAAACATCTCCAGCCTGTGAATATATAACAAAACAAAAAAGTATTAAAAAGATATCATTTTCTCCATTGAAAAAGAAGAATTAAATAGGAATGATTTAGAGCTAATAAACAATGAAAATACTTAGGCATTTGAAACTCTAAAATTTTCTTCTATTTTATTAAGTATATGCTAACATATTGGAGATAAGAAAAATAGTTTACCAAGACAAAATAAATGACAAGAGGTCATAAAAATGCAAATAAAGTCAATCATTTTATTATTATGTATTTAGGAACGAAGTGGAAAGGTTATCGCCTCAAATAAAGAATTTTTAAATAACTCTGATGTCAGTCCTTTGGAAATACAGTCTTAAGTGAGTTTTAATTTCCATTGAAGGCTAAATATCCTTCATAGAAGACTTGAAATCAGTCAATATAGTAAGAGAAAATAGGAAGAAACTTTCAGAGAATTTCTGAAACTTTGTGAGTCAATAGGAATTAGCAGTTAACTTCCTACACATAATCCTCAGGGTAAGGTGACTCATAGTCTATTTCCACGGGATGCTCTGCTCTGACCTGTTTGGAGCCCCCCAGGTGGTGCTGCTGTCCTTCTCCAATGGAGAGTCTGTTGAATGGGATTATCTTCATAGTGGTTTTCTTCATGGAATACCACCGGGATTTCCAAGTGGCCCAAATAATGCCATTATCATAACCCTTAGGAGTAGATGCTTTTGAGTAAGTTCCACCTAAAACAAGTTGTAGATGTACATATCATCATTCTGGAATCTTTTACCTCTGCAAGTCTATGAAGAACTGTCTATTACCATGTGCATTGCCAGTTACATAAAATTTACAGCGTTATCTGCTAACTGAAAATGTCCCCAAAGATTCCTAAAATCTCAATTTATAATTAAAATAAACATATTATTAAACAACATCTGTGTTGTGACTCATGGTTATATCCACACTTTACATTTATTCATTACTGGTAGGGCTAGAAACCCAAAGTTCCCTAACTGGCCTCTTTCCCTAAGTTTATTCATCCTGGACTCAGCTACTGCGGACCATCTTTCCCCTGGCAGGTTAGAAGAGAAGGAACCATGAGATTCCTCATGAGATCATCTCAGGTTATTTGAAAGCACAATTTTATTGGTTAATTGAAGCAAGGCTAAGGAGCTTTATTAAATGGTTCTGGAATGCTATTTTATGTCTCTATTGTAAAGTCCAGCCTCTGTTGATTTGCCTTTTACTTGTCCTAGGGAAGCAGATACCATGTAATTTCATAAAGGGCTTGTCAGAGCACGGCATTGGCATGAACCACAGGCTCCGGCATGACTCCTCGGTCACACAGATCAAGCATTTTTCCTTAGAGTTTCTTCTCATTGTGGGTGCAAAGATAAGCTATGTTTCTCCAATTCAACAACGTTGTGAAAACCAGCTACTTTAAATAAACTTTGCAAAGATTCCTAGTTGGTGATTGGCTAGGACGGTGCCATCAGGAGGTAAGGTTGCTCATCTCGGTAGATGAGGAGACCATGGTTTGCTATAATCCTGGGATGGTTTGGGACACTGGTTTCACTCACCTACCTAGCAGATATGTGTGGGAAAGCCCTACTGATGCTAACCAGGTCTGGTCTGACTGGTTTGGCCTTCCCCAGGTGGTGTTGGAGTCCTTCTCCAATGGAGAGTCTTTTGAATAGAATTATCTTCATAGTGATTTTCTTCATGGAATACCACTGGGATTTCCAAATAATGCCATTATCGTAATATGGATCCTTTAGCATTGGTAAGGCTTCCTCACACATAACTGCTGGGTGTATGAGTGAAACCAGTGTTCCAAACCATTTGAGGCTTATAGTAAACCATAACCCCTTCATCTAACCCCCATCCTAAAGTAAGTGTCTACTATCCTCAGACTCTTCTCTGAAGCTTTCACAAACCCCTGCCCTTACCAGTACTTAACGCTCTTTATTCTGTTCCTCCAAACACCTGCTCACTGTGCGTATCTGGCACATGGCTCATGGGAAGCCAGGTTAATGTGTCAACAAGCATCCATACAGTAATGCTGGTCTATCCAGATCTTATATGTGGTATATCTAAAGAATATACCATAACCCACATTGATAGTTTCAGGTATAATGACAAACCACTGGATATTTTGCAGCTGGTGGATTTCTTTAGAAGGGCTAAGTTTAGGCATGAACTTGGTATTATCCAGTTCCAGTTTCAAATAAGGAACTTAGTTGAAATAAAGAGACATGATATCATCCCTACTATCTTTATAAATTATTCTTCCTATCTATTTTTTTTTGCAAATACTATATTCTACACATTAATTTGGAATCTAACAAAGGAAAACATACCTTGGTAATAAACTCCATTGAGGTGGCCAGCGTGACACTTGTTCATCCACCAACCAGATCCGTCCTGTTCAGCACAGTTGCCTTCAAACTTATCATTGTCATTGTCCCAGGTGCTAAACTGCATGCCATTATGGGATGTGAAAAACTTGTCGCTAGGATCGTCGCCAAAATCATAGCCATCGAAGGCATCTCCAGCGTCTCCACCAATGAAGTAGGCATATGTTAGGCGGTACTTGTCAGCTTCAGGTCCCACCTTGAACATGGCATAGTCAGCAGTACTGAAAAGAATGGAATACAGCCATCACATTCTGACCTTCCTCAGGGACCTCAGAAGTTCCCTCTTTCATAGGACAGTTCCTTGGAATTTTTGACTTTGTTTCTTAAGGTTGAAATGTGCTCATTGAGTAAGTTTTTGCAAATCTGGCAAGAGGCAATGGATACGTGAACCAGTCCACAGCTGATTAACACTACCTGGGATGGGTCTAGAAGCCTTCGAAGCATTTTGGTGAAAACTAATAATTACACTCACTTGAATGCTTTTATGCTTGTTTCAGTCTAAGATCAAATCCAGATGTGCAGGTGACCCTAATTTTATGTTTTCTTCTTTTATGTAAATGTTATACATCATAGATCACAGAAATTATCTGACAGTGAGTGACCCTTAATTAATGCACCAAACTTGAAGAAGGTACAGTTCCATTAGCCACTCATACCGCCTGAAGGGTTAGGTGCTAAAGGGCTTTTCTCTCCCAATACAGTGTGGTAGTGGCAAGAAGGAGAGCTTCTGAGAGCATTGAAGGCATTACACAAATGAAGTTTTCCCTGTGTGGTCCAAAGCATGTGAACATGTGAAGGAGTTAGAGCGAGATTTTTTTCCTGGAAAAATATTGTACAAGTGGGCCATAATTCTACAGAGTAAGGGAAAGGATGGGCCTTAATGAATGAACAGAAATTCCCAGAAAATGTTTAGCCTTTTTTCTAATCTCCAGTACCTGAGAAATGGAAGATCCTCTCATAGAAGAAGGTCTACTGACTATAGCACTTTCTGGATTAAAAACCAACCTAACAAACAAACAATAAAAAAATCCATGTGTTTGGAGACATTATAATTCACTATTCCTTAAACATAACAAGAGGGTTGGATATTTTTCTCCATTTTAATTAGGTATCCGTGCTTAAAACCTTCAAATAGCTCAAGTGAAAAGAAGCTCTAGATCACCAAAAGAGCAAGCTGATTTAATTTGAGGGTAGCTCATGATTTGACACAATAAATGGCCCTTGAAGGCACTGGGAAGTCTGAAGAGACTGGATTTGCTTTTCAACCAGGATAGTTGATAACAGGACAGGCTCTAAAGTTAACCTACTTGAGTTTGAATTCTACCTCTACCATTTATCAGCAATGTGACTCTGAGCAAGTTAATCTGTAAAATGGGATTAACAATAATACCTGCCTCAAGAAATAGCAATTTGGACTAGATAAAATTATAATTTTATGCTCAATTTCTGGGACTGATTAAAAGTTCAGTTATTAGCTATTATTCTGAATGCCTCCAGGGTAAGTAGACTGTACCAAAACACTCAGATTCATCCTGAATAGAATCTACCTTTTTGGACTGCCCAAGAACCAAACTGACTCCTGGAGAAAATGGTGGCTGGATGGGCTGTTTACATTTTGTCAGGCTACATTTGCCATTGTCTATTGATAGATGGAAAGTACATTTTCCAGATAATCTTTTTGTTGTTGTTGTTGAGACAGAGCCTCATTCTGTTGCCCAGGCTGGAGTGCAATGGTGTGATCTCAGCTCACTGCAACCTCCATTTCCTGGGTTCAAGTGATTCTCCTGCCTCAGCCTCCTAAGTAGCCGGGACTACAGGTGCACACCACCACGCCAGGCTAATTTTTATATTTTTAGTAGAGACGGGGTTTCACTGTGTTAGTCAGGCTGGTCTTGAACTCCTAAACTTGTGACCCACCTGCCTTGGCCTCCCAAAGTGTTGGGATTAAAGGCGTGTGCCATTGCGCCCGGCTGACAATCTTTACAATAAAAAGTCAGAAGTCCTTTCAAAACAGTACCTGGTTCTGCCATTCCAATCTTCCAGTTGTATTCTTAATGCGTATGGGATGGCAGACTGTGTGCTTATCAAATGAATCTTCTCATTTCCCAGCCAAAATTCTGTTGTACCAGTAGGAGACAGGTGTCCAAATCCTTCTTTATATTGAATCCAGTTTTTCTTGAAATCCACACTGCCATCAAGTCTCTAATTACACATTTGCATAGGCAAAAGGAGAAAATAGATTATCAATACATATAAAGAAAATGCTGTCAACATTTTGCCAAAAATATGAAACATAGGTTCTATGAACCCCCCAACTAAGTGATCACGGCCAAGCTACCTCAATTTCCTCATCTATCAAACAGGAAAAATGATGCTTACTTCTTAGGGTTGCTGCAAGGATTACAAGAGAGAATATAAGAGAAATAAGAGAGTTCCTGGCACATTGTAAATTCTAAATTAATGGTAGTATTAAAAAAGACACCTAGATGACTTTAGAACTCTAGGTGGATATTACTGATTCTCACGCTTATGAAGGAATAGCCAACCCATTGCTCAATTGGTGTCTGGCAACTAATGCTTCCATCATTCACTCCCTCTGAGCGCCCCCTGCAGGAATAGCTGTAACAGTGGCAGGAGGCAAACAGAAGGCAAAGGAGCCACGATTCCTCCTAATGGTTATCAGCCAGTGGCAGAGGCAACAAAGGTCCCTTGTCTTGGAGCAGCTCAAGTGTATCCTCTGGTGTGTGAAAGGGTGGTGGTGGGTGATTGGGCTTTATTGTTTTGTGATGGGCAGCCTCAGATCTTGACCTACCTGACAAAAGAGTTCCCTTCTTGTTCTTTGTCACTATGGTACTATGATTATGTGCCATCATGCATCTACAAAGTCAGTGCCAGCACAGTATAGAGTCAAGGCATGTACTCCGAAACTGTACTACCTAGGTTCAAATGCTGACTCTGTTGCTCATTAGTTATGTGGTCTTGGGCAAGTTATTTAACCTTGTGTGTCTCAGTTTCCTTTTCTGTGTATAGGAGTAACAGAAGTACCTACCTCTTAGGGCCATTGCAAGGATTAAATGAGCTAGTGTTTGTAAGGTACTTGGAACAGCATCTGGCATATGGCAGAAACAATTAAACACTTAGAAAATACACATGGTGAGGAAAAAAAATTACCTTCTGAAGTACAGTCCATCCATTTCCAGACCCATCAATTTCACAGTAGACTAGGAATTGCTGCTTAGCTTTCAAAGGTTTGATAAAGTAAAGCCCACTCTGTTTAGCTCCCTTATTGGCAATGTCTTGACAATCTGGAGAAGAAGAATAGACTTTTACTGTGGTTTGAAATCCAGGTAGGACTGTGCCAGCCTTGAAAATTAGCTTTTAACATATAGTAAACTATTGATTTTCCAAGAATAATTTTCTTACTTTTCACATCATCATTCCTTGTAAACTCTTTTTTGGCTATTCAAGAAAGGTCTAGAGAATTGAAATTCTTGGACTTAATGGCCAGCCACGTTCTAAACTATTTCTATGCATTGCAGTACATTCTCCTTTATGATATTTACTTTAATGAACCTAATTTCCACATAACCCTCATCACTTACCTTTCCCAGTTGTATCTTGGATTTGCACTGTGTCTTTGCAAGGTTCCTGGCACTGTGCTTCAAGCTGGGTTACCTTCTGTTTTAAGTTAACAATCTTTTGATTATTTGTATTATATATTTCCTGCAAAAATCTACAAACAAAAAAATAAGATAAACATAAGTCTTTCTTTCAGAAGAATGATTTCATATTTTCTCTGGAAACTGCTAGCTAAATATTTTCTTAATAATTACTTTCTGATAAATTATTCCATTCTTGGGGAAAATGCAAAATTATATCACTAAATTAAGATGAATTAAAATTTTAGTATATGTGCTGCCAAAGTGAGCACAAGATGGATTAAAATTATAAACTTTTTGAAAAAGAAAAACAAAACCAAAAAATCAATTAAAACAGGAACACAATGTTGACCTGAAGCTTTTCACCTAGAATGGGACATATTGCCTCAACTCCGAACACAAATAACAAAGTCCTTGTCAATAAACAAATGTCATTGGCATTTTGCTTTTTACTCTATGCATAAGGGGCAGCAGACAACAACGTGTAAGAGTAATGAGACTGGTTAACAGGAACACTCCCCGATGCTTTACAAGCCGGAAAGGCTCAGTTCAGTAATTCACATGTGCTGAAATAGTATTCCTTTCACTTGTGGAACTACTGAGGATATACTCATAAGCTTCAATCAAATGAAGAAGGGATCTGGAACATTACTACATGTAAAATAAAACAACAGATACTTTTCCTTTCTTTTTAAATGTTTTTGGTTACATAGCTTTGGGAATTGACTGAGGGAAGTAAAAACCCTACTTTTGTACTTACTTACAGGGTGGCTTGTAAATATTCAAAAATGACAGAAAACCATTTACAATGCATAAACTGTTCTGCCCTTCTTTGAAGTAAAAAAGGGTAAAACAGGCTATTTGTCCACTTTTCCCCGCTACTTTGTCCTAGGCAATTTCTGTACAATAATCTCCTTCAACCTCAATGATGGACAATAATAATGCAAGTAATAATAAGAACAATGATAACAATGGTCCTTTGATAGTAAAAAGAGGAGAAATCTTTCCTGGGCCACTTCTCCCTACCCACCATTTATCTCAGTTTCTCAAGCTGCTTTGAGAACAATTTAGAAAAAAAATTGGGGAAAAAAATTAAAACTGTATCTGAGACCTTATGTTCCTAAAGTTTATGAGTCCCTGAGAAGCTGTTTACAGAGACATTCACTTCCAAATGAAGGGAGGAGACTCCGCAGGTTCATTCTGCAATGATCAACACATAGCTTTGCAATGTTTGCTACATTTAGTCTCTTAATATATGTTTTTTTCCTGCTCCACCTTCAATATAGTTTACTTTAGGAGCCAAAATCCTTACTATGTTTCTGCTTGCTATTTTTTTTTTACCACCAATTTGTCAACATTTTTATAAATAGGATTTTATTTTCAACACCCAAACTCCTATGAGATTAATTTTACGTTGTAAGATAAGTGGGGGATGGGGAAAAACATTTATATAAATATGGTCAAAATAGCGTTTGAAGACACCTAGAACATCTTTCCCCAATGTGATTATTATAAGCAATTATAACCCAGCATAAGTTACAATGCACTAAAAACTTCTACCTTCACGATGTTCAAGATAGGCATAATGCCACTGGGATATTAGAAATGGGGAGAACACATTACAAAATTACTTTCACTCAAGTATAGAATATTAAATTAGAACTAAATCAGTCTTGCAGAGCAAATTAAAATAAAAATGCTTACCGAATACTTGAGTCATGTGTTAAAATCAATGCTTCATATTTCATAATTTCTTCTAACATTTTCTTGGACTTCAGAGTAGCACCCTCCATCATACCTGTAATATAGAATCAGAGACATAAAAAATCTTTAAGCAGATAGAACAACTCAAACAACAGCAAAAGAACGTCACAGGTGATTTTTTTTGGTCAGTAGTCTTTATTTTCTCACTT
This sequence comes from Cebus imitator, assembly GCF_001604975.1. Classification (NCBI taxonomy): domain Eukaryota; kingdom Metazoa; phylum Chordata; class Mammalia; order Primates; family Cebidae; genus Cebus; species Cebus imitator. The sequence goes on from NW_016107566.1 coordinate 2,408,345, forward strand.
GGTTTTGATGGCTGATCAGGATTATAGCTGACTTGGATTATTTTTACCAGCTCTTTGGCTTCTGATGTTTTGTTTTCAACTTCATGTAAGAGGTCTTCCAAAACCTGTAGATCCTTGTCTACTTTGGTTTGATAAGTAGATAGGAAATCTGCAATGCCACAGGTAGTTGGGCAATAGCTACCCTGAAAATATAACAGGAATTAAAAATGTTGGCAGATGCTACACATAACATCTATTAAGAAAAATAGGTAAAACCTAGACTATGTATTTAAAACATTGCAAGTGCTAGATGATATTTATGAGGAAATTATTTCTATTCCTCTGCCCCCTCTCCAGTTCACACACAAAGGGAGAAACAAAAACTACTTACGAATCTTTCATCTAAGATGCAGCAGTTGTCTCTGGTAGCAACGTACTAAAAGAGAAAACATACAGACATTTCACTAGTTTATTATCTGCTTTGTTTTCCATTTAAAAAAATGTTTTGTGAAGAGCACACTTACTGCCACACATGTTGAAGAGAGTAATAAAAGAGCATAGAAGTAGAGAATTAAATTCCGGGGATGCAAGGACCAACTCATGATGTCTGGGTCCCCGGAGTTCCGAGCCTTGTAGCGTCAGCACTGTCACCTCTCCGGCTCCAATTGTCCCTTTATGTCAGCTCCTGGGACAGCCAGGACTGCTAGTGGCTGGAGGTGATCACGGGGCCTCCTTACCAGAAGGGCGGGGAGGTCTTTCCTGTTCCTTTTTCCTCACCCTGGCCCCCAACCTATACCGCCAGGTTCCCAGATTTTGCACACAGGTTGAAGCTCCTCCTTTTTGGCCCAGCTCAAGGTTTTTTCTCTGATCCAAAATCATCTGCAAAAGGCTAGTGAAGCATTATCCATTGCTGTGAGGAGGCGGGAAGTCCCGGAGGCGGCGTGATGCAACTTCTTCCAGTACATGGCTGAGAGCAAACAGATCTGACCTCAAACCGAGCAAACCCAGTCTGTCCTTGTGATGGGGCCTGCTGCCATCACCCAAATTACCGAAAGAACTTTGTTAGCCTAGAAATCAGTTAACATTATTATTTTTAACCTGTGGCTGTGGCGGGAGGAAACCCCCCCATGCCCTAGTTCACTATTCCCAGGAACGAATGACCCTGGAAATACATTCCTGTCTCTCTGTGTTAACCATATTCACAGGCTTTCAGTTCTCAGGGAGCTTTTGACCTCAATTTTCCTCTTGTCTGAAAGATGGGTATGGCACCCCCTCTGCCACAGAGAGAAAAGAGCCAGGTGTCCACTTTATTGTTCTTGTGGTTCCATTAAGCTACCAAAGAGAAGAGAAAAAATCCACCTCCCTTGTATTTGAGGAGAGCAGAAGCATAGCTGAAGGAAGAGAGGCAAAATGAGATGCTGGGGAGGGGCCCTCATCTCTGTTTGGCCCTTACAGCATCCTTGTGTTTGGGAAAACATGTCTGTCATCACTGCCGATGGAGAATTGTCACTGTGCATTACACTATTATTAATGTCTCTATTTTTGGTTATCCCTCATTTCCTCTTCTGAAATCAAGTTTATTATAAGTTTTTATGAAATGCCTCCAGTTTGAAAGAAATACTAATATTTCAATGTTTAATTCTAAGTCTTTACAAAGGAATACTTACATGACTTGAAAACAAAGATAAATGTTCATACTCAGTAAATAATCAATAATTATAACAAAGTGAACACATCAAAACAGATTTGTTGCTTTTCTTCTCCTCCTTAATATCCCTCTCTGACTCAGCAGTTATTGTCAATCATATCACCATACCAGCAGCCAATTAAGTCTCACAATCTTTCTCATCCATCTTTTCCATTCATCTAATCAGCTGTCAATCAAGTCAGTTGAATTAAACGTTAAAGTGTTAGTATTCTTTCACACAGCTTTACCTCAAATAGCGTTTGTAGCAACCTTATCTGTATACATGCCATATCCACTCCATTAGATTGTAAACTGATTTCTATGGCTACGGCATCTAACATATATAGCTATATTTAACATAATTGTATTTAACACTCAATAACTATGTAATAACTGGAAGGAGTTGCCTCTGTGAAAAAGTATGGGATGCAGAGGTGGAGGACAGAATTGGAAACAAGAAAAAAACTTCATTTTTCTCTGTAAACTCTCTATATTGAGAATTTGAAATGTATGTAAATATTATCTACTAAAATAGATACAGTCAAAATATGTAATTATTGATCATTCACAAAGATTTACATGGTACACTCATAATTACATCTTGCTTACTTTTTAACCTGACTTGAATATGACGGGTGACTAAGGTATTGCCTTTGCCTTTAAGAAGTGTATAGCACAATTGGAGAACATATAAATAAATAGTTATTGAGTTCTGGAGTCCATTTGCCTAGGTTTGAATCCCATCTCTACAATTTACTGGCTGTGTGATTCAGTACAAATTACTTAATCTCCTTGAGTTCCATTATCCATGTCAGTAAAAGAGAGATAATACTTATGATATAGTATTTACTTAGTAGGACTATTACCAAGATTTAGAGGAATAATGTGTTGAACACATTGCCTGATCCCTGGTAAGGGTTAAGGAAATGTTTGTAAGGTTTATGAATTACCAAATGTATTTGACATAAAAATCTATGTAAATAGGAAACTCCTTTAACACAGTCATTATTGGTAGATTTGGCTCATGGGAACAAGCTTTGTTGTTCCAGCTATAGGAAGTTCCTCCATAAAATATTGGTTCGTTGAATTTAGGGTAACCATTCATGCAGTCACAGGCTGGGTTTTGATCTCCTTAAGGTCATAAAGTTTTATTGGATGTATTAATGTAACTGATTGACAAAGTTGACAAACATTTAAATTGAGGACATTAGAAATTCTTACAGCATTTTAGAAGTGGAATACTTGCATCACTGGCTTTTAACTGACTTGTATTGAAATCTAGAAGTGTTATCAGAATTTTAGAGAAAAAAATTTGCTTTTACCACAGTCTCAAGTCCTAAATCCAAATCACATACAGCAAGAGGAAAAAAATGGGCAACAGTGATTTAGCAGTCTATATTGGCCCTGCATTCAATCTAGTATCACTTAGATTTATTAAATTTTAACTAGTTGTTTCATGTTTGGGCCAAATTTTTCTTTGAAAAATGAGAAATCATTGATGAATTCCAGGAATGAAGAATATTTCTTAAATCACAGTTCTTTTACTTCCACGTATGTTTTTTGAGAGAATAGCATAGGTAGTATGTAAGCCAAAATAATCATTTAATGTAATTCGAGGTCAGTGGTCTTGTTTATTGAAATAATAATGTCCCAAATTCCCTATCATCCAACCGTTTGTGTTCTGACTTGAAAACACAACGTCTACTGCTAACAGTCTTCATGTGTATTGATAACGTACTTTGTGAGCCCCTCATCTGCTTTGTTCATCTTTGCTCCAAAATTATTTTCTGAATTTAAATTTGATTACATAGAAGACTTCTTGACCTGGTGAAAAATGTTATAGGCCCCAAGGAATAATAGAAAGAACTACCAATTTTGAGCATCTTCTTTATGCTAGATGTTATGCAGTAGTATAGTTGTTGTTGTTGTCATGTATATTCTCTCATTTAATCCTCACCACAAGCCTAGGAAGTAGATATAATTACCTGTATCTTATAACGAAAAAAGAAAGGCCTAGAGATGCCGTTTAACATATGCAGGGTCAGTGTGCCAGAACAGGAACTCAAACTCATGGGACCCAATGCCTGTGCTCTTAACCATGAATCTTTATACAATCATGAAACACTACTTAATTTAAAATAATACGTAGATACAAGGTGTTGTGAAAGTCAAAGTTATTCACTGATAGAATGGATTTTAATGATGTGTATATGCATGCATATATAAGTGTGTGCATGATTATTTGAACATACGTTTACATCTATCTATCTAGTTATCTCTCTTCTTATCTGGGTTAGAGGCAAGATTGTGTGAATGATCTTCTACAGCCTTGGAGTCTTTCTCAAACCTAGATTTGTGTTGTTTTATGATTAGCTTGTGTTTACAGTCCATTTTTTTTCCTTTGGAGATGGAGTCTCGCTTTGTTGCTGAGTCTGGCCTCAAACTGAACTCCTGGGCTCAAGCAATCCTCTTACCTCAGCCTCCTGAGTAGCTGGGACTATAGGCACGTGCCACTGCACCTGGCTTCAGTCCAATTTTAGATGGAAGCAGTTTTTCAATGCTAACTGCTTGGTTCAAGTTTAATAGGACTTGATAAATCTAATTCTGTCAGTAGGCTAAAAGGGAGAGACAGCCACTGTGTGGTCAAGGAAGCTCAAATCAATGGCAACAATGATATATCTGTTTTTCTAATAAGTAAACCATCTCTAGATCTAAGCTAAATTTTTAGCCTGAACCCTCAGAACTGGATTTCCTAAAAACAGGCAGAAAGAAAATGAAACTGTTGGCATATTGAAAACCAGTCCAACCTAATAGTAAAAATATCCCATTCAGGGCAACAGAGTTGTCTCTGATAGAATATTTGCTTTGTGTATAAAAATAGACCAGGAAAAGCGAAAATGCAAATGCTTTCTTGGTAGTCTATGAACAATGTGCTTTTAGTTTCACTATGTAAATCAAAGACGAAAACAACACTGGGCACAGGTAAGATGGACTCCCTCGCCGGCTGCTGAGCAGCAGCCATAGGTTGGGTTTTGCACTTCTTAACTTCATAAAGTTCATTACATGTGTCATTTAGGAGATCTGTCCTAGTGGCAGGGATGTTGAAAAATCCCTGCTGTGGTTGAGATTTAGGAAATTAAGTAATTCAGTGCCTAGAGAAAGAAGGATTATCCTGTTGGTAATTACAGAGGCCAACGAGGCTGGAAATTAGCCATTTTTAATACTAGTTTGAGACTAAGGAATGCTCTGAGGTGCCCTGGATTGAGACAAATTGGAACAGAGAGGTTGGATTTAGGTGTTTTGCTGTGCTACATTGGTATTTGCTACCAGTTCGTTTTTTTTTTTTTTTCCACCTTTGTGTAATCTAGGATTTCAAATCTCTCACCCTATAAAAGAATTTTCACTATTAAATGTGATTAGCAGGAGATTTACAAGAGCAAATGAGATTGGTTAAAAAAAAAACACCACCAACAAAGGGGCCAAGTTATATTCATGAGAATGTGCTCTGGAAAGAAGAAACATTTTAAGCCTTTGAGTAGAAATACTGGCCTATGTTGAAAGTGAACAGGCCCCTGTTTGAGGAAAACTAGTTATTTTGTCATGTAAACTAGTTGTGGAGGAAAAATCTATCTATATATTCCTAAAGAAGGAGAGAAAGTAGGAAGAATAGAAAATGTTATCAGATCATCAAAGCAATTTAGTCATCTTATCTAGGTTCACACACTTGCTTTAACCCGCAATCTTGAATGAGGACAAACGAAACATTTAACAGATTTGGATCTTTGTTTTAAATTCTAACTACTTGGGTTAGTTTATTGTCTTAGTGTGACTGCACTATAGTCTTTTCAAAGTAAAATCCATATAGGATTTGCTGTGTACAAAGGCAAACTTTCTATTGACATTTTGAAGGACTTTGCTTCATCCATGAAGGTGACATATTTCAGACTTCTTCAGGTGTAGATTTCTGTGTATGCTTTACCTTGAGTGGTGGAACAATGACCTCTGCTAAGTAAACAAAGACACAATTTGCAAAACCAGATTAAGTCAAAATCCCAAATATTTACTGAATATTTTGCAAGAAAGCCTGGAGTCTAAACCACACTCTTGGTTGATAACCACTATGGCTGCAAGTTACCGAAGAACGGCCTGGCTTCAGGGCTGACCAGGGCAGCCTCATTCACAAAGAAACAAGAATAGGTCAAAATTTAGAACATTGTGTTTCATTTTTTATAGACAGCACAGAGGAAATTCTATTAACCAAGATCCAGGAAACTGGTTGCTTAATTATGCATCCTTCTGGGTTGGAAGACTACCCAATATTTACATATCAATACTTCCTATGGTTCTCACTCACTATGCTTTATAAGGTTAATTTCCTCATTAGTACTAACTATATTGATATTTAATACTACTTCATCTCATTATGACTATGGAAGTCCCCATACCCTTCATTATATTGTCCTGATATGGTAAGCTATTTCTAGCTCTCCCTGAGAAACTTTAAAGAATTTTTCTAGAATAATATCTAAAATAATGCTGAATCAAATATGCACCACAAAATTTGACTGCTCGCTAACTGCACACTGTCCCACTATGTTCCTCTTCTGGATACTCAGACCAAAGTGATCATTCACTTAGTAAATACATATTGGGCTTATGCTATTTGCCAGGCCCTATTCTATGCAACAAGCCAAAGTCCCTGGAGCTAAGTTTACATTCTAGTGGAGAGAAAGAGGATAGAAACAAAATATTATGTAATGTCAATTGATGACAAGCGCCATGAACAAAAATGAAGACGGATTAAGGAAATGACAGACTAGAGGGGGTATTGTTTTAGACATGGCAATTGGGCAGTACTCTTGGTTAAGGTGACATTTGCTGAGTTTCTGGTGAGGCCAGTTACAAAGCTCATAGCTGACTCAGTATTGCCACCTGCAGGCTCTTATATATCTGGAGGATGAATGATTTAAATCAACATACACATATTTTTTTATTTGGAGTTGTCAGAGATTTTTTCTTTTTCTCTTAAGAAGGAGTATTGCTCTTTCCTCCAGGCTGGAGTGCAATGGTGCGATCTTGGCTCACTGCAAACTCCACCTCCTAGGTTCAAGCGATCCTCCTGTTTCAGCCTCCTGAGTAGCTGTGATTACAGGTGTGCACCATGATGCCTGGCTAATTGTTTGTATTTTTAGTAGAGACAAGATTTCACCATGTTGGCCAGGCTGGTCTCGAACTCCTGACCTTGTGATCCATCTGCCTCAGCCTCCCAAAGTGCTGTGATTACAGGCATGAGCCACTGTGTCCGGCCTGTCAGAGATTTGACAAGTGTAGTTCAGTGATAGAATGAGAAGAAAGTATACTAAGAGAGGAACACTGTGCAAGTTAGCCAGAAAACACCACAATGACATCTACACATTACTATTGGGCTTGCGAGTGATGTCATCCTCCTCATCAAAAACCTCTGAGGAATTCCCATTTCCTATCCAATGAAATATATACTTCTTAGCCTTGTATTTAAGCTTCTCCCCCCAAAAATGGCCTATATAACTTGTTAGCTATATCTTCTAAATTGGATCGAGGTATCACATCCCATACAATTTCAAAATTTTGCCTTCATGAGGCTTACATAAAAGATATTTTAATTATATAATTATTATCATATAATAATACATTGATTAAAATACCTTCATAATCACATAATACCCCTAATTAAAATAATTTTTATGTAAGCCTCATGAACACAAGGATTCTTATCTGCTGTTAACTGTGGTGCTTGATCAATGCACTCAATAAATACTTGTTGAATGAACAAAATATATTTTACTAAAATGTTACTCATTACTAAATATTACTAAAACACTAACATAAAATATTAAAATGCATTTTGAGGCAGAGAACATGTCTATTAAGCAGATAACAAGATCGGCCAAGAAAAGGAAATACACCCATTTCAAAACCATCTGTTTCAGAGCAAAATTCTGTAGCAAGGCGATCAGCTCCCACGGTGTGGGTCAGTGACAGAGCTGATGGACAGTACCAGGGAGGGACTACGGTGATCCTCTTGACTCGTTTGAGTGGATTAGGAGAGGAATGAGACATTCACTATGACTTGTTGACTGAAGGAAACTTTATATGTATTTAAGTTTTGGAAAACTAAAGCAAAATTATGTCACATTTTAAAACAACTCCAAGTTTGAATTACAAACATAAAATTGAATGGGTAAGTCATAGAATATCACAACCCTAGGAAGAATCACCTAGAGCCATTGGTCACTGTTTCTCCTGATTTGCTCTATAGAATACAAGGAGAGAAGTCTCCATGTAGGCCTCTCAGCCACTCCTGCTTGCCTGGAACAGGGAACTGCCCTAACCAAGCAGTACAACCTTAACAAAGGTGAATAAAATCCTAGAAGATGGGGAAATGAGGGAGTTTATAGCATTGTGTTTTGCAGCTTTTCACTTAAATAAACCTAAAAAAATTCTCTAGAATATGCAGAACTAGGGCTAGAGTGTGTCACAGAGAAAGCTAAGTGATCTTCGCCTGGCCCTTTCCTTAGGTTTGTCTGTTTTGGTCCCATGGTTTAGCTCAGTTCACTCAGCTGTACTCCAGGTCAGCAGGTGGTCATGACCTACAGTTAGGACACTATTGCAGCATCTTGGGTCACCCACTGCACTCCATTTCTCAGCTAGACTTTGCAGCTGGGCCTCAGACTGCCACAGCATCTGGCTACTGTCGGGAAATGCACTGCTGCGTCCCAGCCTGGCCCCAACACCCTACCTTACTTACGTTTGTTGTGGTCCCTTCTTTCTCCATTCAGGAATCCCTCTCTACTTCCTGCTCTCTCAACCACCAGATCTGGTAAACTCATATGAAGTAAGGTAGGATCGACTGAGCTTGCCTAAGGTATTGCTTCTACTAAGACTGAAATTTAAACTTGAGGGAAAAAACAGAAACCGAAGACAACAGTATCTAAGAACAGACTTATACAAAATAGTTAGCTATTGGAAGAGAATTATGGGATCAAATACAAATTAGGCAACTAAGAGCAGTTGTATAAAGCCATTTAATGATGTAAAGACAATGTTTTATTTCTATTTTAAGTACTTAGAATATCTTCTAGGTGACTATATCTTAAAACGCTCCTTAGATTACTCTGTTTCACTTTGTTAAAAATGTTAGGTTCCTCAGCCCCTTTCCGGATCTACCAAAGATGAGTATCTGGGAGCGGACCCCAGGAATCTTCATTTTATTAACAAACTTCCCCAGATGAATATTATACACAGTAAAATAGGAGAACCACTGCCCTACGCAGGAGAGTAACCATACCTGCTTTGCCTAAAGAGGCCTTCTTTCCATTAGACAATCTCAAATCTTGTATACTACCTCTTTGTTCAAGTAGTTAATACTGAAGGTATGCTGTAAACATTTCCTATTGCAAAAGAATTTAAAAACCAACTGTATCAGTTTTTGTTTGCTATTGAAGTTTAAAGTTAGATTTTGGTAATTCAGAAACAGAAAAATACAGCATGTTTTCACAGGAGCTAAAAATGTGCACATATGGACATACAGAGTGGATTAATAGACACTGGAAATTCCAAAGGTGGTGGGAGAGGGGTAAGGGGTGAGAAATTACCTATTGGGTATGTGTATATCATTCAGGTGATGGTTACACTAAAAGCCCAGACTTCACCACTACACAATACGTCTATGTAACAAAACTGCATTGGTACCCCCAAATCTATGAAAATAAAAAACAAAACAAAACCAACTTAGATTGTAGATAATCCAGTTTACTGATTCGTACTGCTTTATTGATGAATAGTGCATCGATGCTTCCCAAAGAATAAAAAGTAGACTGGCACTAAGCCCCAGTGCCTTAACACACTGCAGAAGTAGCTGTTTAAGAAATTCAATCACTTTACAGAAATAGAATAGAAAGGACTTAGGGAAAGACTGAATTAAGACATAGAAGAGGGAGAAACGATTCACAGATAATAACTCTGAGAAACAGTAAATGTGGGAGAACACTAACATAAACAGGAAAACGAGAAGAGGAACTGATTTTGCTGAAGAGAGAAAATAATGAGTCCAATCTCCAACTTTATTATTATTATTATTTTTGAGCTTCACTCTTATTGCCCAGGCTGGAGTCCGATGGCGGGATCTTGGCTCACTGCAACCTCCACCTCCCAAGTTCAAGTGATTCTCCTGCCTCAGCCTCCAGAGTAGCTGAGATTATAGGCATGCACCCACACGCCCAGCTAATTTGTATTTTTAGTAGAGAGAGGGTTTCTCCATGTTGGTCAGGCTGGTCTCAAACTCCCATCCTCAGGTGATCTGCCCACCTGGGGCCTCCCAAAGTGCTGGGGTACAGGCATGAGTCACCGTGCCTGACCCAATTTCCAACATTTTAAGTTTGGGTGGGAGTGAGACCTGTAAGAGTTGATGGCATCAGAACGCCGGAGTTGAGCTTTGGGAATGATAACTAGTGGTGAGTTGATAGAGGTGAAGTGACTTTCCAGGGAGAAAACAACCTGAGGACAGAATTTGGACTAAATTTAAGAGCTGGCAGAACAGGCAGAGAAGGGAAGAACAGCTCTGCCTCTGCCTCATGGCCCTATCCCTATGCAAAAACCAAAGACTTTCGGGTCTCCAAATAACATCCCTTGGACATGATTTAACCTATTATCTGCGCCTTGGAAGGCTTTCAAATGAAAGAATTACAAACAATATATATATGCACATATATACATATACACATATATACATATGCATGTGTATGTGAAACCTTTGCTGTTAGATATGTCTGATAATAAACGAGTGGAAGTTGTTTTATCCATTTCATCTTCTATGGTGCCAGAAATGGGTAGGCTGTCTAGTAAATAGATTTTGTTAATTAGTACAGTCTGTGATATAATCTCCTAGTTGTGTTAAATTTCCTGAGATGCTTGGAGGAATCTGTTGGATTTCATTGTGAATGGCTTTTATGTTGCATATGTCATTACAGATTTCTGTGAACACATAGGGCTTATTAGAGCTAATTCAAACCAGAATTCAAATAACTTAGAAATTAGCTTAGCTGGATGCTGTGGCTCACACCTGTAATCCCTGTACTTTGGGAGGCTGAGGTGGGAGGATCGGTTAAACCCAGGAGTTCAAGATCGGCATGGGCAACAAAATGAGACTTCAAAAAGTAACAAAATTAGCTGCATGTGGCAGTGTGTGTCTGTGGTCCCAGCTACACAGGAGGCTGAGATGGGAGATCCCTTGAGCCTAATAGGTCTAGACTGCAGTGAGCCGTGTTCAAAAAACTGCATTCCATTCCAGGGCCTGGGTGATGATAGAGTGAAACCCTGTCTCAACCTTGTCTAAAAAATAAAAGAAAAAAAAGAAAAAGGAAAGAACTGTAGTTTAAGGCCCTTTGTTGAAAGGCCAGTCGTCTCATGGTTAGTGTAATAGTGCCACCTGCTGGTGAAGTTATTTTATTACTTGACAGCAGCAGGCATGCCTGTGGATACACCTGTGCACTCCGATTGCCACATAGATTCTTGTAGATCAAATATCCTTCACCCATTCTTTTTGTATGTGTATACGTTCTTATCCATATGTTAGGTTTCTCTGTGTTCATGCTGAAGGGGTGGTGAGGTAGGTATTTTTCTTAGTGTCAATCAACAGTATTCAAAATGGGTCCTCAAGTCAAAACCTGAAATTCAGAATTTGGGATTCTCTGTGTGTTTGGACGTACTTCCAACCACGTGGTTAGGGTCTTATATAAATGACCCCCAAATGGCCTCTGTATATTGACTTCTAAGCTGTTGATTTATTTTCATTTTTAAAAATGTATTATTATTATTTTAAGGGATGGGTGGGAGTGGGGGCTTTTGCTCTGTCACCCAGGCTGGAGTGCAGTGGTGCAATCACAGCTTACTGCAATCTCCAACTCCTGAGCTCTAGTGATTGTCCCGTCTCAGCTTTTCAAGTAGCTGGGACTACAGGCACATGCCACCATGCCCAGTTAATTAAAAAATAATTAGTAGAGATGGGATCTCACTCTGTTGTCAAGGTTGGTAAGGTTATTTTTTTATTAACAGCAAGCTGGGAACAAGTCAAGTGTTTATGTATCTTAATGTTTTAAACACAGCCCAAATAAGCAGATTTTTAGCTATTTGGAAACTGCCTGCTCGGTATACCCTGAGCAACTTCACTCAAGCTCTGCCAGCCACAGAAAAGATAAACTTTGCAGCTATAAAGACCCCGCTTAGCATCTGCACTTTGTGGGTATCTGATCCTGAGATTTTGCCATGTGCTGAGGGATATTACCTAAATATGGAAGTCCCTCTCTAATCCCTCTTCTTCAGGGCTTCCTTTATCCTCCTCCCCTTCTGGGTGGTGGCCTCCATGCTGCCAGAGCTCTGGATGGGTCCCCACTATGTGGGACTCCCCATCACCACGCAAACCTGTCAAAGTGCTTCCCCAACAGAGCTCATTGCATGCTTCAACTTGGTGATTATGTTTTTTTTCTTGATCAGCCTCAAAATCCCTTGAATAACTCACTCTATCAGGTGAGAAAGCCCTCACCTCAGCAGGGAGAAAGAAATGAATGTCATAAACTCCCATAACTCCGGTTGTTCATATGGTCATGGCCCTCATTAACCTCTGTGCATCTTCCTCAATTACTGTTGCTCCCCTCCAGAAAGCAACATTATTTCTTCAAAAAGGGCAAAGATTACTTGGTGATACTGGTGCTCCTGGTTGTCCCTTCCCAAAGAGTCCAGGAGACCTGGCCACACCATGTGCCACATTGTGCAGAGGCCTTTTTTGTGCCCTGCCCTCCTAAGGGAAGAGCTGTTTCAACTGTAGGTAATACAGGTGGACCTTAGTCTGGCCCTGAGTTTGGCCAAGGGCCCCTTATGCTCCTGGCATTGCTAGTGCAGTGCAGGAAGGGAGGAGCTGCTTGAACAGACAGTTCAGCTCAGTGTCAGACCTCAACTCTCAGGGACTCAGCCTGAAGCCCAGGTGGATCGGTCGGGGTTCTCTAGAGGGACAGGACTAATCGGATAGATGTGTATCTGAAGGGGAGTTTATTAAGGGGTATTGACTCACATGATCACAAGGTGAGGTCCCACCATAGGCCGTCTGCAAGCTGAAGAGCCAGGAAGCCAGTCTGAGTCCCAAGACCTCAAAATTAGGGAAGGCGACACTGCAGCTTCAGTCTGTGGCTGAAGGCTGGAGAGCCCCTGACAAACCACTGGTGTAAATCCAAGAGTCCAAAAGCTGAAGAATTTGGAGTCTAATGTTCTAGGGCAGGGAGCATCCAACATGGGAGAAATATGAAGGCTGGAAGACTCAGCTATTCTAGTCCTTCCAGGTTCTTCTGCCTGCTTTTATCCTAGCCATGCTGGCAGCTGATTAGGCGGTGCCCACCCAGACTGTGGGTGGGTCTGCCTCTTCCAGCCCACTGACTCAAATGTTAATCTCCTTTGGAAACACCCTCACAGATACACACAGGATCAATACTGTGCATCCTTCAATCTAATCAAGTTGACACTCAGTAATAACCATCACGCAAGGGGCTGGTTTGGTTTTTGTTTTTGTTTAAGAGATGAGCTCTCCCTCTGCCATCCAGGCTGGTGTGCAGTGGCACAATTATAGCTCATTGCAGCCTTAAACTCCTGTGCTCAAGCAATCCTCCCACCTCAGCCTCCTGCTTAGGTGGGACTACAGGCATGCGTCACCACACCCAGCTAATTATTTTATTTTTTTAGTTTTGTAGAGATAAGTTCTCACAATGTTGTCCCAGTAGTTGCCTAGATTGGTTTCAAACTCCTGGCCTCAAGCAATCCTTGGCCTCCTCAAGTGCTGAGATTATAGGCAAGAGTCACCAAGCCCAGCTGGGGCTCACTAATTGAAGGTGATGAAAACATTACACACTTTCTAGGCAATTCCTTCTCCCTCTGTATGGCTGAATGTAGGAAAAAGTATCTCCCTCCCATGGTTAGTTAAGGATCAGACTCACTGTTCTAATCTTGCCTGTATGAGTTAGTAGCTCTGTGGTCCTAGACTACTAGCCTCTCTGTGCGTGTTTTCTTTCTTCATAAAAAGAGGCCATAAGAGTACCCATCTTGTAGCTTTGTTGTGAAAATTAAATAAGATCTGGGATCATAGTGGGTTTTGTTTTTGTTTTTGTTTTACTTAGAGAGTATAACAGGATAACTAAGAGTATTAACAGTATAGACATTGGAGCCCGGCTGTCGGGGCTTAAATTCCAGCTTTATAATTTACTTCTAGCTGTGTGACCTTAGGAAATGTACCTACTTCTTTGTCTCATTTTTCTAAATTGTAAAAAGGGGATAATATTATTATCCATCTTATAGGGTTGTTTTAAGTGTTAATAAATGTAAAACCTTTAAAACATTATATAAGAGCTGATTTTATTATTATTATAAATAAAGCTCTTCAAACAGTTTCTGGTAAGCAGTAAGAACTCAATAAATGTTAATGGTGAATATTAGTCATGTAACTACCCAGATAATCCATGAACTGTATTAGTTGTCCTGTAAAGAAGCAGGGCCTGGTTTGTTTTCTTCCTTTTATTATAAAATTTTACTGCTTCTAAGTTAAACCTTGTCTCCCTAAATTCAATCCAGGAAGAGAGTCAGGTTGAAAGGTCTAGAAGGAAAGACAAGAGAGCTGATGGAAACAAAACTACACCAATAGTAGGTGTTAAAAAGAGAGAGAGAGAAAGACACACCCACACACACCCACACACACACACACACATACACACACACACACACAGAGAGAGAGAGATTGAGAGAGACTTTCTTTGTCGGCTAAAAATTAACTAGACTGTCAGCTCCTGTTTTGCTTCCCTCTTGGAACCTGGAAAAAAATATTTGCAGTGGTCCTCATGTGCACAGCAGGCCTTGCTCCGATGGTCTTGCAGACCAGGAAATGAAGATTTCCAAGGGAGGAAGAGCAGGATAAGAGAATAAAAAGAGATAGATACGCTAGCACAGGAACAAGGCGCAGAGCAGGAAAGTTACCAGGACAGAGCAGGGAGGGACTGACTGTTACAGGGCAGGGAGCAGGAGGAAGGCAGCCACTTTTCAGGGAAGGTATTTGAAATTACAAGAAAGCCAGGTTCTTCAGGGCCCTGGGGAAACAGAAATACAATTCCCTGGCTTCTGGGGAGAGATCTTAGGGGCTCTTATATCTCCATCTTGTTGGATTTTTCCTTCTCAGGCGCCAGAATTTGGAAAAGGGTGGGGAGGGTCTTTAAATTATATGGCGCCAACTCCAAAAAAGCGGGGAGGCTGTGAGCCAGCCGCCCTCTGACTGGGTTTTGCGGTGCTGGTTGCTGAAATCACTTGCGCACAGGGCGGCAGGAGCTGGGAACCTCAAGGTAGGTGAGCCAGCCCAGGCCCGGGCGCAGTGGGGTCCGCCCGGTAGGGGGTGCGCGAGGCCGCGTGTCGTAGGCTCCCGCCCCCGGCCCGGCCCGGCCCGGCCCAGCGCGGCCAGTAGGTGGCTCTGCTCCTCGGCGAGCCCTAGAGCAGAGCCCGGCGTGCAGCGTGAGGCTCGTGCTCTGGGTCTCCCGGGCGGCCGCCTCGGGCGTCGGTCCCGGAGACGGGACGGACACCTGGACCCGGGGACAGCGAAGTGGCAGCTGGGGCTCGGGGCGGCGCCGCGCCTTCTGGGGAGACACGGAGGTATCAGGTAACCGCCCCCTCCCCCACCCCCACCAGCTGCCTGCGCCCACGCTTTTGCCCACCGGAGCCCCGGGACTCTTTCTCCTCCTCTTTCCAGGGAGGAAAGGCGGCAAGGGAGGCGCGAGGAGGAGTTAGTTGCAGGCCTAGAGGCAGACGCCGAACTCCAAGGGATGACACTTGGACCCTGGAAAGTTAGATCCCCCGTAGCTGGGCTCTTCTCTACCAAGCGTCCTAGCTTTGCTTTTTCCTTCTCTCCAGAGGTAGAGAGGGCCAGGTGCCAACTCCTTGCTCAACTTCTCCCTGGAAAAGTGGCTGCCTTCCCTGTGACAGTCCCTCCCTGCTCTGCCCTGTAACTTTCCTATTCTGCACCTTCTCCTTGCTAGCTTGTCTGTGTCCTTCTCTTCTTCCCTATTCCTCCCACTGGAAATGTTCACTTCCTAGTCTGCAAAACCATACAGCGGAGGTTTGGAACAGAGTCGGCTCTTGCAGTCAATCGCCTCTTGGTTGATGGTGGTTCTGGATTTGAGGGCAGCAGTAGGGACGATTAAAACTAGTTTTTAATACTTAAATGGTTTAGGGCTTTCTTGTGCCTTTGTTCTCCCTAAATATTAGTTTGATTTACTAAAATCCTCGCCTACTCTCATTTTTGGCAACTTGGTAAAGAAACCAAGTGAAGAAAAGAGATTGGGATATCAGATCACCATTATTCAATCTGAATATACCTATTGGTCATAGCATACAGTAATCAGCCCTTGGGTATTTATGTAGAAATCATCTAGCAAAATAGAATGAATAATTTATTTTGAGGGGCTATAAACTTTTTGTATGTTGAAGTGTGTTTTGACACTTGGACATGCCCTGGTTGCAGTGGCTGCCTGTTCCATTTGATTTGATTGTCTGACATTGACACTCTATTACTAACGTTTATTCCTTTGGTTTAAAGTCTTTTTTTTTTTTTTTTTTTTTTGAGATGGAGCCTTGCACCGTCGCCCGGGCTAGAGTGCAATGGTGCAATCTTGGCTCACTGCAAACTCCGCCTCCCAGGTTCAAACAATTCTCCTGCCTCAGCCTCCTGAGAAGCTGGGATTACAGGTGCCTGCCACCAGGCCCAGCTAATTTTTTTGTATTTTTAGTAGAGATGGGGTTTCACTATGTTGTCCAGGCTGGTCTCAAACTCCTGACCTCATGATCTGCCCTCTTGCCCTCCCAAAGTATTGGGAATACAGGCTTGAGCCACTGCACCCGGTCTGTTTAAAGTCTTAATATTCTTTTGCAGTCCCCCTAATGAATCACAGTTACCATGAAAAGGATAACATCATATTATTAAAGAGAAGTCCTAGTCTGGGGTTCAGGAAACAGGACTCAGATGGCCTGTGTTCAGTGTTTAGTTCTGGACCCAGTTCTGCTACTAATTGGCCATGTGATTTTGGTTGTTCAATTTATTTAGCTTCTTGGAACCTTGGTTTTCTCATTTCAAGGAATCTGGGACCAGTAACCTCCATCCATTTGTCCTATGACTGCTAAATTCAGTCCGCAATTCCTGGCTCTCCTCTTCCCGGATTACCAGTGGCATTTAACCAGAGTCATCATTGTCTTGCTGAAATGCTTTCTTCTTGAAGTCTTCTGAGGTTTTCCTCCTCCCTCCTTGCCCACTACTTCTGTCTCCTTGACTGCTTCCTCCACAACTCTACCAACTAAAGTTTGGTGTGTAATAGGCCTCTTCTCTGACTCCGTCCTCTGTCAGTGCTCTCCATCTGTGACGTTTAACATGACCACCTTGTGAGAATCCCACAGTTATGCCTCCAACATGGACTTGCCCTCCTCTAAAATTCATACTCACATACTCACTAAAATCCAGCTGCCTTCTTGACATCTTCTGTAATAGGCATCTCAAAAGTTACATGTCTAAAAACGGAACTCCTGATCTCCACCCCCGATTCTTCACCTCATTAAACGGAATCCCTATCTTTCCATGCCCAAGCCAAAACCTTTGCAGTCAAACTTGACGTCCACCATCATCCTAGTCCACACCACCATCTCTCTAGTTGATCTATATCAGTAGCCCCTGATCTAGTCATCCTAGTTGCTCTCTTGCACTTCTGAAGTTTTTTTTCTCCACGCAGCTGCAAGAGTACTCATGCAGTAGAATCATATCCCTCATTGGATGAAAACTTCCAGATGGTTTATCTCATTTAGAGATCTTCAAGACTGTGATTTCGTTTTCATCTTCCTTTCTGGTCTTATCTCTTTCTGCTCTCCCCCTTGCTCACCAACATTGCAGACACATTGGCCTCCCAGTTATGACTCCAATATGCTAAGCACATCCCTGTCTTGGGAACTTAGCACATACTTGTTCCTCCATGTGGAACACTGTTTCCCCAGACAGTGCATGGCAAGCATGTCACTTCCTTAAGGTCCCTACTCATTTAACTACTATCTTATCAAAGACACCGTTCCTTGACCACTCTATATCCAATAGCTATAATTCTGTGGGATTCCTCTTGGTATTTTTTTTTAATCGTGACATGGCTTGCTTTGTCACCCAGGTTGAAGTACAATAGCATGAACATAGCTCACTGCAGCCTCAGATCCTGGTCTAAAGCAATCCTCCTGCCTCAGTCTCTCAAGTACCTCGGACTACAGGTATGTGCCACCACACTTGGCTGATCTAAAGATTTTTTGTTTCTTTTTTTCCTTTTGTTCTGGGTAGAGATTTTATCTTGCTATGTTGCTGGGGCTGGTCTCAACCTCCTGGGCTCAAGTGATCCTCCCACCTTGGCCTCCCAAAGTATTGGGATTACAAGTCTGACAAGACACTGTGCCTGGCCCTCTTGGCACTTCCTAACCCCTTACCTGGCTTCATTTTTCTCCACAGTACTTGCCAGCTGACAAATATTTTGTTGTTGTTTCTTTTCCCACCTACCCCCCAGAAAGTGAATTCCAAAGAGGACAGAGGCTGTGTTCATTTTGATCACTGCATTGTCTCCAGTGCCCAGAACAGGGCTTGGTGTGTAAGATTACCAGTGTATCTTTCTTGAAGAGATTATACTCATAATATTTATACCATAGGGCTAAAGTGAAGATCACACTGTGAGGCCAGTTTGTATACTGGAAAAAACCTTGGCTTTACAGTTAGAGAAATCTGGTTTCCAATCATGGTTGCATACTTACTGGTAATGTGAACTTCTCAGAAGGTCCATTTCCACACTGTGTGATGGATATAATATAGTATCTTGAAGGTTTGTTTGGGGCATAAGGTGGAACACGAATGTACTCAGTTATGAGGAGGCTAGAAAATGAGCAGTTTTGAGAATATATATGTGAATCTGTTTTGTAAGCTATAAAGCCACATTTCTACATATAGAACTAATAATCCTGGGGACAGTTGTGTGAAATGTACTGTGCAAAGCATTTCAGGGTAAATGGTTTCAGTGCTTGCAGCATACTGAAAATTAGAAAATAAATAATGGCTGGCACCTATACCTATATTTACATATTCTAATGGAACTGAATGTCTGACTTCCTGTTATTTCTGCATAATGTTCCCAATAACCTGTAGTCCTGTCGTGCCTGAGAAGACAGTTTGTGTTCTTATTATCTCAATCTCTGCACAAATTCAATTATTCTTATTATCAATTATTCAGTTATTCTCATCTCAATCTCTGCACAAAAACATCTGCACAAATTCAGCTACTTAACATACTCACCTGAAACCCAAGTAATCAGCTGGTGACGATTAGCTGCCAGTCTCCACTTGGTTAGCATGGTCCTGCTAGATGAGTACAGCTAGTGCTCGACTTACGACCACGGTCGGGACTGCAGGCCAGTAGTAACACGATTTGGCCGTAAGTTGAGTAGGCTATATGTACAGTTGAAATGGTGCACGCGGAGATGGTAGTGCTGCCGGAAGCTGGTCCACACTGTTGTGCACCCAGCTGGGCAACGTTTGCACTGCCAGACACGAAGCAGTTGTGGCTAGCGATTGTGGTCGTAAAGTCGAATGGTCGTAAGTTGCATAGGTCATAAGTCGATCAATACCTGTACTGGCTGGCTTACTTTAGTTCAGCACATATTGCTAGGCTTTGGGGATTCAAAGGGAAATATAATATGTCTTATTTTCAGGGTACTCATAGTCTCTTGCCATAGTCTAGCCTAGCTTTACAAGGTGTATACAATTCAGGCTGTTTGAGGACAGGAGTGAGGTCAGCTAGCATATAGGTATGTATGAGCTTTTAACTGCCGCAGTTTGAAGACAGCTGGAAGGCAGACAGATGCTATGCTGATGCCCCTTTTCATGTTGAGTTTTTCCGCAAAATCTTCAAAGTATAGGCCATATACTTTGAGTTAGGCCATATGACTATGAGTTAGATGTGTCCCTGAAATCCAGGTCCAGTTCTGTATTCTTGTATGTTGAAGTTTAAGAATCACAGACTAGGGCCGGGCGTGGTGGCTCACACCTGTAATCCTAGCACTTTGGGAGGCTGAGGTGGGCAGATCAATGGAGGTCAGGAGTTCTACCCCAGCCTGACCAACATGGTGAAACCCCATCTCTACTAAAAACACAAAACTTAGTCGGGCAGGGTGGCACACACCTGTAATCCCAGCTACTTGGGAGGCTGAGGCAGAGAATCACTTGAACTTGGGAGGCGGAGGCTGCAGTGAGCCGAGATTGCACCGTTGCACTCCAGCCTAGGTGACAAAAGCAAAACTTGGTCTCCCATCAAAAAAAAGAATCACAGACTTCAGGACTCTAGATAAATGGGGGCAGCTTCAGAACCCAAGTCATCTTGTCTTGGTTGTGATGTACCTTTCCCTGGTTTGCAATCCATTCCCCAATGACCACATGGGCTCAGAACAGATACTTTACCAATGTATCTGGGTAAAGAACCCAGATACATTGCTGAACTGTCTATGTCCACCTGCCCCCCAAACCCTTCTCACCTGCTGCCTCCCCAGCAGCCCCACCTCTGCAAATAAGGTTGTGCTTCTTCCAGATGTGGAGATTAAGCAGAAAATTGTGCAAGGTCACCAGAAGATGATCCCCACGTATGAGGGCTCAACCAGGGTAGAATTGTTCTAGATCTGGGCAGCAGAACAACTTGCTTGACTGTGAGACAGTGCACTTGAAGTTAAAAGAAATTCTTCAGTGAAATCCTTCAACATAACTGTCCCCAGTAATATTAGTTCTATATGTGTAAATGTGGCTTTATAGCTTACATGTGACCAGTAAATGCCTTCATTTCCCTATCAGGTAAAATAGGCTTGTAAGCACTTTCAGGACTGGGACCAGGATTTATTCTTCCTTGCCTGGCACAGTGTTGATCAACTGTACATAGATTTATTCTCCAGGAATAATCATTGCCTCCATTTATTCATCAGGAATTCTGATACAAGTACATAATTTAAAATATATAGATATTGTTTCGGCCTCACATTTACTTGGCAATAAATATTTCTTGAGCACTGTGCTAGATCTTGGGAGTATAAACTAGAATACAACCAACTTCTTGAACCCAGGATACTGTCTTGGTGTATTTTTATTTCCAGATTTATATCAAAATTAACACATTTTTTACCCTTTTAAAACCTACGACTGGTGTATATATAAACCATGGAGAAATACTTTAGGATGATTACTTCTGTTATCTTCTCATCTCTATTTACTTTTTTAAAGCTCTAATGAACACAGCATATAAACACATTGGCTCATTGAATTATTTAGCAGCCTTCAACCCTGCAGTTGGAATGAAGCAGAGTCCGGCTGAGCTCTCCAGGGCTCCATCCCTTGTAGAGAATGACTTCCTTTAGGGAGGGCACAGTGCAGCTCTTGGGAAAGGTTGTCTAGCTAGACTGCTGCTGCTGCGGCTGTATCCTTGAACCTCAATGGCTTGGCTTTGGACTGCTTGCCGATTCTTGCACACTGAAGGGAAGGAAGACTGACAGCCAATTTGGCTGCTTTTTGTGTTTTCCACTGTGTCTTCAACTTATTCAAATGCCTTTCCTGAAGAAAGCAGATTCCATGGACCACTCCATTTGCTTCTGGACTATTGAGACACTGGCAGATATGATTAAGAATCTGAACATGGAAACATTTAAAAATACATGACACTAATTTGCAGTGCAGTTTACATCTCTGTCTCGGATTTTACATCGTCTCTGGAACCCACAGCAGTCATTAGAATTATCCATCATTCACAAAGCTGGCTTTGTCTGATTTTTGTGGCATCCATTTGTTATTGTCTTTCTTTTCTCCCTTTCCTCAGTATTCCCACGATCACTGACACAACTGCTTTTTGTGCCCTGTTTGAATTTCGCACTTGAATCCCTTTTAGCAAACATCTCAATGTCAAATCCCAAAGTGAGACTTTTCTTTGTCCTCTGAAACCTTTGATGAAAAGTTACTGTCTGCCTGCAGTTTGTAGAATTGCTTAATTGGAGATTGTTAAAGTGTCACTGGATGGTATTGCATCTCATTTTGAAATAGTTGCTATTGATCTTTCTGAGCTCAAGTGCCCTAAAAACAGACAAGCAGTTTTTACGTTATCCTTATCATTCATGAGAAATAATGTATGATTAATTATGGGACCATTTATCTTTCAGTATTTCCCTTCTTATATCTTAATGGTTTTCCATATGTGTATCATATCATGCCTGAGTTTACTCTTTTATGATTGTAAAAGCTATCCATCCTATAGGGTATTGCAGTTGCATTATACAGAAAAAAAATGTGTAAATGTATATTTCAGTAATTAAGAAATACTTTTATAATGCTGCATTTATTTTACGTATTTACATAAGACTGCTGTGCCAACATCTCTGACGTAGTGGAAAATATTTCCATCTTTGGTAAATCTTTACCTAAAACTTTAATAGTAGGTTTTAGGAATTCCAACATTTCAATATAAAAATTTCTATGGTAGTTAATAAGAAATTAGAGACAAGTAGGCCACGAGAGCGTATGAAAAGTGAGAGATATGAAATCAAGAAACTTTAAGGGGAATAACTGTTTTAAAATATGATTTCCTATTCATTCATCCATCATGCAGCCAGCTTTTGCCAAGTGCTCATCAGGTACAATGGAAGAGACTAGAGACACATATGTCAAGACAAAGCTCCTACCTTTAAAAATACCATTTTAGAATTAAACACTATCTTGTGATGGTACTTTTTCTTTAGGCCCTTATAGCTCTTTTTTTGTACTCTTGGAACTGCCCTTGCATAACATTTTTTAATAAGGCAGTAACTTCAAGAAAAGCAGTTATTTTAAGATTCTGGAAGGGGGAAAACTAGGGGCTTGGTAACGGCAAATGTTTCCTTTGAGAATACTACTGGCCCGTCATATTTACATCATACGTCAATAAGCAGGATCAATTTTGGCCTTAATTGATTATGAGCTTGGAATAGCAAAGACAATTGTACATTGGATCAAGGAAATATATAATTTGTTTTAAAATGAGATCTTTGCCATCAGAAGGAAATAATTTCTGGAGATCACTGGAATAGAGAGGTCTGCTACCACTGTTATATTTTCCTGACTTGTCTTTCTGTTACCATGTAATAATTTGCTTTTCTTTTAGTCAGCATGATTAAGTATGTGGATTACCACCTTAATATGCCAATGGTTGAATGTAAAGTACAGTGACAACTCATTAAGATAGAGAGGGTTGCCAGGAAATATCCCAAATGAATGAGAATATATCTACAACTTCTATATTTGAATAATGTAATACCATACTATACATTTTTTTCAACTTTGATAAATTCATTGTTAAATTTAAATTTTAAAAAGTAAAATACACTTTGTGTTTTTCTTCCAGTTCTTCAGCTTCTGATATGGTTTGGCTTTGTGTCCCTGACCAAATTGCACCTCAAATTGTAATCCCCATATGTGTCCAGGGAGAGACCTGGTGGGAGGTGATTAAATCATGGGGGTGGTTTCTCCCATACTGTTCTCTTGATATTGTGGGAGTTCTCACGAGATCTGGTTGTTTGGTAAGGGTCTGGTGTTTCCCCCTTCTCTCCTTCTCTCTCTTTCTTCCCACTATGTAAGACATGTCATTGCCTTCCACCATGATGGTAAGTTTCCTGAGGCCTCCCTGGCCATATAGAACTGTGAGTCAATTAAATCTCCTTTGTTTATAAATTACCCAGTCTCATGAAGCACCTTTACAGCAGTGTGAAAACAGACTAAGACAGCTACTATATGAAAAGAAGCTAGATTATTTGATTTTCTTCCCTTTTTTTTATTGAGACAGAATCTTTCTCAGTCACTCAAGCTGGAATGCAGTGGTGCTATCTCAACTCACTGCAGCCTCTGTCTCCCAGGCTTAGGCTATCCTCCCAACTCGGTCACCTGAGTAGCTGGGACTACAGGTATACACCACCATGTCTGGCTATTTTTAAATTTTTATTTATTTATATATACATCTTTTGTGGAGATAAAGTTTCACTATATTTCCCAGGCTGGCCTGTAACTCCTGGGCTAAAGCAGTTCTCTTGCCTTGGCCAGCCTATTTGATTTTTTAATATCTCTCAGAGATAAACTCTGTTCCTGCTAACTGCTACAAAAGGAAAATCGCCTGTTAGTGACTACTGCAGTCACTTTAATAGTCCCTTAGTCATATCTTTAAGGCTAGAACTTAAAGACAATACCTAAGCCAGGCACGGTGGCTCACGGTTGTAATCCCAGCACTTTGGGAGGCCGAGGAGGGTGGATCATGAGGTCAGGATTTCAAGACCAGCCTAGCCAACACAGTGAAACCCTGTCTCTACTAAAAATACAAAAATTAGCTGGGCATCATGGCGAGCACCTGTAATCCCAGCTACCCTGGAGACTGAGGCAGGAGGATTGCTTGTACCCAGGTGGCAGAGGTTGCAGTGAGCTGAGATCACACCACTGCACTCCAGCCTGGGCTACAAAGCTAGACTCTGTCTCAAAAAAAAAAAAAAAAAGACAACACCTAAAAGGCTAATTATACAAGACTGTTTATGTAAGTGATTTATTGTGAAACTTTAAAAATGTTAGGTGCTAATGTTATTAGTACAAAGATAGGTAGTTTGGTTATTTACCATTTTATGTCTGAATATCTAGGGAAGTACAGCTAATTAAAGAACTTCTGTTCACAAGGATGGATATGGTAGCCTTATTTATAACACACACTCAAAAGGAAAGACCTAAATGCCCAACAATAAGGAAATAAGGAAATGGTTAAATAAATGAGGAGAGAGTCAGGCAATAAAATCTTACATAGCCATTAAAATTATATTTATGGAAAACCTTATTACCATGGAAAACTGCTTATGTTCTCATATATAGTACCTGATAAATGTCTTAGTCTTAATTTTTAAATATTTCAGTTGCTACAGATGGATTAAATTTTCTTATTTTAATATTTAAGGCCTATAAATTGGCCTTAGGCATGGAATATCCCAGCAGAAATTCCATTTAGGCAAGAGAACCATTCAAGTAATTTAGCTTACTAGAGAATATGTAAGTATTATTATAGCTATAGCATCAACTTTGTGATTTTTAGTCTATGTAAGAAGCTGCTTTTATTTGATGAAATTAGTTTAAAATGTCTCTATCATAACCTACCTAGATAACTTTGTGCTTTAAAGGGCAGTTTGCTCACAAAGGAGGTACTTTTGAAGAGCTACATCACCTATGGAAACTCTTACTCCAATCTACTCTTTTGGTTTTCTGCATCTGTTTCTATAATCTGTCAAGTAAATGTGAAATCACTGGTTTCTCTAAGGAATAGTATAGACTTATAGTAATGAATGTTCAGGGCATATATAATGTGGGTAACTTTAAGTTTTAATAAAACTTTGGAGTTGAAACTGCTGCTAGTTGGGTGCAATGGCTCATGCCTGTAATCTCAGCACTTTGGGAGGCTGAGGTGGGAGGATCACTTGAGCCCAGGAGTTCAAGACCATTCTGGGCAACATAGTGAGACCTTGTCTCTACAAAAAAAAATTTTTTTAAAGTGAAGCAGGAGGATTACTTGAGCCTGGGAGGTTGGGGCTGCAGTGAGCTGCGCTTATGCCGCTGCACTCCCCTCCTGGGTGACCTTGCCTCAAAACAAGCAAACAAAAAAGCTGCTAATAGATCACAAAAGAGAAGTGGTTACTTTGTTTAGTTCTTTTAAAGCCTTATTTTTCACTTTGGTGATAATGAAAGTTTAGTTTATCTTGAACATAATATCAGATCTTTCCATCAATTGATTATATTTCAAATTCACATAGGATTAGTTAATATAAACAACATAAATATTATAATTTCTTAATGTCTATTATAGCCTTGGAAGCATTAAAATGTTGATTAGTCTGCATTATTGCCTTTGATAGCCAAATATATTTTATAGTGAATACATTTCTTTTTATATTTTAGACCTGGGCTATTCTCCTGATTTTATACAGACTGCCATGGCTCCAGATAAAAAAGATATTCACCAAAAGTAATTTGAAAACTGTTTTGTCATGTGGATTATCTTAATTTTTTGTATTCAGTGAAATGTCAAATTTTAAGATGGAATCACATACACACACACTTAGTAAAACTGTTTGATTTATATAGTCACAAGAAGCAAATAACTCAATGAACATTTAAAAGGGCTTTAATAGACACATGTACACATATGTTTATTGCAGCACTATTTACAATAGGAAAGTCATGGAACCAACCCAAATGCTCATCAATGATAGACTGGATAAAGAAAATGTGGTATATACACACGATGGAATACTATGCAGCCATAAAAGGGAATGAGATCATGTCCTTTGCAGGGACATGGATGAAGCTGGAAGCCTTCATCCTCAGCAAACTAACACAGGAACAGAAAACCAAACACTGCATTTTCTCACTCATAAGTGGGAATTGAACAGTAAGAACACATGGACACAGGGAGGGGAACAACACACACCAGGCCATGTTGGTAGGTAAGGGGGAAGAGGTGGGAACTTATAGTACAGGTCAATAGGTGCAGCAAACCACCATGGCACAGGTATACCTATGTGTGACAAACCTGCACGTTCTGCACATGTATACTGGAACTTAAAGTAACATTTTTTTTTTAAAGGGCTTTATTAGCCGCCTTGCAGTTCTGAGGAAAGAAGGCAGTTGCCATTATATGAAAGAATTTTTAGAAATATAAAGCCACTTTTAATCCCCCAGCATTTTGGGGGTGATTCCCAGTCGGAGAAAGTTAGAACTGAACTGTTTGTTTGCTCTCTGACACTCTGGATCTCCTGTGACTCAGGGCAAATCATTTTATGATGACTCCCTGGAGTTAGTGTGAATCTTGAGGCTATGGAACCAATCAAAGTGGCTGCCCAAACTAGAACCAAATCCAGGACTCTGACATCACTATCATAGTACTTTGATTTATTGAGCTAATGAAGAAAGTCTTTTGCCATTGAGTACTGAATATCAAATCTTGTTACTGAATCTCTCCTTTTGAAGTATTGAAAAGGTACTTCTGATTAAGAAGGACCAATTCCTTAAAATGTGCCGTTGTTTTAGATCTACATGAGGAGCTGTGGATAGTTAACAGTCTGGATGTTGTTACTATGTACGACTTAGTTTTATTAATGATAAATTTCAGAATGCACCAAAGAGTTGGAAGGGCTGTCTTTAAAATATCATTATCATCCATAAGGGGGAGCTATATCCTCTTTTAAGAAATCAGTTGCTCAGAGGAAAAATAATAAAACTAGTTATACCATCTTGCAAAAAAGAAAGCAAAGTATCATTTGAAAAAGTAAATTTTGGCAAATTTGCGAAACTTCTTGTAAAATCACCAGAATTGTTCTATTTGTATACTATCTTTCACTTTTTTTCCATTTGTATAATTATCTTTACTGACATGTGAAGGCTTCCTCACATTTATACTGCTCTTGCTAGTATGTATGTACCAAATATAGACCTAGACATCACAGAGCACAAGCAGTGTTCAAGACACCAGTGCCTCACAGATGAGAAGGTGGAAATAGGCTGGGGCTGCGAATTACATTTGATAGATATCACTGTTGAAGCTATTATTGGGAAGTATTTCTGTAAACAGGGTGAGAATGATGTCAACCTGAACTGAGTGGCAGGGATTAATTCTCAAGCTTATTAGGAAATAGCAAGGAACTGCAATCACATAATACGTAATACATACCTTCTATGGCGGACCATACAGGTATTCGAGGGAGTTGGGAAAAAAGGAAGATGTTAAAGGCAAAAAATATCCATATACCTGTTTTGAAATAATGACCACTAACTACAGGGTCTTGTTACATGCGGTGGCATTTGCTCATTGTTGGTACTGGCTGTTGGTAGGAGAGAGTTTTCATAGAAGTGACTTAACTGGAAATTTTCAGTTGAAGAAGTCGTTTGTGGCAGTTCCTGGTGCAGGCACACGTGTGAGGGCCCTTCCTTCATGGCCTCCCGCTCCATTTTGTTAGGGTTTGACATAAGTGACTCCATTTTGGGTACCGACAGCTTTCATAGGAGTTCTACTCCATAGAAGTAACAGTAAGCGGGCAGGGAATGGATGTAAAGGAGAGTAGGATTGAGCTTTAGGGAACCCCTGGAGAGAGGGGAAATGGTGGCAGCTAAGGAGATAACAAATGGAAGAGGAGACCAGGTACAGTGGCTCATGCCTATAATCCCAACACTTTGGGAGGTGGAGGCAGGCTGATCATGTGAGCCTAGGAGTTCAAGACCAGTCTGGGCAATATAGTGATACACCTTCTCTAAAAAAAGGAAAAACTTAGCTGGCACCATGGTACATGCCTATTGTCCTAGCTGCTAGAGAGGCTGAGGCACAAGGATCACTTGAGTCCAGGAGTTTGAGGCTACAGTGAGCTAGGATTCCATCATTGCACTCCAGCCTGGGCAACAGAGCAAGGCTTTGTCCCTTAAACACACACACACACACACACACACACACACACACACACACACACACACACAAGGGGAGGGAGGTGAACCCTGGAAGAAGTGGGAAGAATCTGGATGATCATAGGAACCCTGGAAGGAGAGAATTTTAAGAAAGTGGTGGTGCTGGGGGAGGAGGCTAGGAGGATAGGGTGAGCTCAGATGGACCTGAATAGGTTCAGGAGAATGAACACAGAGAAAAAGACTTTTTATTTGGTTAGAAAGAGGACTAGTGGGTATAAATCCTAAATATAGACACTTAGTAATCATTCTTGGGCTAGTTGATAGGAGTAGTAGACCATTTAAAACCTTTTCACATACTGTCTGATGGCTCTTGTCATTAACCACACAGACAAGTCCGCATAGAGCCTGATACAGCAGCTGAAGCACACAAGGAGTAGGAAGAGCAGATTTCCATCTTGCCTCTGTCTCTAACAAGCTGTACGACCCTGGATGAGTCACTTCACCTCTCTTCTCCTTAGTATCTTCAACTGCAAATGAAGTTTCTTAAACTGATGTCCAAGGATGAGTTTCCGGGAATCTGAGATGCCTGACGTTATAAGGAAAAAAAAAAGTTTTCCCTCTAGGGAAAATATCTGTAACTTTGATTAGATCCCCCAAAGTGGTAATGCATCCTAAAAGCTAAGGACTACCGGATTAGTTGATCATTAAAGTCCTGCTTAGTATAGAAGATCAGGCATTTTAATCTTCAGCTTTCACCTCTCTATTGTATTCCACATTGGCCTGTCTCCCAAATCACTCTCAGAGAGCAAACTAAGGATTAGAATTTCTGAAATGTAATTGACTGTATCAGTCATCCCCAGAGGATGATTTAGAAAATCCAGGGAATTTTTTAAATTGAAGTTAATCATTTCTTTAATAGCCCACATATATTTTTATTAGAATACAATCTTTAGATCTTTATTCATATTATTTACTAGCCATACATCTGATGATCATAAACACCAGAAGTGGCTGTAGCCAATTAAACATATGCAGATAGCACTGCCTTTAGTGTTTTCCCTCGAAAAGGAAAATAAAATACTTGGAAGAAAAAGCAGTTCACTGAATGTAAACTGGTGACTGAGCTCCCAGCAGGGTGATTGCTTTGGTGGTTCTCTTCTGGCATGCATGTGAGCTCTCCGCAGTGCTGGGGTACTGAGCCCCCAAGTGTGCTCCTACCCTTCTTCATAAGATGGACGGCATGGATTTGAAAACAACAGTTGTCACTGTAGATAAGATCATGGAAGATGTTATTGACCTTTATATGATGTGCTCCTAAGCAAGAAGCCATCCTGCCATGTAATATACAATTATAATCATTTAATTTTGTGTAATTAATAGATAACTCCTAGGATTGAGCTCTAGAAAGCCGCTTCTGATCTCTTGTTACTTTATTCTATAAAATCTGCTGTGTCAGCTACCTTTACTGGTTAACCATTTATGTCTAGAAACCACCTGTGTGGATGTATTGTTTCACTGTATTGTTTCACTGAAAGCAATGTTTAAAATAACTCTGGTCATTTCTAGTGCACACAGAAGGTTAAACTGAAATTGTGCTTCTTATAAAACATAAAGTTGTTTAGCACAATCCGTTACCCATCTTTCTCATCGTACCATCATTTGGTTCCAACTGATGGATTTTTCTGCAAGTGATACATTTTATGTGTCACAACAGAAAGGGAACTGAAGTTAATAAATACTTTTATTAACACTTCAGTTTGAAAAACTGAATGTTGAAGGCAAGTGTCATGCTTTTCCTTGGAGCTGTTTCTTTAGCACCGTCTTTAGCTCCCAGTGAAATGCAAGAGGTGGAAAATCCCACCTATGAAATCCAAACACAGGTCTTGCAAGGTCATGGATATCTGCAATATTGGTACGAGCTGTCAGGAGCACAAAGCACTAATTTGTTTGAGTGTAGACACAAGAGTTCTCCTAGTTAGTTTATTTTCCTAAAACCATTTTCCTCCCTCACAGGGGCCTGCTAAATGTACCATCTATGCAGGTTTAGATTTCTGATTTGTGAAAATTGTTTTGGAGATACATTGTAGAGTTGTTCTCTTGCTGTGTAGACAGCGTATTTTGAGTTTATCTTTGTTCTTCGAAAAAGAGGTTCTTGTTTTTACACTACCGGTGTAGTAACTGGATGAGGGATTTCACTGCCATAACTGCCTGTTGGTTTATTTTAAATGTGGTGTTTGTTAGCATATGGCAGACTTTTGTTTTAATGATCGCAATATGATGACAAAAATGCTAAATCTTGTCCAACAGAATTACAACATGGACCCGTTTTTGCCTTATGGAAAAGAATATACCCCTCAGAGAGTTTAATTTGCTCATAAAAATCAAATGTGGAAACAGTAACACCTTGAACAGAGGGGAGAAATAGGAACCTGCCTGGGAATGTAGAATTTAATAGCCTAAATTCTACTTCCTGTTGTGATAGTAACTGAAGACAACATAAAATATACTTGTCAAAATAATAATACTCTTTAAAATTCCACATAGATGATTTAAGGATGGAGCAGTTTCAAAACGCTTTAATTTTTGGTAGGGAACTTGCTTTTTTGTCTTTGATTGCTGTGGACAGGCAATCCACAGCCATCGGTCAATATGGGATAGCAGAAAATGTCCCCGGCAGCTGTAATGGCTTGATGAGGTGATAGGCAGTTTTTATGAATGGCTGTATCCAAGGAGCATCAGCTGGTGCTATGGTGGCTTAGAAATTTTCAGGGGCTTTTACCTGTTTTCCATAACTCTAGCCAACATGTGGGAGCCTTCACCACAGCCTTACCTTTGCATTGCAATAAAATCTAAGCTGATCTCCTTTCTCTACTCTCTCAAATCATTTGTGAATCTGCTTGGGAGCCTTTTTCGCTCTCCCCAGAAAGCCTCGTTATGCAAACAGTAAATGTTTGCATATCCTCTTGGTGTGTATGTACCATTATCATCAGCCTATATATGTGACTCCAGTTCAGGTGTTTAGGAGTGAAGGGAGCCTATCACATCTTCTTGTGAAGACCACAACAGTATGGGTTATAAAAATGGAGTTTAACAAATATACCTCAAATAAGAACAAGATTACACCAGGCATATTTTGTAATTAAATAAAAATTATTTAATAATGTATTTTCAACAATGTCATTAAATATTTTTTCACAGTATCATATTTAGTGACAGTATATTATACCAGTATATGGTGCAAAACCAACTTATTATTGGATAGATATGTTGGTTCCATTTTTTCCCTAATTTAAATAAGCTACAATGAATAACCTTCCAGCTATACCTTTGTGTTTATTCTTGATGGTTTCTGTAAGATAGTTTTGCATTTAAGTATTAATGCATTATAAGTGCATTCACTAAACATTTATGGAGCACCTAAAACGCACAATTTTGGGGATTCCTTAACATAAAAGACATCAAATTTTCTTGCAGAGAAGTTCCAATATAATAAGGGATCCAGAAAAATATTTACAAGTTGAAAAACTGAATTTTTGGTTAAACCAATATTGGTTTTAACTGTCTGCATTAAAAAAAAAATCACAATAGCTTTTTTTATTTGTATAAAATTTTATTAGGTGTGAAGTTTGCCACAGGGTGGCACTAATACATTTCTATTTATTTGTGACATATTAATGAGCAGTTTCTTCTCTGATCTATTTTTAGTGAGTTATAACTGGAAAAATAGGTTTCATTTGACATTTTAAAAAATTAGATTACATAAAAACATAACCACAAGGCAGGATTTTTATTTAACACTGAAGTATTACATATGTTTTTACAACCACAGAGCCTGACAAGTGATTTCCTTTTTTGAAAACCAAACTCACGTTACTGAACATAGTGTGTATGTATGTGTGCAAATGTATGGACATATGTGGATGAAATAACCAATTTACAGAGTTAGGTTTATTTTCTGATCTAGTGTCTAATGAAATCTCAGGTTTGTATGTTTGCTTTTTTAAGAGATGGGGAAGAGGGAGGGACCAAGATGGCTGACTAGAAGCAGCTGCGGTTGGAGGCTCTTACCAAGAAGAAAGAAAACAGTGAGTAAATCCTGCACTGGCAACTGAGGTATCCAGGTTCTTTCACAGGGGCTGACGAGGTGGTTGGCATGACCCACAGAGAGCCAGGAAAAGGAGAGTAGAGTGATGGCCCACCTGGTAGCCACATGGGGCAAGGGAAGCTCCCACCCCTACCCAAGGGAGGTGGTGAGTGATTCTACTACCCCGCCTTGAAAACCAAGCCTTTTTGATGGTCCTGAGGTACTTATCACGTGTTACAAAATTACTTTGCAAAAGGCTTGTACCAATTTATACTTAATCACTAGAGGTATTATTATGTTTGTTTAACCATACCTTTACCAGCGCTGGGCATCTTTAATTTCTCATTAGGTTTACTTTCTGACCTAGCATCTAACCGAATGTGTCTAATTGTCTAACTGATGTATGCAAACCACAGGTCAGTAGATCCCCTCATGAGCCCATGCCACCAAGGCCTTGGGTCCCAAGCACAGAGCTGTACAGATACCCAATGGCTGCTCAGCTAGAGACTGCTTAAAACTACCCAGTGACCAGGGAGAGAGGAGACCATCCTCACTGATGCCTAAGAGAAGCGGGGAGACTGGGCGGTTTGGACCTAGGAGGAATTCCCCACAATATACCACAGCAGCTGTGGCAGATTATGTCCAGATTGCCTTTTTCGGTTAGACCCTGACCCATCCCTGCTCACCGGGTGTGGCCTCCCTGTGGGAATTTCAGCAACTCCCGCAAGGGGTTTACTGATCTTTCTGGGACAGAGTGCCTAAGGGGAGGGGTGGCTGTGATCTCTGCAGATCAGTGGAGTTAGTCTTTCCTCCTGCTGGCTCTGAGGAATCCAGGCATTCTGGACAAGTGGGATTCCCCTCAGTATAGTGCACTCCCCTACCAAGAAGCAGCCAGAGTGCTTCGTTAAGTGGGTCCCTGATCCTGTGCCTTCTGACTAGTTGAGACTCCCCAACAGGGTCACCAGACACCTTATACAGGAGCATTCCTTCTCTCTGGTGCCCTTCTGGGACAGAGCTCCCAGAGGAAGGAGCAGGCACCCATTTTCTGCTGTTCTCCTGCCTCCTTGGGTGACACCTCCAGGTACAGGAAGGACCCAGGTGAATAGGGTCTGGAGTGGACCCTCAGCAAACCACAGGAGCCCTATGGAAGAGGGACTTGACTGTTGAAAGAAGCAACAAAAACTACAGCATCAAAAAAAAGTACCCACAAAAACTCCATCCAAAGGTCTAGCTTCAAAGATTGAAGCTAAACTCATGAAGATGAGAAAGAATCCATGAAAAGACTCTGAAAACTCAAAAAGCCAGAGTGCCTCTTCTCCTCCGAATGATCACAACACCTCTCCAGCAAGGGCACAGAACTGGGCAGAGGCTGAGATGGATGAATTGGCAGAAGTAGGCTTCAGGAGGTGGGTAATAAACTTCGCTGAGCTAAAGGAGCATGTTCTAACCCAGTGCAAAGAAGCTAAGAATGATGATAAAACATAGGAGCTGTTAACCAGAATAACCAGTTGGGTACATAAATGACCTGATGATGCTGAAAAATAAAACACGAGGACTTTCCAATGCAGCCGCAAGTATCACTAGCTGAATAAACCAAGTGGAGGAAATAATTTCAAAGCTTGAAGGTTATCTTGCTGAAATAAGACAGTCAGACAAGACTAGAGAAAAAAGAATGAAAAGGAACAAATGAAACCTCTGAGAACTATGGGATTATGTAAAAAGACCAAACTATGACTGATTTGGGGTACATGAAAGAGCAAGGGAGAATGAAACCAAGTTGGCAGGGAGAATGAAATCAAGTTGGAAAACATCCTTCACGATATCATCTTGGAGAACTTCCCCAACCTAACAAGACAGGCCAACATTCAAATTCAGGAAATCCAGAGAACCTCAGTACCATACTGCATAAGAAGACTAAACCTAAGACACATAATCATCAGATTCTCTAAGATTGAAGTGGTGGAAAAAAATGTTAAGGGCAGCCAGAGAGAAAGGCCAGGACACCTACAAAGGGAAGCCCGTCAGACTAATAGTGGACCTCTCAGCAGAAACCCTACAAGCCAGAAGAGATTGGGAGCCAATATTCAACATTCTTGAAAAGGATTTCCAACTCAGAATTTCATATCTGGCCAAACTAAGCTTTATGAGTAAAGCACAAAGAAAATCCTTTTCAGACAAATGCTGAGGGAATTTATCACCACCAGGCCTGCCTTGCAAGAGCTCCTGAAGGAAGCACTAAATTTAGAAAGGAAAAACCATTACCAGCCACTGCAAAAACACACTGAAGTACAAAGACCAATGACTCAATGAAGCTACTACATCAAAAAGTCTGCAAAATAACCAGCTAGCATCATGACAGGATCAAATTAACCTTAAATGTAAATATTAACCTTAATAATATTATTTTAATACCATTAATATTTAATAATATTAATATAAATATCATTATTAATTAATATTATTAACCTTAATAATATTTTGAATATTATATTTAATAAAAGTAATGTTAATATTAATAGGTATATTAGTGATATTGATTAATATTATTAATATTAATAATAGATCTTAACCTTAAATGTAAATGGGCTAAATACCCCAATTAAAAGACACAGAATGGCAATCTGGATAGAGTCAAGATTCAATGGTGTGCTGTATTCAGGGGACCCATCTCAGTGCAAAGATACACATAGGCTCAAAATGAGGGTTGGAGGAAAATTTACCAAGCAAATAGAAAGCAGAAAAAAGCAGGGGTTGTAATCCTAGTTTCTGACAAAACAGACTTTAAACCATCAAAGATCAAAAAAGACAAGGACATTACGTGATAGTACAGGGTTCAATTCAACAAGAAGCACAAACTATTCTAAATATATATGCACCCAATACAGGAGCATCCAGATTCATAAAACAAGTTTAGACCTACAAATAGACTTAGACTCCCACACAATAATAGTGGGAGACTTTAACACCCCACTGTCAATATTAGACAGATCAACAAGACAGAAAATTAACAAGGATATTCAGGACTTGAACTCACCTTTGGATCAAGTGGACCTTAATAGACATCTACAGAATCTCTACCCCAAAACAACATAATAAACATTCTTCTCAGTACCACATGGCACTTACTCTAAATCAGTCACATATTTGGAAGTAACATACTCCTCAGCAAATCAAAATAATTGAAATTATAACAGTCTCTCGGACCACAGTTCAATCAAATTAGAATTCAAGATTAAGAAACTCACAAGCATCACAAGCATCACCTGGAAATTTAACAATCTGCTCCTGAATGACTCCTGAATGAATATTAAAATTAAGGCAGAAACCAAAAGTTCTTTGAAACCAATGAGAGCAAAGACAACATACCAGAATCTTAACACAGCTAATGCAGTGTTAAGAGGAAAATTTATAGCACTAAGTGCCCACATCAAAAAGCTAGAAAGATCTCAAACTGACACCCTTACATCATAACAGAAAGAACTAGAGAACCAAGAGTAAAGAAACCACAAAGATACGAGGAGACAAGAAATAACCAAGATCAGATCAGAACTGAAAGAGATAGATACATGAAAAACCCTTCAAAAAATCAGGAGCTGTTTTTTTGAAAAAATACATAAATAAAATAGACAACTAGCTGGACTAATAAAGGAAAAAAAGAGGAAGGAATCAACAAGACAAAATAAAAATTCATAAATGGGATATCACCACTCATCCCTGAAAACTAAACAACCATCAGAGAATACTATAAACACCTCTCTGCAAACAAACTAGAAAGAAATGGATAAATTCCTGGACACATATACCCTCCCAAGACTGAACCAGGAAGAAGTTGAATTCCTGAATAGACCAATAACAAATTCTGAAATTGATGTAGTAATAAATAGCCTAACAACCAAAAAAAGTCCAGGACCAGATGGATTTACAGCTGAGTTCTACCAGAGGTACAAAGAAGAGCTGGTACCATTTCTTCTGAAACTATTCCAATAAATTGAAATGGGGGGACTCCTCCCTAACTCACTTTATGAGGCCAGCATTATCCTGATACCAAAACCTGGCAGACATACAACAACAAACAAAGAAAACTTTGGGCGAATATTCCTGATGATCACCAATGCAAAAGTCCTCAATAATATAGAGGCAAACTGCATCCAGCAGCATATCAAAAAGTATATCCACCACGATCAAGTCAGTTTCATCCCTGGGATGTAAGGCTGGTTCAACATATGTAAATAAATAAATGTGATTCATCACATAAACAGAACTGCAGACAAAAACCACATGATAATAGACATAGAAAAGGCCTTCAATAAAATTCAACATCCATTCATATTAAAAACTCTAAATAAACTAGATATTGATGGAACATACTGCTAGATAATAAGAGCTGTCTGTAATAAACCCACAGACAATATCATACTGAAAAGACAAAAGCTATAAGCCTTCCCCCTGCAAATGGGCACAAGACAAGGATGCCCTTTCTTGCCACTTCTATTCAACTTACTCTATTCAGGAGTAAGTTCTGGCCAGGACAATCAGGCAAGAGAAGGAAATAAAGTATATTCATATAGGAAGAGAAGAAGTTAAACTGTCTCTGTTTGCAGATGAAATGATCCTATGTCTAGAAAACCCTATCATCTCACCCCAAAAGCTTCTTAAGCTGATAAGCAACTTCAGCAAAGTCTCAGGATACAAAATCAATTTGCAAAAATTACAAACATTCCTATATGCCAATAATAGACAAGCACAGAGCCAAATCATGAACAAATTCCCATTCACAACTGCTACAAAGAGAATAAAATATCTATGAATACAACTAACAAGGGGAGTGAAGGACCTCCTCAAGGAGAACTACAATCCACTGCCCAACTAAATCAGAGAAGACATAAACATTCCATGTTCATGGTTAGGAAGTATTAATATCATGAAAATGGCCATACTGACTTAAGTAATTTATAGATTCAATGCTATTTCCATTAAACTATCATTGACATTTTTCACAGCATTAGAAAAAACAAATTTCAAGTTCATATGGAACCAAAAAATAGCCTGTATAGCTGAGACAATCCTAAGCAAAAAGAACATAGCTGGAGGCATCATGCTACCTAACTTCAAGCTATACTACAAGGATACAGTAACCAAAACAGTATGGTACTGGTACAGGAACAGACACATAGACCAATAGAACAGAATAGAGACCTCAGAAATAATACCATACATCTACAACCATCTGATCTTTGACAAACCTTATGAAAACAAGCATTGGGGAATGGATTCCCTATGTAATAAATGGTTCTGGGAGAACTGGCTAGCCATAGGCAGAAAATTGAAATTGGACCCCTTCCTTACACCTTATACAAAAATTAACTAAAGATGGATTAGAGACTTAAATGTAAAACCCAAAACTATAAAAACCCCATAAGAAAATGTAGGCAATACCATTCAGGATATAGGCAGGGGCAAATGCCCCTAAATAATAGGCTGGATAAAGAAAATGTGGTACATATACACGATGGAATACTACACATCCATAAAAAGGAATGAGATCCTGCCCTTTGGAGGGACATGGATGGAGCTGGAAGCCATTATCTTCAGCAAACTAATGCAGGAACAGAAAACCAAGCACCACATGTCCTCACTTATAAGTGGGAGCTGAACAGTGAGAGTACATGGACACAGGGAGGGGAACAACACACACTGGGGCCTGTTTTGGGCTCGGGAGAACATCAGGAAAAATAACTAATGCATGGTGTGCTTTAACACCTAGATGATGGGTTGATAGGCGTAGCAAACCACCATGGCCCATGTTTACCTATATAACAAAACTGCACGTCCTGCACTTGTATCCTAGAACTTAAAATTAGTTTTCTTTTTTTTTTTTTTTAAAAGAGACTAGGGTCTGGATATGTTGCCCAGGCTGGCCTGGAAGCAATCCTCTGGCTTTACCTTCTTGAGTGTCTTGAACTACAGGTGCTTACCACCACAACTGCTTTAATATTTCCTTAAATTAAGGATCCTCAGTAGTCCATTCTGGCTCTCTCCTGCCCCATTAAAATTATAGGGTCAGAGAAATTTCAGGAAGTGTACTCTAATAACTTCTTCCCACCTGTAAACATCTGATAATGCCCCTGCTGGCGTTTCCTTCCCTCCTTGGCAACCACTGGCCTAGGGAGCGCCTATTGACAGGGAGTGTCCTCTCCAGTATACCTGAATGAAAAAAAGGATAAATGCCCTCTTTTTTACATATGTCTTTTGAAAATCATTTTAAGTCATTGCTATAAGCAGTTATGATATTTTATAAACTAATATTTAAAAACTAGTTAAATTTAAAAATATTTTTAAAATAAAATAATTGATGGTATGCATAGAGATAAATTCTTGAAATTGAATTGGATTATAAATTCTTTCTTTGCTTAATTTGAAAGAAATCTTTCTAAAGTAGTTTTAATATAGATGTTTTATTAGTCCATCATCAAGGATTAATTTTAAATGTCTTTAGATGTAAATTTGTTAACTCATTATTCTGTACTTTACATTTCCCTCATGATAAGAAAAAAATATGCCAAGAAAAAGTTCATTGTGCTTTAAGTTATATTTTGGAGAGATGATTTTAGGTTAGTGCATGTAATTTTTTTTTTCGTGGTTGTCTTTTTTAAAAACAGCATTATTGACTGGGTGTTGTGACTCACACCTATAATCCCAATACTTTGGGAGGCTGAGGTGGGAGGATTTCTTGAGGCCAGGATTTGAGACCATCCTGGACAACATAGGGAGACTCTCTCTCTACACAAAATAAAAGTAAAAAATTATCTGAGCCTGGTGGCTTACACCGTTGGTCCCAGCTACTTGGGAGGCTGAGACAGGAGGACTGCTTGGACCTGGGAGGTTGAAGCTGCAGTGAGCTCCAATTGTGCCACTGCACTTCAGCCTCAGTGACAGAGAGAGACCT
Organism: Cebus imitator; assembly: GCF_001604975.1. NCBI lineage: Eukaryota > Metazoa > Chordata > Mammalia > Primates > Cebidae > Cebus > Cebus imitator. Next base: position 2,447,637 of record NW_016107566.1, read on the forward strand.
TGTCTCAAACAAACAACAAAAACCTCCCCAGCATTACTGAGGTATAGCTGACATGCAGTAAACTATACATATCTAAAGTGTACAGTTTGATAAGTTTGGATAGACATATACACTATTTATTTGCTCTAGTGTCTTTTAAAAACAAAGTTTTAAATTTTGTTAAGAAGTTCAATTTATTGGCCAGGCTCAGTGGCTCACACCTGTAATCCCAGGACTTTGGGAGGCCGAGGCAGGTGGATCACAAGGTCAGGAGATCGAGACCATCCTGGCTAACTCGGTGTAATCTCGTCTCTACTAAAAATACAAAAAATTAGCCAGGTGTTATGGCACACACCTGTAGTCCCAGTTACTCAGGAGGCTGAGGCAAGAGAATTGCTTGAACCTGGGGAGTGGAGGTTGCAGTGAGCTGAGATCGTTCCACTGCATTCCAACCTGGTGACAGAGGAAGACTTCATCTCAAAAAAAAAAGAAAAAAGAAAAAAAAGAAGTTCAATTTATCAATTCTTTCCTATGTAGATCATACTTTTAGTGTTGTATCTGAAAAATCATTGCCTACCTCAAAATCACAAAGACTTTATCCTGTGTTTTCTTCTGGAAATCTAAGTTTTAGGTTTTACATTTGGATCTATGGTCCCTTTTGATTAATTGTTGTATATAGTGCAAGGTATGGATAAAAGTTCTTTTTTAATGTGGATATTCAATCATTCTAGCACTGTTTTTAGAAAAAAAATCCTTTCTCTGCAAAATTCCCTTTACATCTTTGACCAAAATCAGTTGACTGTGTAGTCTCTTTTGTGTTCCATCGATTTATTAGTCATTGTAATGCAAATATTACTGTCATAATTAATGTAGCTTCATAATAAGTCCTGAAATCACATGAGTCATCATACTTGTCCTTTTTTAACATTGTTTTTGGTCTTTGCATTTCAATGTAAATTTTAGAATTGGCTTGTTAATTTCTATGAAAAATGCTGATAGAAGTTTGGGATTGCCTGGAATCTGTACATCAATTTGTGAAAAATTGACATCTTAACAATATTGATTCTCTGGGCCCTTGAACAATGTGTCTCTCTCCATTTATTTAGGTATTTCTTAATTTTCCTCCGAAATGTTTTGTAGTTTTCAGTGTATAGGGCTTACACATCATTTAATAGATTTTTCATTATTTGTTAATTATGTTGCTTTATAATTTCAATATTTGATTATGTATTGCTACTATACAGAAATAGAGTTGCTTTCTGAATATTGACCTTGTATCCTGACTCATTGCTAAACTTGCTGGTTAGTTTTGGTAGTATTTTTGTAGATTCCATGGGATTTTCTGCATAGATGATCATGTAGTCTGCAATTGAAGTGTTATTTCTTTTCCAATTGAATGTCTTTTGTTTTCTACCTTGATTTATGACCTGGTTAGAACCTCCAGTACAGTGTTTAATACAAATAGTTAAAGCAGTTATGCAAGCAAATATGCTTTTCTTGTTTTTGATCTTAAGCAAAGCATTCTCATTATTCTCGTTATTAAGTATGATGCTAGCTGCAGAATTTCTGTCAGGTCGAGAAAGCTCCTTTCTATTCCTAGTTTGCTAAGAATTTTTATCATGAATGGATGTTTGGATTTTGTGAAATCTTTTAAAATGTCTGTTAAGATGAGTATGTATTTTTTTCTTTTTCAATCTGTTAATATGATGATTAATATTGATTTTTCATCTTTTAAAACTTTATTTTTAACTGTCAAATTAAAATTGTATAAACTTATGGTATACAATATGATGTTTCAAAATATATGTGCATTGTGAAATGGATAAATCAAGATTATTAACATAAGAATTATTTACTACTTACCACTTATTTGTATAGTCATTGATTGTTTTCTTTTATGTAAAGACAGCATCTCCCTATATTATGCAGGCTGGTCTCAAACTCATGGTCTCAAGAGATCCTCCCACCTCGGCCACCCAAAGTGTTGGGATTACAGGCATGAGCCACCATGCCTGGCCTGTCATTGATTTTTAAATATTAAACTAATCTTCATGCCTGGGACAAATCTCACTTGGTCATGATATATTATCCTTTTTATATATTGTTTGATTTGCTTTCCAAATATTTGTATTATAATTTTTGTATCTATGTTCATGAGGGATACTGGCCTATATTTTTATAAGAATATCTTTGTCAAGATTTTGGTATTATGGTAATGTTTGTATCAAAGACTTGGGAAGTATTCCCCCCTCTTTGATTTTCTGGGAGAGTTTTAAAGAATTGGTATTATTTCTTCCATTAAGTGTTTGGTATAATTTACACGTTGGCCTGGAGATTTCTTTGTGGGAAGGTTTCTAGCTACAAATTTAATTTTTAAAATAAAGCCATGGCTATTCAGATTATCTGTTTCCTTTTTAGTGAACTTTGGTTACTTCGGTCTTTTAAGGAATGTGTATATTGTATTTAGGTTGTCATTTATTGGCATGAGATCATATATATTTCCTTATTCTTTCACTGTCCATAGAATTGTAGTTCTGTTATCTCTGCCACCCTCAGTATTGGTAATTTGTGCTTGCTCTCTTTTTTCCTAGTCAGTTTGGCTAGAGGTTTATCAGTTTTATTGATCTTCTCAGGAACTCAGCTTTGGGATGTACTAATTTTATCTTCTGGTTTTTTTTTTTTTTTTTCAACTTCATTGATTTCTGCTCTGATTTTTATATTTCCTTTTTTTCTGCTTACTTTGGGTTTCATTTACTTTTATTTTTATAGCGTTTTAGAATGAAAGCTGGAGGTCACTGACTTGAGCTTTTCCTTCTTTTATAATAGAGGCCTTTAGAGGCTATTTACCTCTAAATTTTACCTTAGTGGTGTGGAGGCAGAATAATACCCTTCCTTAAGGATGTCCATACCCTAATTCCCAGAAGCTGTGAATATATTACCTTACATGGCAAAAGAGATTTTGCAGAAATGATTAAGTTGAGGATTTTGAAATGAGAGTATCCTGGATTCTCTAGGTGACCCCAATTTAATCACAAAAGTTCTTCTAAGTGGGAGGCAGAAGGGTCGGAGTCAGAGAAGGAGATGTGATGAGGGAAGCAGAGGTTGGAGTGGTGCAAACGCTGGTTTTACAGATGGAAGAGAGCCCCAAGATGAGACACGTGGCCAGCCTGTAGAAGCTAGCGAAGACAAAGAAGCGATTCTCGCCTAGTGCCCCTGGAAGGAACACAGCCCACTTGACACTGATTTTAACCCAGCGAGACTTCTAATCTCTAGAAATGTGTGATAATAAACTCGTGTAGTTTTAAGCCACTAAATTTGTGATAATTTGTCAGAGAAGCAATAGAAAACTCATACATGTGGTATCCCCCAAGTTTTGGTATGTTGTGTTTTATCTTCAGTCAGTTCAAAACACTTTTAAATGTCCTATTTGATTTCATCTGGACCCATGGATTATTTAGTAGTGGGTAGTTTGAGGGATTCTATAGATTTTCCAGCTATCTTTTTGTTATTGATTTCTTATCCAATTCCACTGTGGTCAGAGCCCATACTTTGTATGACTTGAATCCTTTTAAACTTATTGGGACTTGTTTTATGACCCAGAATATAATTTGTCTTGGTAAAACATCAAGTACACTTGAAAGGAATATGTATTCTGTTGCTGTTCAGTGGAATATTTTATGTATGGCAATTATGTCAAGTTGGCTGAATTGTGTTGCTCAAATCTATATTCTTATTTTCTGTCAACTAGTATCATTTACTGAGCGAGAGAAGGGTGTTAAAATCTCTGATTATAGTTTTATATTTGTCTGTACAGTTTTGTTTATAATGATTTTGTTTTCTGATGAAATGACCTCTTTATCAATATGAAATTACTTTCTTTATTCCTGATAATTGTCTTTTCTCTCTTTGATAGTGATGTAGACATGTTGTAGACATGTTAACTTTCTTCTGAGCTTGCTTTTTTATCTAATCTGATCATTGCTGCCTTTCATTTGGGATATTTAGACCTTTTGCTTTAATGTGACTATGATATTGCCAGGCCTAAATGTCATCTTGCTGTTTGTTTTCTATTTATCCCACCTATTTTTTGTTCCCCTTTTTCTGCCTTGTTTGGGTTTTTAAAAAATAATTCCATTTTTATCTCCATTGTTGGTTTATAAACTGTAACTCTTTATGTTCTTTTAGTCATGGCTTTAGCATTTGTTGTCTGTATCTTCAATGTAATAGTCTGCTTTCAAGTGATATTATACCACTTCACATAGAGTATAAAAACTTTATCATTGTATACTTCTGTTTCTCCCTTCTCATCTTTTGTGCCTTTGTTTTCATACATTTTGCCTCTACATGTTATAAAACCAACAATATGTTGTTTTTATTTAGTAGTGTTACATATGGTTTATTGGCATTATTATAAATTATCTTTTGAAATGACTTAAAGGCTAAGAAAAAATCTTGTATATTTACCCTTATAATGAACATTTATGGTGTTCTTCAGGGTTTTCTATGGATGAATATTTCCATTTGCTGTCATCTTCCTTCTGCCTAAAGAACTTTCTTTAACCTAAAGGAAGTATTATGTGTAGTATTTATATAATATATATCTGCTGGTTATTAATTCTTTCAGCTTTGTATCCCTGGAATGTTGTTATTCCATCATTGTTTCTGAAAGATACTTCCACTGCGTATAGAATTCTAGGCTGATAGGTTTCTTTTTTCTTTGGGTACTTTAAAATGTTTGTTCTGCTGCCTTTTCACTTGCATTGCTTCTGATGAGAAATCTGTTGTCATCCTTATCCTCGTACCCCTATCTTTGTTTATATCTTCTTTTGTTTTGGCTGCTTCTGAGATTTTGTCTTTATTATTGAACCATTTTATTATATGTGTCTTTTCTTCATGTTTATTCTTGTTGGTGTTAATGAATCTCTTTGGATCCGTGAATTTATAGTTTTCATCAAATTTGAAAAAAAATTAACTGCTATTCCTTTAAATGTTTTTTTCTTTTCCTCATCCTTTCCTGGGACTTTAATTACACATATTTATGTCACTTAAAGTTGTTTGACAGCTCACTGATTCTCTTTTAATTTTAAAAATACTTTTTTCTCCCAATGTTTTCTTTTGAATAGTCTCTATTGCTATGTGTTCAAGTTAACTGATCTTTTCTTCTGCTATTATATATGTCTTATCTGCTATTATAACATTCCACGTTTTTTTCTTCTCAGACTTGTAGGTTTCATCTTTAGCAGTTCACATTTGGATTTTTGAAATGAGATTTTGGTTTTGGATCTGTTTTATGGGTATGTTTTCAACTTATGGAAATGGAATACAGTCATAGTAATGGTTTTAATATTATTGTCTACTGATTCTAACATCTGTGTCAGATATGAGTCTGTTTTAATTGATAGATTTCTTTTCACTCAATGTGAGCCTAGTTTCCTGCTTTTTGGCATACCTGCTAATTTTGGTTAGGAAGACAGACATTGTGAAATTTACCTTGTTAGTTGCTGATTATGTTTATATTTTGAACTATGTTCTGGACTGTGATTAAATTACTTTGAAACTGGTCCATTTTGGTCTTGCTTTTAAGATAATTTAGGTAGGACCAGAGCAGCATTTAGTTTAAGAATAAATTCCCCACTTTTAAGGCAAAGCCTTCTAAGCATTCTACTATTTTCCTATGAATTGTGAGCTTTTCCAGTTTAGCCAGTGAGAATAGGCACGGCTGTCAGACTTAGGTAGCTTCTTTATACCCATGCACTGCTAGTTCTCTGCCGAATACTTCAGAGGGGCCCTCTGTAGATCTCCAGTTGTCTATCTGTTTAGCAGTTGTCTGTCTCTCTCCTCTATGGTAATCTGTTCTGTGAACTCCCTGGACTTCCTAGTAATCTGTGCTCTTCCTGGACTCTTAGCTCCTCAACTCGGGGAATCTGCCAGTCGCCATCTGAGTTCCACCTCCTAGTGCCTGACCTGGAAACTCAATCATGCACACATTCCATTTGTTTTGCATCTCTTAGGGATCACTGCTTTGTTGCTTGATGTCCAGTATCTTGAAAACTGTTGTTTTATATATGTTGTCTGTTTTCTTGGTTATTTCAAGCCGGAATATAAATTTGGTCCATATGACTCCATCTTTTCCAGAGTGAAATTTCTACTTCAAGTGCTTATGAAAAGGTTTTTGTTGGTTTTGCCATATGATTTTCTACTTGAATTTAGGCAATAATCTAAATTGTACTTTAGATTAAGAAGGGAATGAATTACTTTATGTCAAATACATACTTATATAAAGAAATATTCTACCTACAAAAGGTGTATTGTAAATAAAATAATTAACTTTTATTTTTTTCATAGTTTGGTTGGAAAAGTAATTATTTTGATTTATTAGCAGCTGTGAGTCTAATAATAGTAGTAATTTTACACTTTTAACTATATTACAGTAACAGTGTTTTTTGAAATTAAAATAAATGTCTGGAGGTCATGCTAAATATATTTTAAACTTAATATCGTTATAGTTTTTTAATACTGCAGAATATTAAAGCTAAATAAATAAGTCTTATGCAAAGACTTAAGAGATTTTCTGAAACAAAGTAACTATCACTTAGTGTGTACTTTGTGACAGTTACTTAACAAAATTATTTTTTATTCTCATAATGTATTTATTAGGTAGATGTGGTTATCCTCATTTTAAAGATGAGGAAATTGATATCTAATAGGGTAATATAATTTGCCCAGAGTTACAGAGTTAGTTAAATTGTAGAGCCTGGATTTAAACAGGTCAAATAACTAAGACCCAATTATTATGCCACACTGGTCAAAACTCTCAACTCTATAAAGAACTTCCAATTATTAAGATTTTTAGGAATGTGTTTTAATAATGAATTTGTTGGTTAGTTTTAGCTTTTAACATATCAAGTAGGATAGTAATGTTTTATAAATTTTCTCTCCTATTCCGTAATGTAATGACAACTTAATGTCACGCTTCAAGTCTGGTTATAAGTCACATTTTGAAACACTTTGCAGTTTCCATGGTGCTTTCACATAGTTTTATCTATGAATTCTCATAGCCACATGGGTATGACATTAACCTCATTTTGCTCAGACTTTACCCCCTGGTCTAGATTTCTATGATTCTTAGACCAACTTTTTTTTTTTTTTATGATTCCAAGCTAGCCTTTTTTTGTCATTAACTTATTTTATTAAAACAAACAAATAAAACCAAAATGACAATGATATAAAATAAAGTCATTTTTCTACTTTTATCATAATACCTTTAAAAATGAAGTTTTATTTGTAATATATTCTTTTTATATTTGAACAGATATTAAAACATTTTTCTCACTATAGTAATACCAGTTTTTGGGCTGCTTTGCAGTCTTGCAGGCAATCTCACTGAATTTGGTACTCAGAGTACTGGTGGAATATTCTCTGATTATCATTTGGTGCCAGACAGGAAGCAATGAATATATATATATATATATATATATATATATATATATATATATGTATAAAGGTTATTGCATGGCATATAATATCTACATTTTATACATTTTATTGTTTGCTTATTAAACAGTATTTAATTAGTGCTCATTTAAAAATTCCTTTGTACTGTGAAACACAAGCAAATTTTATGTCCGAGCCATTATTATCTTATTAGGATCCAGAACTAAGTCGTAGGAGAATTCTTTAAGGTGTCTTAAAGAACATACTTCCTCAAAATATTATACAGTATTTTTGTACTCCTATTATAATATGGCTCCAACTTTTTATGAATATTTGTTGTTATTAAATACTTATTTTATATGTGATGAGTTGAATTGTGTCCCTCCAAAAAGATACAGTATGTTGAAGTCCTAACCCCCAGTGCCTAAGAATATGACCTTATTTGGAGATAGGGTCTTTACAGAGGTAATCAAGTTAAAATGAGGTCATTAGGGAGAACCGTCATCCAATATGAATGGTGTCCTTATAAGAAGGGGGCATTAGGACAGGCAGAAGATGGGAGTGAGGCATTTACACACCAAGGAACACCAGAGATTGGTGGCAAACACCAGAAGCTGGGAAGGGGCAAGGAAAAATTCTCCCCTAGAACGGTCAGAGAGAGCATGGCCCTGCCTGCTGATACCTTGATTTTGAACTTCTAGCCTGCAGAACTGTGAGACTATAAATTCCTGTTGTTTCAAATCACCCAGTTTTTGGTACTTTGTTATGGCTGCCCTCGGAAAGTAACGCAGTACCTGAAATAGAAATAGAACCTCTCCCTTTAAGAACTGACTACACTGAATATACTGGGACCTTAAAAACCAGGACATGCTCATGATTTACTTTTTCTCTCACCCTATTCCATCCAAAGCTTTGTTTTTAGAAGTAGCAGAAGGTCCTTGGTCCTACTGTCGGAAGCTCTGTAATATGCACCAGCAAAGTCCGGCTTCGCTTACCAATATGAAGCTTACAATACACAGGCCTGTGCTTTAGTAGAAAACGGGGGCCTTTAGATGACATTCCAAACTGCTGTCTGTCTAGACAGCAGATCTTTCTAGTATTGTCTCCACTTTTACTCTGTGAGCCTTGTCTATAGCCAGACAGGCACTGCTCACTCTTCTCTCTGTCATTTCTTTCTCTTCTGCCTTGGTTGTCCTGTGGTGTCAGGCTGGCAGGAAGCAGTGAAAACATGAGTGTCAAAGCATTGATAGGAAATGTGACTAAGGCCCTTTGCTGTTAGGGCTCTGCATTGTCTCCCTCAGGGGGAGCATCTGCTGTCTCAGTGTGGAGAGCAGGTGACTTCCACACTTTACATCTACTGCCCTGGCTTCTCACCGGAGCTTCTGTATCACAACTCCACTAGAAAGACTTGAATAGATTTGACTTTATTTATACTTTGATTTTTACCTCAAAATCATCAACCCCTGTTGAAGACGTGTACATTCCTGACAGTGACACGGTCAGTCTGCCACTAATCCAGATTCAGGCAATCTTTGTTTTCTTCCATGGTTAATCCCCAGATGAGATCAGTGTTTCAATCCATAACATTCCTCATTTTGTTCCTTTCATATTCACTCACATTTACCAGTTTCCTATTCTAGATTCTGCAGGCTACTATAATAGTCATTTAATTGGTTTCCCTGTCTCTTGTTTCTAGTGCAAGGGTTTTCCAACTGTAAAGTAGTTGATTATCTTAACTAATCAACCAGATTGTAAACTCTTTGAAGAGATGGATCTTTGCATATCTAGGGATTTATCATAATAGCATTGTCTCACTCAAAATAGCAATTAAATACTGTAAATTCTACAGACATTACCTGGAATCCTAGTTCTACCACTTATTAGCGTTGTGAAATGGGTCAAGCTGCTTAACTTCTGCCTCAGTTCACCTATCGGTAGAATAAGGATAATCTATGCCTATTAGGTTGTAGTGAGAGAAGGTGGTGTGAACAAAATAATACATGTAAAGCACTTAGGACAGTGCCAAAGATATGTAGTAAAATGTTCACTTCTATCTTACTGTTTTGCACTTTGATGTTTATCAAATATTTGTAGACTAATCAAACTGATACTATATTAACTCAAGAATGGACACGTGCTTTGACTGCATCTGAACCATATGTTGCCTCTCTTAATTATGGTGATGTAGTCCTAAGCTTTTTGAGTTCCTCAAGCATACAGTTAGGATAACACCTATTCATAGGGCTGTTTAAAGATGAAAATAAATGAGTTGCCATTGGTACGGGCTGAGTCCAGAGCCTGACATATAGTAAACACTTAATAAATGGTACCCAGTAGAAACAGAAATCATGGCAGTACTATTAGTAGTAAAGCAGTGGTAGCAGTGATGGTGGTGGTTTTAATGGTAGTAATGGAGTGGGCAGCAGTATTTCATTTAGTTTCTTATAAGTGTGGGACATATAAGAAATTGAAAGTAGCTTGGGGAAACATGAGGAAAAGACGTAAAGATTTACTTGATATTGGGTGGGCATTGATAGTTGAAGTCATGGAAGTGGATGAGGTGGCTTGGGCATGTAGAGGGCTGCAATGGGAGAATAAACGAATCAAGGGAAGGGAAGGACAAGGGGAAAGTTGAGGCTATTGGGAAGTCGAGGGTATTGGATGTTAGTAAATTCTTATCCATCTGATTCAGAGATAGTGGGAGGAAGCATGTAAGTTCTAAGAGGGGCAGCTGTGATAAGAGGATCAAGGAAGACAGCTAGTGCTGTGCTGCAGTGCCTGTCCAGCCTGCATCTCCAGTCATTTCTCAAGCATGGTCTCATCTTTCCATCTTGCTTGTACTTTGACTCCTTTCCTTCTTAACATTTAAAGAATTAATTTCTATATACATATACTCATGTAAAAGATTTATCATAAATGAATACATGTGATCATATTCCACCTGCTTTCTTTAATTCAGTTGTTATTATTTTTTGTTTGCCTCCCCTTTTCCCACCGCTCCTCTCTCCTGCCTAGTGGCACTGCTTCTGCCTGTGTAATCATAGACCTGTAGACCTAACACGTATACTCTTGTACTTTGTATTAACCCTAAGATGATCATATATAGACGTGAATGCATATACACGTATTAACATATTGGTATATAATAAAATGTTCTGATATCTGATAAGCCAAGTCCTTCCTCATCCTCTTTTCTAAGGAAATATTTTTGCTATTATTTGGCATTTGTTCTTTCACGTGAACTTCAAGATTATTTTACCCAAGGAGGAAATTCTGATTAGATTTGTTTTGAGTATATAATTTAGTAGAATTGACATTTTTATTATATATATGTCTTTCCATCTAAGATAATGAAAGTTCCATTTTTATAGATCTTGTTTTATTGTTCTTCAATACATTTTAGAAATATGTGCCATGGATCATATCAAAGAATTGTCAACTTCCACACTTTGCTTAGAAAGGATGGTATGAGGTTGGAAACAACTGCAATTTTGTATGTTAAAGACTGGTATATATGTGTGTGTGTGTATGTGTGTGTGTGTGTGTGTGTGTGTGTGTGTGTGTAGATGTAGCATTTAAGAACAAAACCATATTATTCACTGACCTGGAATTTCAGTAGGAGAGACTTGGGAAGTCACAAGTTACATCTACTGGGGATCGACCAACTTCATACAATAGCTGTTCAGCCACTGTACCAAAGGAGACAGTCCCCCATTTGGAGGGTGGGGTTGGGCATGAGGAGCTGCCTATCAGAAAGCATTCCAGTATAGGAAATCGTATATTGTGCATAGGTGAAAAACAAGGAAAGCTGTGGTTCAGAGCAGCCAGGAGGAAAACCCAAGGAAAAGTGACTACATCTTACCAAATAATACATTTGATGACTAACAGTTATCCAAAACTATGTATTTTACATATTCCATTTCTATATTTAATATTACACATTTTAAAATCACAGGATGACTTATCAGTGTGTGATAAGAACTAAATTCAGATGATGCCTGGGAGCCCAAGAGAAAGAAATCATACTGAGAGGAATGGATATATTTAGTATAGAAATTCAGGTAATGTTTTTCTAAAGGTGTGGAAGTGGCGTCTGGCTTCTCATGATGAGAATCCTAGCTGGATGGAGTGGGGATTCCAGGGAAAGAAGTCAGAAGAATAGGACGGCAAGAGCTGTGAGGCCTGACAAGGGCTACGCATGACTGGTTCCTGCCCAGTCAAATTGAGGCAGAATGGGGTCTGGACACTGGGAACCCAAGGCTGTTTCATGTGGACTTCCTAGAACTAAATTGAAAGGAAAACCCTAACTTTCCACCCTAAGTAACAAAAGGACCAAAGTCTACTCCCTTTGCAAACCTCCCACCTTTTCTGCACTGGCAGATGGGAAATTGCCTGTCCACAAATCAGACTGATTGCCAGTGGTCTTTCATTTGCAACTCTGTAACTTCACTCCAGCCTCTGAATGGTTGCTATCCACATCTAATCAGACTGATTGCCAGCTGAGTCTTCATTTGCATGGAAGTGTAACTTTGTAATTTCACCCTAGCCTCTGCTTTGTGCAACCAATCACAGGCTTGCAGAGGAGTGTGACCTTTGTAACTTCACTGCAGCCTTTGGTTGGGTGCTTTCTGCAACCAGACATTGCGGGCTACCACTTTATTTATATGAGGTGAGCATGAAGTGGCCAATGGGAAACTTCTAGGGGGTATTCCAACCCAAGAAGATTCTGTGTCAGGGCCCTTGAGCTCCAGTCTGCTCCCACACTGTGGAGTATACTTTCGTTTTCAGTAAATCCCTACTTTCCCTCTTTTGTTGTTTCATTTTTCCTTTGCTTTGCTGGGCGTTTTGTCCAATTTTTTGTTCAAAATGCCAAGAATCTGGACAACTTGCAGTCACGACCCTCTATCGGTGACAGAATTCCTCTGGTCCCTGGTGACTTCGGAGTGATTCTAAGGCTTACTTGGTGGTCAGATTGATTCCCCACCCCCTTCTTACTGCTTGCAGTAAAGGAAAGAGTGTTATGAACCCAAGCTGGTAGGACCTAGCCTCAGCTTTCAAATACCCCCTGTGATGTACCAGTACTTTATAAAAAGAAAATGTTTTTAATCTTTGAAGCTAGAAATTATACCCTAAATGTATATGTGTGTTCACTATTATTTTCCTTGAAAAAATATTCTCTAAATCTTAAAAAATACGGTTTTATCCAAGAGAAAAATCTTAAATTTTGCCTCAGTGATTCAAATCACATTGATGAATGCTGTCTGATTTAGGGTTTTTAATGATTCAGTGATTTATCCCAAATAAGACATAGTTCTCCTGGCTGCCTACTTTTGGTATAAACAGCCCACAAATATTGTACCTTAAATAGCATTCCTAGCAACTGCAAATTAAAAATCATGTCTATTCAGCTAAATAGATGATATCTGCTTATTTCTGATGTTTTCCTTTTTCCAAGTCTCTATATTGCTGCATTTAAATGTGTAGTTTAAACAAAGTATTCAATACAAAATGTAAAATATGACAACTGTTTTAAATAATATCTAGAAAAACCAAGATTTATCTATAATTTATTCTCTAAGGATAATCCCAAGGAATAGTATCTTTATCATCTTCTTTAGAGTCATTTTTATTGTAACTATGCATAGCACACGGCCTTTTAAAATTTGTAATTTTTATTTATGATGCTTACAATGCGGTGGTCATAATATAAAATAGGTTCAATTATTATATTTGTTCTTTTTCCACTGCAGTCTTTAAAAACGAATAATAAACTCCCAGTGAACTTTTACCCTGTAAATGACCTGATACAACACATTTGAACTTGCAGTGAACTTAACACATGAACTTTCAGTTATCCTCTGAGAAATATAGCAGATGGAAAATAGGCAGATTTTTCAAATATTTTCAGATGCAGGACTTTGACATGCTCCACAGAGGCAACAAGGCTGGTTATCTCTTTGCAGTGTTTACTTTGCTGTCTTTGTTGTACTGCAGGCTCTTAAGTTATATTATGTGCCTGAACAACAGAGAGGTTCAGTTACATTTGTGTTTGACCAACACCTTGATTTTAAACCAGTTCTTCTGTACGTATTTAAAGACAAAACTAATTGGGTCATAAAATGTAACAAATTCTAAGAGAACTTTATTGAACCCACTGAAATAATATTGTTTCAAATCATTTAGATACTAGGGGATTTTAAAGGTTCCTTTCAGATTTTAGAATATGAATCAGCTATAATGTCTTTTCCTCTGAATAGTTTTCAGCTAGAAAATCATGTCAAAATGCTTGTGGTTTCTGAAAGGTCATTTGGGAAAAGAAGAGGAGAATTAACTGAGCACTAACTATTCTACTATTATTGCTATGGTGTGAGACAGGCTCCTTAGAGTTACTTAATCCTGGCGACTTTCTTCCAATGTAGTTCATTTTACAGAAGACAAAATCATGCTAATTTTACAGAGAAAGGACACAGAGGTTGAGTAACTTGCTCAAGAAAACACAGCTAACTGGCATTCAACCTTAGGTCTCTCAGAACCTCAAACCCTTGCTCCTTGAACAATTTCATGCTCCCAGAAACAAAATATTTTGTTTGATCAATAACTGCTAAAGATCAAAGTGTGATAAAACTGTAATACTTTTATAGTCTTTGTTTTGAGAATTTAAACAGTTTCTTTATATTTATTCCACAGTATCTTTAAATAATTTACATTGAATAAATTATTTCAGGAAGCTCTCAGTGGTTTAAAGATAGTAGCTAAGATTTCTGCTTCTCTCAACAAAAAACTATACATCCATTACATTTACCAAATAATGCAGCTGTGTATACTATTTATCTTCTGCTATGCATCTCTTTCCTTAGAATCAATTCTTTTCAACACCCACTTTATTCTCAGACCATAATTGATTCATCCTAAGCAGTGTTTTAGATATTATTTAGTTGAGAGAGAATATATTTAATGGACATAGATGTGTAAAATGCCACACAACTGCATTTATAAGATCAAAATGTGAACTATGTGAAGCTATCATTAGTCCAGCTTTTTTGACATTTGACTTAGTAATGACAGTATCGTTGGTCAGGCAGATAATCTTTTCCTTTGTACAGGGTTGTGCTCAGAAGCTTAAAAGGCCTGTTGTGGTCTTATCAGTGATACAATTTAAATGTATAACAAGTTAAAATAAGTTATTCATTTTAAGGGACTTTCTAATATTCTTCATTCTTTAATTTTTGCATTTTGCATTCATTTTTAAAAACAAATTTTTCATTAAAAGTAGGAACAGATTTTATGTTAAAATAAGTGATGCTGTTTTCCTCTCCAATGTTTACTTTTGAAGATAGAGCAGTGTAGGCTCAAAATGCAAAGAAGTCTATTCCTTCTTCCTTCCTTATTTATTTTAGAGATGGGATCTCTCTTTGTTGCCCAGGTTGGACTTGAACTCCTGGGCTCTGTCATCAGCCGCCCAAGTAGCTGGGACTACAAAGTATACACCATTGTACCCAGTTCAGTCTTTCATTAATAAGATCTTCTCTCCTGTGTTATTCTGTTACTTGTTCAGAGTTGAGGGAGGAGCACACTAATTTCCTTCCCTATGTATAATACATAGGGAGACGAGAAGTAAAATATTAATTTCCCACAGAAAGTAGGGAGAAACCTTAGTTGGAAGATAAGTCCACAGACTCTCTTTGGTTTCATAACATTGATTAAGATTAATTGGTATATATAAATTCCCAATTTTATAGTTACCTACTCTTCCAAGATGGCAATTTCTTCAATTTGAGGTTTTCATTGTTTAACTTAAACTACAGGTGTATACTTTGGCACTGCAATTATAAAGCATCATAGAGGGGAAGTTTAGTTTGGATTTTGAAATGTTAATACAGGAACATATCTGTATGATGTTCAAAATGATGTATATTTTAGACGTGGTATGGAAATGGAAGAAAACATCAAATTTAAGCATTTTTTTTAACATTGTAATGAATTTTTTTCTTTTGTCCTTTTGCTTTAACACAGGCTTCTGAAAGCTACAAGGAAATATTGTTTCAAATAATAAAGTGTCAGCTAAAAAAGCTGACTTAATAGAAAGTTAGTACAAAACTGTATTAGTTTTCTATTAATAATCTAAAAATATATTAGTTTGGATTTTTTTTATTTCAAGTGACAGAAGCTCAAACTGGCATAAACAAAAAAGAGTGGTAGTCACACGTGAACGTAAATACACATAATATTTGGATTATATTGTATACCATTTTTACCTCTTTTTAGAAATGTTAACATTAGGAGTATTCCTTCATGATTACATACTCTTTAACAGTATTTCAGAAGCACTCGATAGCATTTCATTATCCACATATATCAAAGTGTAGGTAACCATCCTACTCCTGTTAGACATTTACATTGCTTTCAATATACTGTTTCCAAATTCTCTGCCCAAATAGAACAAAAAGCGTGATTGGAAACTTAAACAGCAATGAAATCTAAAGCCACAAAATATTTGTCTGAATTCGGAAATAAAACTGAAAGGCAGCTGTAATTAGTTATTTAGTATTTAGCTAGTGAATATTTTAAATTATTTATTAAATTCAGTGTGACTCAAAAATAGTTTTTAAAGAACACATTTCTTATAATGAACTTTAAGTATCAATTTACTTTCTGGCTTTTGTTTGTTTGTTTTGGGCTTTTCTCAGTTTGCAATTGTGCCAGCCTCTCGTTTTCTGCATATAATTTTAACCAGTACCCACACCATATATGCTAAAGTTTGCAGTTACATTTTTAGAGCCATGAGTTACTTGAATCTTTGTTATAAACATATTCTCTACATATGCCTTTGTTAAAAAATAAAGCTACATAGCATTCAAAGTTTTAAATTTTATGTATTTTTCTAAATTTTTGCAATGAAATTGTTTCCATTATAATCTCTCCACAATTTTCTCAAGCCTCTAATTTTATCTCATCATTATTATTTCATTATTTAAGAAAAGATAATTACTGATTTATATGTTTAGAATAGCTTTTGTTTATTTATTTATTTTATTTATATGTATATATTTTATTGCATTTTAGGTTTTGGGGTACATGTGAAGAACATGCAAGATTGTTCCATAGGTACATACATGGCAATGTGTTTTGCTGCCTTCCTCCCCATCCCCTATATCTGGCATTTCTCCCCATGTTATCCCTCCCCAACTCCCTACCCCCTGCTGTCCCTCCCCTAGTTCCCTCCCACAGACCCCAGTGTGTGATGCTCCCCTCCGTGTCCATGTATTCTCATTGTTCAACACCTGCCTGTGAGTGAGAACATGCTGTGTTTGATTTTCTGTTCTTGTGTCAGTTTGCTGAAAATGATGGTTTCCAGGTTCATCCATGTCCCTAAAAAGGACACGAACTCATTGTTTTTTATGGCTGCATAGTATTCCATGGTGTATATATGCCACATTTTCCCTGTCCAGTCTATCATCGATAAGCATTTGGGTTGGTTCCAAGTCATTGCTATTGTAAACAGTGCTGCAATGAACATTCATGTGCATGTGTCCCTATAATAGAACGATTTTATAATCCTTTGGATATATACCCAGTAATGGGGTTGCTGGGTCAAACGGTAGTTTTTGTTTATTTAAAAAAGCTTCTCGTCTGCAGTAGTATGATTCATTCTAGGGCATGTTATTCCTATATAATCTCATTGTTTATATTTGTAAACTTTGACCATTTTAAATTATTTATTAAAGTTACTTTTGGCTCAAAAATAGTTCACGTAAATGCTTGTTACCATGATGGTTTCAGAGCAACTGCAGTCTACATGATAGGGCCCTACATGAGAGCCCAAAGCAACTGAAAAGGAAATGAGAACACTGAAAATAGTTTTTAAAAGTTTATATGTGAAGCAAAAAGACAGAATGTCCAGTCTAACTAATTTTTTTTTAATATGGACTGGATCTTGCTGTGTTGCCCAGGCTGCCTTGAACTCCTGGGTTCAAGTGATTTTCCCATCTAAGCCTCCTGAGTAGCTGGGACTACAGGTATGTGTGCCATCACATATGGCCAATCTAACTAAATTTAAAGTGTGATAGTGATCAAATTATTTGATAAAAGTCATTATTACACTCAGTGTTTTCTCCCAGAGTATTTATGTATTCACTTGGCACATTATATATTAAGTAACAGGTACTATTGGTAATACAAATAAGCCTTGTACTAACAACTTTACAATTTACCAACATACATATCTAGAAAAAAGTTAAGTACTAGGAAAGTTTTATAGATGCCAAATTTTGCTAGAAAACCTGTACATTTTTTTCTCTTGACTTAGAAATTATGTTCAGAAAGGTAATATGATGTACACGGGTGGTGGAATCAGAAGTAACAGAACTTTTGGCCACTTACGTGGTACATCCAACTGTTAGGTGTTTGGAGAACACTTCATTTGTTCCAGAAACTTCTCTTTTCCTTAAAAATATCCAGATAAAGAAATTTTATATTATTTCTGTCACCAAATTGAATTATATCGTGTATTTAAAGCGTGTTATAGAGCTAATCAAGAAAACCTAGGTTTAAATATAAGCAAGGCCTATTAGTATAATGTATAAGTGTTGGTGAGAGATATAAAAAAATTAATTCTATTTGTTAATTGTATGAAAAGAGACTCATATCAAATCATGTCATTCTTTTTCAAAAATGAACATCATAAAGCATTTAATAGTACCAGAAAATGTAAACAGGAAAGTAAATGAAAGTCTTTCATCTCATCACTCAATAGAGAATCAAAGTGTGTTTAAAGACAATTGCAGTTGAATTTTTAAGACCATCTACATCATTCATTCATACATTCAATCATTTATTCTTTTAACTAACATTTACTGAGTCCCTTGCTACATGGCCATCCCTTCTAGGCCCTCAGTATATAGCTGTGAGCAGTACAGACAAGGTACCTATCCTCTTGGAATGTAGTGAGTGGATAGAAATTATACTAGTAAACTCACAAAGAATCGCAAAATGCTTTGAGGAAAAATTAAAGGATGCTGTGAAAAATAATAGAAGAACATAATTTAATTTAGCTGCTAACGAAGGCTTTACCTAAGGGATTTTTTAAAACAGAAGCCTGAAAGATGAGTATGAGTTACCTTCTTAGGCACTTAAAATAAAAGCAATGAAAACATAGTTATGTGACACAATATATGCCATTTATTCTTCTGTAAATATTGTTGAATCAATAAATAGCTCTTCTAAAACATAAGAAAAGCAAGTAAGTGTTAAAAGAGAAAGCAATAAAACAAGATTTCTCAAGTTAAATCAAAATTATAGTTGTGGAAATTAACGAATACTAGAATATTGCATGACAGAAGATAACGTGGTCATGCATTTTCATGTGCCAAATAACATAGCGTCAGAACTATTAATACCTAAAGAGAAATAGAGATAAATGCAATTACTATGGAAGATTTTTAATAGATCTTAATATTTTTTCAAGTTGGTTTTTAACGGGACACGAAAGACTAGAATAATATAATAGTATTAAAAATTCATAGCTACCGATAGAACATTCATTCCCCCATGAAGCCAAATATGCACTTTGTTTCCAAGTATCCTAAAAGCTACCTTAATCCTTTTCAGAAAGTAGATATTTTGTAGACCACCTTTTTGGCCATGAGTAGTACAACAAATTAGTAATTAAACCTTACGCAACAACAAAAATAATAACTAACCCTTTGTTGATATAAAAAACACTGGCATGTGTAACTATTGGATCAAAGAGGAAATGTTTAATTTTAGACTAATGACAACATAAGGGTATTGAGTCTAGGACATATCAAATGCGGTTTGAAGCTAAAGCTATACTAGTGTGTGACTTAATAGCCTTAAATGACTTAGATTGCCCTGTTGCTTTAACTGTAATTGTTATTGAGATCCAAGAATGGGCAAACTCTATCACGAACCAAAACTAAGGGAATGTTAGAATTGATCTACCACACATTCATGGATATATTTTATTACATATACTTTGCTACAGACCTAGTCTTATGTTTCAAGAAGCTGGTTTAGATTATAGGGAAGTTCACATTCAAATTTTAGGATCTGAAGAAACATATGTGGTACAAGTTACAGCAAATTTAAGTGGAGTAAGTAGAACAGATTTCTTATTCCAGTGTAAATGAATGGGTTGGAATACTCTTAATCATGTATATATAAAAATATTTAGAGTATAGGCCAACCCAGTTAAGGTTTAATGGGTTATAAATTTTGGACTACTTCTATTTCACAGTATGTATTTTTTTTAAGGATCTATATTTCTATGACAAGTTTATTGTACATGTACACAGTGTGTATATTTTTAAAAATCTGTATTTCTATGACAGGTTTGAATTTCACATTTGTCTATGGCAAAACATATCCCAATTCTATTCTCTTCCTTTCTTGGTCCACCTTTATATTGTGTTATGTTCAGGAACTGGGGTGTCACGTATACAATTTTCTTTAAAAATTCTTACGGAGTTGTAAATCTTTAAACTTTCAACTTCTAACTACTTCTTAATATATGCTGTTCTTTATCAGTAAAAACAGAAGTAATATTTCTTCTATTTTTGCTGAAAGTTTTCTAGCTTTTCACTAGAAAAGGGATCAGACATTCAGAATTAGATTTTTTTGCTTACCTTTTAAAAATTTTAACATATAAAGCATGTCTTAATCTATTGTGACTACCCATTAAAAATTAATTTCATTAATCTAATTTAATCTGAGGCATTTCCAGATCACTTTAAAAATTTGAATGAGAGAATTAAAGTATAATCAATATCTTATTAAATTATGGATAATAAATTTGACCTTGTCTAGGTAGTTTCTTTTCTCTATCCATGTATATATTTCTAGCAGCATTATTACAGGTGTCTCTTATTTTATTTATAAGCTTTCTATTCTCATCTTTTATCTGTTTGAATACTTTTTTAGAACTTTAAATGCCAGTAATCATATTCACAAATGTCTGATCATCTTACTAATTCTGGATCATTTATAGACATTTTGGTCTATAGTGATTATTTTCATTTAATAAGTGTTAATCAAAGAGAGGAAAATGTTTATAAATAACAATGACTACAGTAACAATAATGACACTTAAAATATAAATGTGTTGAATACCAGCTTAAAGTGCTGAAAGTAATTGAGGTAGAAATTTGCTCTTAAAATAAACCATTACCTCAATTCCTAGAAACAGGTGTTAACCAAAGCCATTGTTTTCATAATTCGAGGTACAGTATGTGAAGACTTCTCCTTAAATTGCATAAATGGAAATACTTGCAGTGCAGAAGTAATTACCCCCCTTTTTATAGTTTTATTGTTTTCTCTATTTTAATGGAATGAAAAGATACTTTCTTGTTCCTGATGTGATGGACATAGAATGGAATTAATTTTTATTATTTTCTGAGCCTTCGTCATCGTATTTCTTAAATCACTGAATTGAAGGATAAACTCTTGGGTATTAAACACCAGAAACTTCCAGGTTTACAAATGAGCTTCTATTGTTTATTCTATGGAAGTTGACATTTGAAAAATATAGGTAGGGGACATTCTACAACCATCTGACTAGTATTTCTCAGAACTAAACTGGTATCAATGCATATAATTTAAGTAAATTCTAAACAAAAGTTAATTTGAATAACATTTTACCAAAGTATTTTTATGGCTTTTGTGAAACAGTTTACATTGGTATATGATTTACACTAGACAAAAATGTGTGCATGTTAAAAGGGAAAGAGTTAGAAAGGGGGAAGATTACTTTATATTAGTTTCAAGTATCAAAAGCCAAAAGTGATTTCTGTTAAAAAAATAATTATGCTCTTATAGCATAATAACAAATATTATTATTAAAAAACCAGTTAACACTAATTGCGGGATTCTTATGTGGCAGGCACTGTTGTTAGTGCTTTACTTGTGTGAAGTCACTTAGTGCTCCTGACAACTTTCTTTTAGGTAGGCTCTGTTCATAGTTCCTTTTAAACATGAGAAAACAGGCGTAGAGTGATTGAGTCTTACATACATACATGAGGTTATACATAAGTCATACCTAAGATGTTACAGCTAATGAGGGACAGGGCCAGATATTGAATCCCCTATGGTCTAGTTCCATTTAGCACAGGTTTTATTTAGTGTAGAGAGTCAATTAAAAATACATAAAACTGTTGTAACTGAATTATTAGGGCTTGAATAACATGAAAAGCTCATTTATTAAATTTTAGAACAGAGTGAAATTAAAATAATATATTTTAGAGTCCTAGATATATTAAAGTAAAATTAACTCAAGTGTCTTTATTGAGACTTTTGTCTATTTAGAGAATTTACTCTTCTATATAAGAATAAGCTCAACGAAGTACTGGCTAAATATTTTACTTCAAAACACTTTTTGGAGAAAGGCTTCTTGTTTTCTTAATTTTTGTAGTCTGTTATTAATTTTATTTTATAAAGCTCTAAAAACGACAAGAACTTCTTGTGTTTTATTTTGTAGACTAGTGTGTGGTAAGGTCAAGACATAAACTTGGGGACTATTTAGAATTATATGGGAAATTTTAGATGCTTGATAAAATCCAGAAACAGAAACCAGGTGTTACAGTGCAGATATTTCACAATACACAGAAGTATGTGCTCTATTAGTTGCCTGGTAGTGTAATTGCCATATTTTAATTCACTAAATTAAAATTAGTAAATATTAAACTTAAAATGAAAGGTTATTGTGAAAGCAACATATAGTCTGTTGTTTAAAAGCTTCTCTTTATTAAACATTCTTGAAAACAGTACTTATGACTATTATTCATGGTTTCACTATAAACTCCAATTTAAGTCACATAATTAAATTGTGAAATGAGTTCCTTAAGTTGGATTTTGAGGGAGAGTAAGTGACAGTAAACATGATGGGAAAGGTAGAAATTTACTTATTGGTCTGATTAAAATAATGATGTCTCATATTTGTAGTGGAAGAAGTGTTTCACATCTGACGCAACATTGTTTTTCATCATCATAGCTCTAAGAAGCACTTAGGAAGCCGATATGATCTGTGTTTTACTGAGAAGGAAAATTAAGTTATGAAGAAATGAACTGACTTAACTAAGGACAAGCAGGTATTTAGAATAAGAAGCGGAACTAGACCTTAGGCTTCCACTCTTTTCCAGAGACTTTCCAAATGACTGCACATTTCAAAGGTGATTGACATGTTATTAAAATTTTCAGGTTAGATATTTAATGTACCATAAGTCTGTTTCAAACTGAAAGAATTGATTCACTCTACAATAAGCTATCAATTTACTACAGACCATCTTTGTTATAGATATTCTATGGAGGAAATTGAGCTGTCTCAGTTACATACATATCATTTAAAGTCAGCAGTCATATGAAAGAAAACAATGGGCATCAATTAAAAGAGTAAAAAACAAAGGAATTTTACAAATAAAATTTAAATGATTTTTTTCAAGTTTTCATTATTGTGTGTCAAATTGTATTCCTAAGATAAAATTAAATATTATTAATTTATGGGGGATCAAAAAGGTATCCTCTGTTTTTAATAAGTTGTTTATCTTATGTGTACATGTATGGCATAATTACAAAAATTTATAATAACCTTCTCATGGCAATCATACAAACTACATTACCCAGAAAAAAATGCTTTTCATGGTATGCAAATACAGATTTGTACCTTATTTTGAGGTATGTTCTTGTTAATTTCTATTCTTTGTTATTAGAGTCCTTTAGAAGTTGTCTTTGCCTTTCAGTTCACCTTAAACAGAAGATGACAGTGGAAATCTTTTCTAGAGAAACTGTACTATCAGGGACTGGAGTGCATAACTACACATATTTTTACAGTTGCAACTCTAAGAATCCCTACTTTCTTCTCACCATCATCAGTTATAATACTATTAGTTAGCCCTTCTCAATGTGTGCTACGCTACAAGCGTTATGCAGTACTCTCAACCTGCTGCCTGTGAGCATGTTAACACCTTTAAACGTTTGTCAAGAATATACCCTTGCTTATAATATTTATTTCAAGTTTTATCAACATTAAAACAACCCTGACATTAATTATGGCAGTGTATATTTGTACATTCTGTGTATGCCGAATTGTGAATTTAGGGTGATGATCCCAGACCAAAAAAAAAAAACCTGGTAAAGTTCACTTTGGTTTCCTCTGCCCCATCTCCATCCCCATCCTATGTTCCAGTTTACTCTACATTAGGATCCCATGTCCCCACAGGGGTATCTTCCTTTCTAGTGCCCTTATGGAGGTCTCATGGAGCCTGGGTTGTGCAGCCCTAGGGGCATTGGGCCCTTTCTCACAATGCCCTTGCTTTCCCCACACTGCAACTGAAATGGACTTGCTTTGGATCTGATCATTAAAGGACCAGGCCTTTCAGGACTTCAATTCATTTTATCCAATGAACTAATTTTTCACTGGACCATAACATTCGATATACCTCAAAATTCCATGTTTACCTATGGAAAGATTAAGGCTTAGAGAGGTGAATGGGTGAAATGGAAGAGGCAGAACCGCACTCTGATTCCTAGGAAGAGAAGTAAAATTTCCTACAAATACTGATGCCATGGGAAGATTTCTGTTCTGTTTTCACTTCCCTCTTCCTTTCCCCATGATTAAAAATGGAGAGAGAAATCAAATGTTGGCTAAAATGGAACAGAAATAAAAATAACATTTCACTTTAAAATTAAAACAAGGGCCACATTATAGAAAGAGCAGAGGCATATTCACCAAAAAGCTAATGAAACTTAAACTCCAGGGCCTCTCATTGGTGTGTGTCCTTCTAAGGCCTTATCATTGTGATCACACAGTCGAGATGCTTTTGTAAATTTTCTAAGAACATAAGATATTTTATCTGCAGTTTTTAACAAAGCTTCCACAATTTGTATTAGTTCCAGGCCTCACAAAATCCTGGATCCATTCTACATATGGTTAATATTGAGTCTGGTTAATATAATTTTTAATGTTGAGAAAGTTACCAAACTTTTAAAAGACTCAGTTTCTTGGTGTCTAGAATGAGAAGAATGATGAATAATGCTTGCTCGGATGCCATATAGATTTATGAGGTTATAAAAGGTAGACAGCAGTGGGAAGGGGACAAGAGGAAGGAAGAAGAATGGAAAGAAGGATGGGAGGAGAGAATGTGAAAGTATGTTTTCAACCACAAAGTGATACACACAAGCAGCATACAAAGTGATCTTAATGAAATATTTCTGCAGCATGTGACCTACTTGCCTCTCCTTAGCATATTATCCATCGTTTTCCTTTTTAATTGATGATTTAGGATTGCTCTGTTGAGCACATGAAATGGATAGACTAATTCTCCCTTTAATGCCCATTACTCTGCAGTATGAGAAAAATAAACCCCCAATTTGTTTAAGTCACTGTGGGTTTTTGTTTGATTGGTTGGTTTTTCAGTTTTTGATATAGTTAAAAACAACTTAAATGAAGCTGAATTTGGGAAGGAATTTGGGATTTCTGCATATGAAGAATTATTATCCAAATCCTATTAAACATTTTCATGCTGGACCAAATTTTTCTTACTCTTTCTTCTACCAGACCATTCATAGCACGTGATGGTCTGCTTTCCGAGGGGCAGGGTGGGACAATTTGGCACACTTTGATATTACTGCATCGCAAGAGTTACAGCTTTCTGGTTTCCAATATTTGTATCTTTGATGCTCAAAAAAGCCCCACCTCCTTCAGTAATTTAATTCTACATTTCAGGTGGCAGCACCTCATTTCCAGGTACCAAATTCTATGTAAGTCAAAGTTCTTGGTCTCAAACAGCATTCTAACTTATTTAATCCTAAAGGGATTTACTAGAAGTTGTTAGGTGGCTCACAGAAATTTGGGAGAGCCATATCAACCATTCTGGACACTATTCCATAAAAACAAAAACTAAAAACCCCAGAGGTTCTAGGGAGCTGCTGCTGCCCTCAGCAGGTAGGACACAGCATGCCAGAGAGTCCTTCAGTTTTCTCAGAAGAACCACGTGGCTCCAATTCCATGCTCCCAGGAGATACAAATTCCGTCTTGATGCTTATTTCTCATCTGAGTCATGGGCAGACACCTCTGTTTGTCAGAAGCTTAGGCCACATGCCAGCACTCTGGCTTCAGGAAGTTGGGGAAATGTTTTCCGTTCCCAGCCTGTTCCCAGTTTAGTACAGCAAGACAAGCTGCAGAGGAGTTAGAATGAGTGCAGGGTGAGCCAGCCTACAGAATTTGCGCTGGTGTCTTGCTTCCTTACAGTACATTGTGGGACTTATGGCAAGACACTTAACCTCTCTAACTAATCCATGCTCCTAATACGTAACATGGGGATTTGGACCGCATGGATTCCAAAAGTTCTTACCGTGAAACAATTCTAGGTCTGTACTAGTTAGAATTCTGGCTTCTAGTGATGGGATCCTTACATGACCTTGTGAAATTAAGTAAGTAGAATTTATTCGCTCTTCTAACTTAACTGGAAGATCAGGGGTGAAGCTGGTTTTAGGGATGTCTGGCCCATCTGGCCTGTCTCCCCTTTCTGCTTTCTCTATATGCAGACTACAGAAACCAGCTTGTTCTTGAAGATGAGGAAGCAGCCCCTTATGGTACCAAGGCTCATATTCAAATAGCTCTGAGGTCAGAGTCAAAAAGAGCTCCTCTTTCTCTGAATTGGCTTCTAAGGTCCAGAAGGATGCTTATTAGCTAAGCTTGGTTTGTATGCCCAGTCCTATGATCAGGGACTAGAGTCTTTAATTAGAGAAAGGCAGGCTACCAGAGAAGTGTTTTGAGGCAATCAGCCACCCCAATCTGTGACCAATGCGGATTTTAAAAAGAGTGTGCCACAATATGTGATGTGGGGTTTATTGATTTGCTTTCAGGCCCTTATTATGTATAATAACGTTGTGTGGGGCTTAATGGGCAATGCAGACATCATTGCAACCTGCATTCAGGGAGCTTAAATCAAATTCTGTAGATAAAAGCAAACACAGTATGGAGTCTTATCTGCAAATAAACTATATAATAATGTTTTTAGGGAATGATCTGAATCCTAAAGCAGATGAATATGGAACTTGAAGGAAGAGACTGGCTTTATTTATTTATTTTTTTTGTCAAGCATTTTGTGTCCTAAGTCATATTCCTAAGCCAACTCATATTTTGGCTTAAAAAATCACAGGCAAAATCTAAAATTGATTTTTTTCCTTGAACTTTTTGCTTTTGTTTTTATTTATTTATTTATTATGGATGTTGACTGTGCTGGTATTTAGACATCCTTTGGCAAGTTACATCACTGTACTGGAATATATTTTGCCTTTAGCAATAAATATGACAATACAGGCTTTTGGTCTTATGTTTTATCAACACAGCTTGTGTAAAAGGAAAAAAATGTATTTCCTCCTTGGAATCAGAAAATAGGTCACTCACCCTAAAATTTATCTGCACTTGAGTAGCATTTTGCACACTAAGTTATACTTTGTTGAGAATTAGATTGTTGAAAATGTGTGAAAAGTTTCAGCTGATCAACGTTTCAGCCTTTGGTTCATCATAAAATTTTACTTCTTAGTTTAATAATCTGAAGCACATGCATATTAAGTAGAGAAAACTAATTGCAGTAAATCCTGGAAATAATCTGGATGTTTCAATAATGTCACATTGTTTTTTCTGAATTTACTTGTAACACTATTACATAAGGGTTTTATTTTTCAGTTAAGTCTTGTTGGCCTCTACTTCTCTGATGATAATTAATAACTACATGATTTAATTAGATTTCATATTTATATGTTATGTCAAGGCTCTCAAGTGCATTTTATGTACTTTTCTACTTGAACAATGCCTGTAGAGGCAGTGAAGTATACATATTCTGTATAGTGATTCTTTCTAGAAATTTCTGTTGCAATAGGAAATAACTATATGCTTCAGGGATAATAGAGGATCACTCTTTGCTTTTAAACATAGGATATATCCATTCCAGTAAGTGGAATATAACCATTTTTAATGAGACCAAAGTCATTTTAATGACTATATATTCCAGCATTTATATTTCTTTTTCATTTTACAGTATTTGGACATCCTTTGGCAAGTTACATTACGGTACTGGAATATATTTTGCCTTTAGCGATAAATATGACAATATATAGCCTTTTGGTCTTATGCTTTATCAACATAGCATATATTGTAATATATACTATGTTGTAAACTGTAATAGCAATATTTACAGTTATTAAATATAAATGGAAATCTTTCATATTCCATGAATTTGATCCACAACCTTTGATGAGTGCCAATATTATATGGAGAGTTGTTGGCTTGGTGCAAATAAAATTAAAAGCCTAGCATTATAATCGAATCTAGAAGTCTATTGGAAGAGACTGGCTACTAAAGATGAAAAGTATCCTTGTGGAGCAAAACAGAAACATTGATAGCGGGAGTCTAATGCATTATAGCAATACACAGCAGAAGCATCTAGTGCAGCCTCCGGGACCAGGGAAGTAATGCTTAAACTGAGAATGGAAAGATTATTAGTAATGATGCTAAGCCTTGTGAAAAGAATCATAGTTAGAGGAAGTACCATGTGTGAAAGCCCAGAGGTGAAAAGAGAGTTTGGCAGCTTTGGAGAAACTAAAATAAATTCCCTTCAGCAGAGAGATGGGGTCAAGCAAGAGAGAGGTGTTAGGTAACTGATGACAGAAGAAGCCTGACCTGGGATGAGATTAGTGGCACTAAGTGAAATGGGCAGATTCAAAAGGAGGACCTACTGATAAACAGGTTTTGAGAAACAAGGGAAGGGAGGAGCATCAAGGATTTTTCCAGACACCTTGGGCAACTGGGCGGATGTCGGGCTGTGCATGGAGAAAGACAACATGGGAGAAGCAGCAAATTTGGGGGGAGTCTTGGGGATGTTTCAAGATCTCCAGTGGGAAGCTGCTTTGGTGATAAAGACTGAGGAGACACCAGCATAAAAATATTAATTTCATACCAATACCCAAAGGGTTTGCAAAAGAAGAGGAGGCTTAGAAGGATCTGCCAGGGAGAAGAAAAACAAAGACAGAATGCTTTTAAACATTCAAGCAAAGAAAGTTTTTCAAATGGAACTGAATGGTCATCATGCCAGATGCTACAAAGAGGTCAAATAAGAACAAAACAGTTTCCATTGGATTTGCACTGGAGATGTTGCTGGTGACCACTTGACAATTTCAGTCAAGTGGTCAGGGGTGAATCCAGATGCAGCGGGTTGAGAAATCAATGGGAAATAAGGAATTGGAGATAGTGACTGTAGACAGCTCTTGTAAGAAGAATGTTAATGAAAGGGAGATAAAGATAAGGCTGCAGCTGGAGGAAGATGGCAGGCCAAAGGACAGTTTCATTTTTGATTTAATATGGGAGAGACCTAATTGTGTTTAAGCACTGGTGATATGAAATAACAAAAGGAGAAGGGAAGGCTGAAGATACTGAAGGGCTTGGGGAGGGATGCCATCAAAAGAAGGGGCCTCTGAGAAGGATGGGATCTACAGTCGCAGATAAAGAGGCTGTCTTCAATTGTAAAGGGAGGAAAGAGTGGATCAGTAGCAGTTAGGAGTGCTTTCACTTGCAAATAACAGAAAACCCAGCTACCAACAGTGCCTCACTCAAGCAGATATTCATTTTTTTTTTTTTTTTTTTTGTATGACAAGAAATTTAGGGTAAGCAGTTGCTGACATTGCTTCTGCAAGTTGATGTCAGCACTAAGCAGTTGACATCACTGCATTTGCCTTCATCTTTTCCTTTCAAACTGTGCTCAAGGCAGGAAAAGGGGGAAAGGGATGGTACTGGCTACATTTGGTCATTTAATTGGGAAAGTATTTCCAGAGGCCTCCAGGAGACTTCTGCTTGCCTCTCATTGGCCAGTACCGTGTCCCAGGGCCACTCCTAAATACAAGGGAGGCTGGGAAAGATTTTTTTTTTACCCTTATACTGGAAGAAGTCAAGAGAGATAAGATTTAGGAATGACAGATTACTTAAATGGCGGCATCAACCACAGAGCAAATGCAGATAATTTGTAAATTTGATAGCATGCAGGTGAAGGACTTCCCATCTGATATTTCTGTAGTCTCTAAAATTGGAAATAAGATAATCTGTGAAGTCAGGAATAGAACTTTTGAGGGTGGTGAAAAAAAGGAAATGCCCTCTTTGGAGAACTTGAAAAACTGGGGGCTGATGAAGCAGTGATCTCTGAGCTACACTGAGATTTAGAGATTAGAGATTGATAGGGCACATGCCTAGAGAATTATGTGGCTTATCAAAGAGTGATTACTAGACAATGAGAATATTATTCTTCATTTATATTATACTTCTTGTGAATATAAAACATCCTATTTAATGCTTTTAATTTTGAATTCTGTTTGTATGAAATTGATATTGTAATTTTTAAAAAATGTGTTTATGCTCTATAAATCATTACATACTCGTTTTGTTTTAGGTATGTCTCTTAGAAATTTACATATATATTTATTTATGTGGATTTTTTCCCCCAGAAGCTCTTTATTTTGAAAACTTTCAAATATATAGAAACCTTGAAAAAGTAGGACAGTGAACACCACATG
This sequence comes from Cebus imitator, assembly GCF_001604975.1. Taxonomy (NCBI): domain Eukaryota; kingdom Metazoa; phylum Chordata; class Mammalia; order Primates; family Cebidae; genus Cebus; species Cebus imitator. The sequence goes on from NW_016107566.1 coordinate 2,477,625, forward strand.
CCATTCACTGACATTTGCTAATTAACAGTTCCCCACATTTTCCTTCCCCTCTTCTTTCTTTCTCTGTCTTTCTTTCACACACATGACATACCTTTTTTTCCTGTCTGAAACTTTAAGCTGCAGACAATAAGACACTTCAGCCCTACCTTCTTCTGCATTCATCCAGTATGAATGAGAACATTCTCCAATGTAATCCCAACACCAGAACTGCACCTAATCAGAATGAATGCTAGTATCATCCTGAAACGTCAGTGCTTGTTTAAGTTTTCCACTTGTCCTCAAATTGTCTTTCGACCCAAAGAGTCTGAAGAAGAATAATTCTTTTTTTTCTTATTCTTTCTTTCTCTCTCTTTTTTTTTTTTTTTTTTTTTTTCAGCATACTATCTACACTT
>NW_016107566.1:2478030-2501435 GCF_001604975.1 Cebus imitator
TTTTTTTTGAGACAGAGTCTTGTTCTGTCAAAAACCAGGCTAGAGTGCAGTGGCGCGATCTTGGCTCACTGCAACCACCACCTCTGGGATTCAAGCCATTCTCTTGTCTCAGTCTCTCCAGTAGCTAGTGCACACCACCACACCTGGGTAATTTTTGTATTATTAGTAGAGACGGGATTTCACCACATTGGCCAGGCTGGCCTTGAACTCCTGACCTCAAGTGACTCACCCGCGTTGGCCTCCCACAGTGCTAGGATTACAGGCATGAGCCACTGCGCTCAGCTAAAGAAGAATATTTGAAAACTCATTTCTTTTTTATAAATTAAGTAAGATGTGGAAGTGCCCTTTAGCAGTAGACTTAATGTTGAAATTTTGTTTCCATATTTCAGGGCTTTTCCAGTCTTTCTAGATTTTCATTTTAGATGCACACACACTAGACAGTATCTGCATGTGTGTATATAACTGAAACTTGTATTGACTTTTCTCTTTGTCAGTATCCTCTTACTTCCCAATTTGATGACCAACCTTTCCATCCTCCACTTTGACAATGGTGGAGTATTGTGTGATAGATAAAAATATCTATATTTTCTCTTCCACAAACCAATTAAAGCCTCATTTTGAATATATATTATAAACTGTTGCTTTCATTTTTAAATAGTAAATTTAACATATTTTTTGTCCAAGTGGATAAAGTAGCTGTTTTATGGGCATATTAGAACTATTAATTAATAAAATAGAACCCAGTGACTGAGATGGAGGTATTTCATTAGAAAATTAAAATTACTGTGGCCGGGCACAGTGGCTCACACCTGTAATCCCAGCACTTTGGGAGGCTGAGGCGGATGGATCACGAGGTCAGGAGTTTGAGACCAGCCTGACCAACATGGTGAAACCCCGTCTCTACTGAAAAAAAAAAAAAAGGAAATTAGGGAGTGGTGGTGCATGCCTGTAATTCTAGTTACTCAGGAGGCTGAGGCAGGACACTTGCTTGAACCCGGGAGGCAGAGGTTGCAGTGAGATGAGATGGTACCACTGCACTCCAGCCTGGGCAGCAGAGCAAGATTCCATCTCAAAAAAAGAAAGAAAGAAAGAAAGAATAAAGTAAATTAAAATTATGTAAAATTGAAAATGCTGGTGATTAATGTTCCCTGGACACAGGATACAGTAGGAAACACTGGGCTTTTCTAAATACAGATATGACTCCTTATCAAGGAACTGGAATTCTAAAACAACATTGAAACGAACATGTAAATAAAAGACTAAAGAGATGGATCATGTACATGGAGATTATTTGCCAAATGCAGACGTAAGATTGAAGATATTTAAACAGGCACAAATTTGTAGATGATTTTTTTGTCTCTTTTAAATTTTCATACAGATTTAATCTGTTAATAAATACAAACTGTGGTTAATAAACTGTGGTTTGAGTAGTTTTACATATATGTTCAAAATCGTGCAAAAGCATAAAAAGCTGTCAGATGGGGTGGTGTTTGTTCCTGCTGGACTGCTTTGATGTAGGCTGTGTTATACTGGACTGTCCACAAGCTTTTGGCCCCTGCATGTCCCCGCTAAACTGGAAACTTTCCTGTTCACACTGAGCGCTTGGCAGCATCAGCCACAGGAGCCCAAGATGCACAAACTCCCCTAATATATGTCCCGGTTGTTAGCACCAAACTTCTCTGCCCCCAGTGTACTAGTCAGTTTCCAGTGTTTGAATAATTTACGATTTAAAACTACAGACATAAAACTACACTGAAACAGACATGTCCCATTATCTTTTGCTCAGGGCCTTTTGGTGATAAATGCACTCATATTAACTCTGGCTGAAAGATAATTTAGATTGCCTGCCAACTGTGGCCAGCACCTGAGCAGCCAAATCTGGCTGAATAAAAACATGGCTGCACTGATGGGGCCTTATCTTAGTTTCTGACCACTAATCCATGGCCCTCATGGGTCTGATTCTGTAGCTCAGATACATTAACTCACCTGCAGGACTGGATCATTGTTTCTTACCTTGTCTCTCTCCCCCTTCACGCACTCTCCACTGGTAGTTTTGCATCATATTTCACTAAGAAAATGAAAACAACAGAAGAGAATTTCCGCCTTCTCCCATCGTCATCCTATCTATAAACTTACCTGGATCTACATCCATGGAACTGCTTTCCTCTTTAAGCCCACATTTCTACAGGAACTGTCTAGACTCTCCCTGAAGTCAGTCCCTCCACCTGGGCACAGGTTTCATCCCCACTCACATATTTAGGGACATTAGGCCAGGAATTGTTTCCCTTTTCTCTTACGTTATCAATTTGCACTATCTCCTGAATCTTTTCCACAGCCTATAACATGTAACATCTCACATCATAAAAGCAACAACAGGCCAGGCACAGTGGGTCATGCCTGTAATCCCAGCACTTTGGGAAGCCAAGGTGGGAGGATTGCTTGAGTCCAGCAGTTTGAGACCAACCACAGCAACATAGTGAGCCCCCCTCCCCAAAAAATTAGCTGGGTATGGTGGTGCGCACCTGTAATCCTAGCTATTCAGGAGGCTGAGGTGAGTGGATCGCTTGAGCCAGGATTGTGCCACTGCACTCCAGCCTGGGCAGCAGAGTGAAACCTTGTCTCAAAAAAAAAAAAAAAAAAAAAAAAAAAGCAAAAGCAACCACATATGTGCGCCTGTTACCCTGTTTCATTTTTTAAAATCCACCATATGGCAAAACTGATTTAACACAGTTGTTAAACTCCACTTTCTCTTCTCCCATATACTCCAGAATTCATTCTAGTCAGGTTTTCATCCCCACTGCTCTTCTCAATGTCTTGACCTCTCATCTTTCATCTAATTCAACCTTCAGCAGCACTTGTCACAGTTGATGGCTCAGTTTTTTGTTTGTTTTTTTGTTTGTTTTGAGATGGAGTCTCCCTCTGTTGCCCAGGCTGGAGTGCAGTGGCGTAATGTCGGCTCACAGCATCCTCCGCTTCCTTGGTTCAAGCAATTCTCTGCCTCAGCCTCCTGAGTAGCTGGGATTACAGGCGCATGCCACCATGCACGGCAAACTTTTGTATTTTTAGTAGAAATGGGGTTTCACCATCTTGGCCAGGCTGGTCTTGAACTCCTGAACTCGTGATACACCTGCTTTGGCCTCCCAAAGTGCTGGGATTTCAGGCGTGGGCCACTGCACCCGGTCCCAGTCTTTCATCTTCCTTACTGGTCCTCTTTTCTCCATTTTCTTTGCTGGATTCTTCTTTTCTCCCACCTGTAAATGTTGGAGAGTCCCAGCTTAGACTGTATGACCCCTTTTCCCTAGCTACGTTCACCCATAAACCAGGAATTTTTAACCTGGGGTTTACGTGAACTTGTAAAGGAAATTTTCTTTATCTTCACTGACCCTGAGATGAAATTTCGCATTTCCTGCAATTGTGAACCTAGATAGTCAAACCATAGTAATATTAGCTATATCTGTGACTTTATCTCCAAAAAAAAAAAAAAAAAAGCTACAGTTTCTTCTCATTTCACTTGTTACAGAAATCTTGAAGTAAGTATGTGCATGACTGCTTTGAAGTAACTGTAGTTACTCTGCTCATTGATTGATCTCATTATTTAATGTGTTAATTGAAAGTATGTATTTTACTATAGGGTAACTTTCAAAATATTTTGATGACATTTTGTTATAATTTATTTTCTTTTATACCAATTCTATATACACCAAAAATATAAAAATGTTTTATTTTATGCATTTAAAATATTATTCAGAGAAGGAATCAGAGGGTTTTAACAGACTTTCAAAGGGATTCGTGGCACAAAAACCTTTAAGTGACCTAATCCTAAATGGTCTCCCCTCTCATAGCTTTAAATACTGTTGAAGTTCATGCCTTCTTGTTGTATATTTTCTGCCTCAACCTCCCTTTTCAGCCACTAAATTCATGTATGCAACTGCCTACTCACCATTTCCTCTTGGAATCTACCATGTCCAAATCTACCAAATCTACCATGTCCAAAACCAAGCTCCCTATTCTTACCTACTCCCCAAACTTGTGCCTCTTACAGTCCTCCATCCTCGATAACAGGTGATTCCATTCTTCTAGTTACTCAGGCCAAAACCCATTGAGTCACTCCTGACTCCTCTTTCATAAGCCCCATCTGATCAAATGACAATTTTGTTGACTTTATCTTCAAAGTCAGCTCCACACTATCCATACTGGTTCACTTGTGCAATAGTCTCCTGGTAGCACCCACTGCTTCCACTACTGCCTACCCTACCCCCCAGCACAGGTACACACACCTTGTGCTTAATCTCAGTCGAAATCCCTCTTCTCTCTTGCCTGGATTGCTGCAAAGACGTTTTATCTTCCTAGAGTCACTATCTTTGTGACATCCTGCAGCCTGTCTCCATACAGTGTCCAGAGTGACCTTGTGGTGGTGTCCCACTGTTATTAGAGCAGAAAACAAACTTCTTCTGTGGCCACAGAGCTTCACTCAGAGGGCCCATGCCCATCTCACTGAGCTCACCTCCCACCTCTCACCCCTAATTCACTGTCTTCTTGCTCTTTGAACATGCCAAGCCCAGGTTTCTTGTTCTTGCTGCTGCCTCTTCTCCCTGGGAAGTGCTGTTCTGACATCTTATGATTTGGGTATCAACTCAGATGCAGCCTCCCCAGAGAGGCCAGCCTCCATCACCACAACTACAATAGTGCCTCCCTAATCACTCTCTGTTCTATTACCCTTCCTATTTTAGTCTATAATGTATAGTAAATTATAGATTCACTATAATTTACTATAATTTTTTTCCACTTGTTCATGTGCTTATTGCCTATTTCTCCCATCTAAAATATAAGTTGTCAGAGGGTTATTGTTATAATCACTACTGACTTTCCAACACTAAGAAGCATGCTTGGCTCATAGTAGGTCTAGCTCCATACATTTATGGTCAATGGATGGATGAATGAACTCAGTGCCAAGGACAGCAAAAATACTACATGGAAGAATGTATCACTCAGAAGAGCTAAAGCTCATTTAAAGGGAGCTAAATGGGTGTATTCAAATACTGTTCCTCATTTGTCATGATTTGAATGCATAATTCTAAGCCCTTATTTTTTATATAATGGCTAACTCTTATAATAAAATAATTATGTTCAATTTACTATCTTGAAGAATGTTAGCAAATTTTCTTTACAGTCAGAGTTAAAAATTTACAAAAAAATCTCCAGGGAAACCAGGGATACATGTTTAATTACAAAAGATAGTCTTTTGTAATTAAACAATAAACTGAGTGAATAACCTTTAAAAATAAATAGCATATCTTTCTTTTAAAGACCAACAATTTAATAAAAAATTGAAATAATCTTTACAGTATAGTTTCTAGAATAAACAATGAAAAAATATCCATGCTGTCTTATTTTAGATACATAGACAATTGAATTGGTGCTGTGTACATATGAGAGGTTAGTCTTAGATGTGCATGTGTCATTATAATCAATGCCAAATATGTAAAGATCATACTGGCTTGTATGTTTAAATATTAATACTTTAAATACTAATTTGTCATTTTAATTTTCTTCTATGTATTTTTGTTTGTGAACAGTCATGATATTCCATGTGACCTAGATAACAAGAGTATGCAATAGGGACTTTGTTGGGAGTTTAAGCAGAGTTCAGTAGCTATAAAGGATTTCACTAATAGGAAAAGAATAAGACAAACTCTCTGTTGACCTTTGTTTCACATTAAAATGACCAAAGTTTAACACTAAAATGACAGCTGGTTAAAACAGCTTGAGATTTCAAAGTGCTTGTGTATATATAAATATTATGACTGATCCCATAAGTGTGTTGGAAGACACTTTAAGAAAGGTCCTTGGTTTAACAGTTTTCTACATTCTCCCCTTTTGGTTGAAGGGAAATAGCACTCAGAAAAAGTTTTTTGTCTTCTGAATTTACAGGAAATAGAATAATTTAAAACATGTAGCTGAACTCAACAGAACCAAGATTGAAGGTTAATACTGTGGATGGAAATTACTACTTTGTGGAGAACCCTAATCTTCAGATTCCTGTAGTTTGATATATATGATAGTTACTTGTCCAGATTAACTTTAGGTGATGAGGTGCCAATAGTGTACAGAGAGTGCATCATTAAAATGTGTTTTGCCACTTACTTTTCTGCAACAGAATGTGTTAGAATAAGGCAGTTTCTCAGGGATCAAATGTACATTGTAGAAAACTGATTCCTGCACTTTGATCTCATGGTCTTTTAAAAAGTGCATTCCTATTAAGCCTCGACTCTTTAAAATTGTCTCGGCGTTACTATTGAAATTTAATTCAAGTTACTTTTTATCATAAACATTTTATGTTAGTTACTTACAGTTTTCTTTGCAATTTTTTATGGACAAGAAAACTTGGGATGACAGAGTAGAAAAAAATAGGAAACGAGTGATAAACAGAAGTCCGAATGATGTAGTTTGTTATTAGGATAAATTAAGATTATCAGCAGGACAGAGTTCAAGCAGAAGCTTTCCCATGAGGCATGTAACATTTCTAAAAGGCATTAGCATCCACTGGTGAAGAATTAAATCAGAAAGTAGAGGTTGGCTAGGGTCGTGTAATCAGGGAATGAGTGCAAATTTGAGGGTGGGGGCTACGCAGAACGCGAAAGGCTGAGCCAGCTTCCCACAGGCAGGTGAAGGGAACAAGCAGGAGATAGCAGGTGTGGAATGATTTTCTTTCTGTGTTTACTTTCCAAGTTTTTAAAAGGTAATGCATGCACATGGTACAGATTCAAACAGACAACAGAAAATCAAATGAGAATTGAGTCACCTTTGTACCCTCCCGACGGTCAACACTGTCTTGCAAATCCTTCCACAGATACTCTACACATGGACAAGCATTTATTTACGGTTCTTCCTTTTTTTTTTTTTACCTAAAAAGTAGCATTCTATACATTGCCTTCACTTTTTACACAGACGGCATGCAAGTCATACCATTCTACACCTTGCATTCCTAACCAAACATAGACTTCATTCCTCTTAATTCCCTTTTAGCAGTCACATTATATGCAGATGTGCCTGTCCCCAGCTGATGGACATTTAAGATGTTTGGTCTGGTCTGGGACAGAGAACTTGGTGGTTGTACGACAGGAATAAGAGTGAGATAATTTTTAATGTATACTATTTTCTTGACTTTGATAAGTTGTATGTAGTTTGCATATTCAAGATTAAAAAATATTTAAAGAGTCAAAATATAGTCACATGGCCCTTTTGCTTAACATCCTTCTGAGAACTTTTGACAGTGAAGGTAAACCCAGTCCAGGCTTACATGGCCTGCTTGGGTGGGCCTGTCTGTCTCCCCAGAGCCTTTTGGGGACTCTGCGCTGGTCCCCACACTCCAGCCCATCTTTCAGCTCTCACATGGTCTCTTTTTCACCTCAGCAGTGAGAAAGTTCATGTACTTTTGTATTCTCCCTGCTCCCTGAACCACTTCTTTCCTTTACTTATTACTCTCTTCTCGGTCTGCAACTTCTGCAGAGAAAAGTTCTCCAATCCTAATTGGGTCCCCCTATTAGTCTCTGTCATAGAAGGATGAAATTATATATTTGTATGTCTGGAATTTCGTTGTCTTTGCTGTGGGTACTACTCTTTACTTCATCAGTCAGGGTAGGGGAGAAACTTTTTGTTGAGATTCAAGGAATCTTAATTCTGATCCTACCACTGCATGACTGTGGCCTTCAGCAAATCACTTAACTTCTTTGGGCTTCAATTTTCTTACCTGTAAAACAAGAAAAAACAGACTAGTAGATTTTTAAGGTCCTATAATTTGTGGTATTAGAACACTGTGAATACATAGCATGAAGTAAAATATGTATACATAATGTATTGAGTGCTAGTATACTCTTCCTTCTTTTTTTTTTTTTTTTTTTTTTTTTTTTTGTGTTTTTTTTTTTTTTTTTTTTTTTTTTTTTTTTTTTTTTTTTTTTTTTTTTTTTTTTTTTTTTTTTGAGACGGAGTTTCGCTCTTGTGACCCAGGCTGGAGTGCAATGGCGCGATCTCGGCTCACTGCAACCTCCGCCTCCTGGGTTCAGGCAATAAAAAGTATACTCTTTATATAACATGGAATGCACTTAAATATTGAATGCTTGTATTTTATGTTACAAATGAATGTTTAATTTCTTTCTTCAGAGTTACATAACTTTATGGTTATTCCTCACAGAATAGTTTCCTAATTTCTCCCATAACTTTTACAAATGTGTCAAATGCACAGATACCCAGATAACATTCAAAGATAAACTTGATATACAGACTAGTATTTTCTAATATGTCAAACCCTAATTTTCTTATAATATTCTCCTTGCAATATTTTTATAAGGCATTTTAAAATTTTGATTATTATGGATATATATTAGTTGTACATATTGATGGGGCACATATGATATTTTGATATGAGCATATAATATGTAATAATAAAATCAGAGTAGTTAGGATATTCATCACCACAAGAATCTATTATTTATGTTACAAATATTTCAATTGCATTCTTTTAGTTATTTTTAAATATATATTAAATTATTTTTAACTATAGTTGCCCTCTTGTGCTCCTGAACAGTAGGTCTTATTCCTTCTATCTAACTGTATTTTTGAACCTGCTAACCAATCCCTCTCTATCCCCTGCCTCCCAACCACCCTTCCCAGGCCCTGGTAACTATCATTCTACTCTCTACCTCCATGAGTTCAATTGTTTTTTAGCTCCCACATGAGTGAGAACATGCAATGTTTGTCTTTCCATGCCTGGCTTATTTCACTTAACACAGTGTCGTCCGGTTTTATCCGTGTTTCTGCCAATGACAGGATTTTATTGTTTTTTATGGCTGAATAGTATTCCATTGTCTTTCTCTATTCATCTGCTTATGGACACCTAGGTTGATTCCATATCTTGACTGCTGTGAATTGTGCTGCAATAAACATGGCTATGTAGATATACCTTTGATATTCTGATTTCCTATCTTTTGGATGTGTACTTAGCAGTGGGATGGCAGGATCATATGGTAATTCTATTTTCAGATTTTTGAGGAACCTCCAAGCTGTTCTCCATAGTGGCTATTCTGGTTTACATTCCTATCAGCACTGCATGAGGGTTAAGGCATTCTATCCAGAGTCTAGAATTTGAGTTATTAGCTCATACAGGTCTTTCCTCATTCTTGTTTTTTATTAAATTCTGGAACCACTAGAGGGTGTATCTGTTCAGAGAGAACAGAAAGTTCATTTTTTTTTCTACTCTTAACATAAAGAGCTCATGTGAAAAGGTTCTGTTTGAGGAAAAGACTAAAAATATCTGATTGCAGTTTGGTTTTTGGAGCAAGAGGAAATTCTTATTAAAAAAGCAACCAAAAAAAAATTCTTCCTGCAACATGTTTTAAGAATTTTCTTGTCTGTTAAAGCAGTTAATTCTACAAATTGAGTACTAACATTGAAAGAATGTACCCAATAAATACTATTTAATTCAATATACGTGATGAAAATTGTCTGCCTTCTTAGGTCTTTCAGCTTTCTCGGCTCTAACAATAATTTGCCCCCATTCCGTAAGAATTTTTAATTATAAAATTATTCCTTCCTTTACTGATTCCTACTTACAAATTCTGGACACTGTTTTAACTTATATTTTCTAAAGAGCTCATAGTGCCTTTTATTAGAAAATTAACCCTCTGTAATAACGGACTGCACTAGGGTTATGTTTTAATAACTTACCAAACTATTACATTGTAAGAAGGAATTTGCTTTGTGTATTCTTTTTCCTTCAGCTGTTGGTCTGACAGCAGCTGTTGAAGGGCATCCAAAAGTGTGAGTTTTCTGATGAAAAGCTGAAGTCAGTCTTCCACATGTAAGTCTTTCCCCTTAGGTAGTTGACTGGATAAAGTGAGAGCAGGCAGTTTTAGGGATCAGAGGCCTGTCCTTCCAGCACATCTTGTTCATGAACTCTCCTGAGCTCACCAGGACTTTATTTTTTTAAGACAGGATCTTGCTATGTTGCCCAGGCTGGAGTGCAGTCATTGCACACTATAGCCTCCAATTCCTGGGCTCAAGAGATCCTCCCACCTCTGCTTCCTGAGTAGCCAGGACTACAGGCATGCACCACCATGCCTGGCTTTCTGTCATGATTCTTGAACATTAAGCTTGACTAATGTGAGAGTCAACTGTGTTGATCCTGGATAAATCAACAGGTGAATTGGTCCCTGGGGTTAAAGTTCTCATGAGATAAGTGGCTTTTCTAGCAAATAACATATAGGGCTGAGCTAATCTATTTTTCCAACCACTAATGTACAAAGGGGAAAATCTGATTCAATGACAACTAAAGGTGGCTTGTTTTGCATCATATAAAATTAGAGAAAGTTGATGGACTTACTTAGGTAAGTATTTCTTCTACAGGATCCCTAAATCACACAGTTTCTCTAGGTGGTTCTTTCTGTTTCTAGAAAGTAAAGCAAACTCTTATACTTTAGTGAACTTTTCTTGCTTTGTTTTCTATTCTTTTGAGATGAGATATGATATGTTTAGATTTCTAAATTTCAGTATGTATTGGTGTGTATTCAGTAAGGAATACATGGATCCTATTTAGGTCTAAAAGTCGGGTTAGGCAGAAAATGCCCTCAAAAGAGTTGTCCATTTTGTTTATTCCCTTGTCTCCTGAACAAAAAGGATTCATCCCCCACCCCAGGAACTGCCCATGCCAAGGTCCTCCATAATTTTCATTTTGCTCAATACAATGGTCTATTGTTGTCATCATCTTAAGTTCTGAGAATAATTTGCCATGGTTTGTCACTTTTCCTGTCCTTTATGTACTTTCTCAACTTGATTTCCAAGGCCCTGCCTGTACATGAATTCTTTCTACCTCATTGTCTGACCTCCAGCCCCCTTCTTCCTGACTTCCATACATTGCAGGACCTCAAGACATGGCCTTTGGTTCTCTCTTCTTCTTTTTTTTTTTTTTTTTGAGACAGAGTCTCACTCTGTCACCAGGCTGGAGTGCAGTGGCGGGATCCCGGCTCACTACAGCCTCCACCTCCTGGATGCAAGCGATTCTCCTACCTCAGCCTCCCGAGTAGCTGGGACTACAGACGTGTGCTACCACATCCAGCTAATTTTTGTATTTTTAGTAGAGAGGGGGTTTCACCAGGTTGGCCAGGATGGTCTCGATCTACTGACCTCATGATCTGCTCACCTTGGCCTCTCAAAGTGCTGGGATTATAGGTGTGAGCCACCGCGCCCAGCCTTGGTCCTCTCTTGTTTGCTAGCTACACTTACTCCCAGGATGATCTTATTTTTTTCCTTTAAATACTACCTATATGCTAATTGCTCTCCAGTTTATTTCTCTGGCTTCTACGTGTCCCTTGAACCCCAAGCTCATATACCAGCTATCTACTTAGCAACTCTATTTGGGTGCCTAGTAAACATTTCAAACTTAACACATCCCAAATAAAACGGCATTCCCGTCCCCGTCCAGCCAGCTCCCCACCTTTCTCAGTAAATGGCAACCCCAAGCCAAAAATCTTCCTGCTATCCCTGACTGCCCTTTTTTTGTTTTTCCTCATGCCCTGGATACAGTGTGATAGCTGTGACCGTATCTTTGAAATAAATCAAGCATCTGACTACTTCTTACCACCTCCTCTGTTGCTACCCTGATTCTAGCTGCCATCATTTCTGGCTCGAATGATTGTGATAATCTCTTAACTGGTCTCCCTGTTTCTACTTCCTTATCATCACCCATTCTCAAAAGACAGTGATTCTTTAAATATGTAAGCCAGGTGATGCCCTTGTTCCAAATCCTCTGCATTACCTAGAGTAAAAGCCAGAGTTCTTACAGTGATTTAGAAAGTTCTGCCCAGTGTCTGACCCTCTCCCAGGCACTCAGGCTACTTCTGCCCTGCTGGCCTCTTTCCCAGGCACACACTGCCTTGAGTCTGTATGTGCTCCTCCCTCCCACTCTTATGCTCATCGCCCCCTCCCTCACTTCAAATCTTAACTAAAAGAGCATTTGCGCAAAGAGAACAACCTGACTACCCTATTTAATAGTGCCTGACATCTTCTACCATTTCCTCTTCCCCTTCCCTTTCCTGCTTTATTTTTCTTGAGAGCACTTATCTCTATGTGACCTACTATCTACGGGACTTATTTTTTCTTTATTATCTATATCCCCTCCCCTGCCATACACATTCAGCTATAAGCCCCTTGAGGGTAGGAAATTTAGTTAAAGTTCACTGTTGTACCCCTAACACTGGAGGAGCTCCTGGGCTATAGCCGGCCCTTCGTAGATATTTGTAACATTAATGCATGATTAAGAAAATGTTTGTGGTCAGACGTAGTGGCTCACACCTATAATCCCAGCACTTTGGGAGGCCCAGGTGGGAGGACTGCTTGAAGCCAGGAGTTTGAGACCAGCTAGGGCAACATAGTGAGACCCTGTCTCTACAAAAATAAGAAGAAGAATAATACAAAAAATATTAGCCAGCATAGTGGCATGTACCTGTAGTCCTAGCTACCTGAAAGTCTGAGGTGGGAGGATCACCTGAGCCCAAGAGTTTGAGGCTGCAGTAAACTATGATTACACCACTGTACTGCAGCCTGGCAACTGAGTGAGATCCTGTCTCTTAAAAAAAAAAAAAAAAAAAAGAGTTTATGTTACTGGATACCCTGATTGAGTGGGATGGAAGCACTTCACATCTGTGTTAGAATCCAAACTATAATATGTGAACTTTCACTTTATATGTTTGGCTGACTATTCACCAAATATTAATTGAGCATCTACTTTGTGCCAGGCATTTGTCTTGGCATTAAGGATAGGGCCATGAGCAAAACTCCATGCTCATAGGCTATCATGAATGTTCCTCCATTGAAAATTTATTTTGCAATATTTAATATATAAAAATACATTAACAACTTGTATTCTTTAGATGAAAAACATATAAAGAATAATGAATTCTTGTATGCCTTCCTTTCCCCTGAAGAAATGAAACCTTACCATTGAAGCAAGCCTCCATTTTATTCCTCTCCATTTCCTCCCTTGTTGCCATATGTAACTGCTAACCTGAATTTTGCATTTATCAATCTCATGCATTTTTAAAATATATTTGCTACATATGGATCCTTAAACCACATATGGTACTATTTTAGGTTTAAATGCTATAAAAAATGCAAGTCTTCTTTTTGCTTTGTTCACTCATTTTTATTTATGACATTCATTTGTGTTGATACACATAAGCATTCATTTTCATTGCCGTGTGATATCTCACTTAATCATTTCCTTGTCCCCTGTCACCTTACTTATCCATTCCTTCATGCCCATTGTTTCTTACAAGGGGGATGGATAAGTGAGATATCTGTAGGTTGTTTCCAGTTGTTTGATACCATAAATATTGTTGCCAAAGCTGTCCAAAAAATTTTCTGCAAAGATAAAATACCTGCACTCATTAGGACTCTTGCCACTCGCCACATGTGGCTGCGGAGCACTTGAAATATAGCTGGTGTGACTGAAGAATCACATTCTCAGTCTGTTTAGTTATAATTAATGTAATAACTATTGTATTGGAGAACACAATTGTACCTAATGTTATCTTCGGGTACATACGTGAATTTATCTTGGGCTGTAGTTTTTACCACAATCAGACCTGATGTACTCTTTTATTAATAAATATTTTGTATCACCCCATTTACTATCTTGAAATGAAATTCAAAACTTATCTGTACACATTTTAAAAAAATCACTGCAATACACTTTCTGTGATATAAAGTAGAAATGTAAGAACAGTAATTTTAATAAAATAATAGGTATTTCAATATGTCAGTAACCACAAACTACGTTACACTACACTAGGTTAGGAGACATGAAGTCGTTCACAAATGCAGAGTGATAGAAGATTGTGAGATTGCTAAGTCAAACACTGCAAGTGATGCAGCCATTGGTGATGTGAGCCACTCTTGGTTACGTTCTGAACAAAACACAATTCAGTCTGCCTTTATCTAGTAGTTGCATCTCTGAAAAATTTGATATACAATAAGACCTTATTATTTATATCTAAAACGGGGTTGCATTATACTCTTAGATAATTATAATCAGGTTTCCCACCTACATAAATGTTCTACTAGACCTTCTAAAGTCGTGGAGGACCCAGGACAATTCTTTTTAGAATGATACCATCCGAATTTCAGGACATACAGGATATCTGACCCTTACCTACTAAATGGCAGTAACATACACACACACACACCCCCCCTCCGTCACTATTGTAAGCAGACCTGCCTCTTAGATGTGACGCCAGTCCTGTTGAGACCAATTGATCTGTGGTACATACTCAGCAGCAAAACCTCTGTCTCTCAAGATATGATCTCCAACTTTACTAAATATGCGCTTGTTCTCCCAGTTATTCCAAAGTTTTCCAAAGGGTTTAGACCAAGTGACATTCCCACTGCAAGTATATACAATGTATCATTTCTCCAAATATATGCAATATTTACCTCAAGTGTTACACTTTTTCTACGTTACAGTTTTGCTGATCTCAACAGTTGGGTGTTAAAAAACATAACTTAGCCATGTTTTATAATAACTCTTTGTACACCTCCTTCCAAAGTAGGACAGCCCTGCTTTTTAAAGTAAACCCAGAATAGCATGCCTGCTAACCTGAATGCAGGTATAGCCTCTTCCACCATTTTTCCAAGTGTTGCTATGACCCGAGAAGTCCCAAATTCTAGCTTCTCTTCACTAACCCAATGGAAACCTATCTCCATCTCCTTCCATCTCCCTTCAGATTTCACAGGGATCTGATGGGGGTCACCTAGACCTTCAAAACTGTCACTAAAATGCCTTGAAATCCAAATCCGTAGTTTCACAGAGCAGATGCAGAGTGAGGTAAATGGAGCCAAGTCCATTATTATTAGAGGAGTGATAACAACCTGACCTTTACACTTCTGATTATAGCTATAAAACGGTGATTGCCACCATAATGGCAGAATTCCCCACAGATCAGGCTCACAATAACAAGCCCTTATTCTCACACTAATGGTCAACTTCAGCTGGGCTGATGCAGGGTTCAACTGGGCTGGGCAGTTCTGCTTCAAGTTGCACATTGGCTGGGCTTGGTTCTAGGCTTTGGGTTGGGTTTGGGTCGTCTCCACATTTTTTTATTCTGCAGCTTAGAATGATGGGCAGAGGTCAACCAGCCCCTGCTCTCCAGGCAGATCACTGGAGAACAAGACGATGTGTCCACCACTCAAGCATATCGAGGGCTGCTGCGTGCGTCACGCCTGCCAATTTCCAGTGGTCAAAGCATGTCATATAGGTAAGCCCAAAGGTAGGAAAATAGACTCCACTCTGAGGAAAAGGTGGGAGGGAGGGAGTGTTTGCCAAACAATAATCCAGTCCAACTCAAAGCAGCAAACTTTTGTAATGGGATAGAATCTGTGATTAATGGAACATTTTTGGTTTCATCACCAAACCATAACAAATGTATCAAAACCAATAACAAGGATTAATGGAATAACCAGGAAGGAAGCCCTTCTGTGTATGCACACCTGCCCATGCTCTTCTCTCTTGTTTACCAAGCACACACATTCTGTCCACATAACCTTAGTTTCCTAACTCTTTAGTTAAATAAATGAGAGCTATTGGGTTTGAAGCATGGCCTCAAGTGTTTCTCCAATGGGAAAAATCAGGGAAGAAACCTCCTCAGCTCTTTCTCCACCCTCCCTGTCTGCCGGGGCAATGAAACCCAGCCTCTTCAGTTAACCCTTTACTGAAGCACAGTGAACTTAAGAAACGTTTTGTTTCTCTCCTTTACATGAGTCAATCTACTACTCTGGAATGTATACATTCCGTATCTTCACCATAATGAGGGACTGTGTGATTAGACTTCTTTGGCTTTTTAAGTTATCTAAGAGTAGAATAGATAATTAAGTTGTGGTATACTATTCTTATGGGATATTATACAGTAATGAAAATGAACACATTACATTGCATTCAACTTGCACAAATCACAAACAATATTGAATGAAAAATTAGACACAAAATACTACATACTGTAATTCTGTTTATATAAAGTTCAAAAAATGAGTAAAAACTAAACTAGTGTTTGGAGATGCGTGCTTAGGTGGTAAGACAATAAAGAAAAGCAGAGAAATGATTTTCATAAAAGTCAGGATATTGATTACCTTTGTTCAGAGTGGCAGTGCTCTGGAGAGGGCAGGAGGGAATTTTCTGAGGTATAGACAGCAATCTATTCCTAAGTCTAAGAATCTTAGAAAATTTTCATCTTGTATTTTTCCCCTTTTCCCTGTTCTTGTCCATTTTTCTTCTTATATATCCTGCCCCTTCCCTAACAAGTGATCAAAGTAAGAGAAACACTTTTTTTTTTTTTTTTTTTTTTTTTTTTTTTTTTTTTTTTTTTTTTTTTTTTTTTTTTTNTTTGGTATCGAGTCTTGCTTTTGTTGCCCAGGCTGGAGTGCAGTGAGGTGATCTTGGCTCACTGCAACCACCCCCTCCCGGGTTCAAGCAATTTTCCTGCCTTAGCCTCCTGAGTAGCTGGGATTACAGGCTCCTGCTGCCATGCCTGGCTAATTTTTGTATTTTTAGTAGAGACGGGGTTTCACCATGTTGGCCAGGCTGCTCTCAAACTCCTGACCTCAGGTGATCCACCCATCGCAGCCTCTCAAAGTGCTGGGATTACAAAAATGAGCCACCATGCATGGCATAGAGACTCTTTTGTCTGCTACTTAGCCAACAGTATCTTAAAAGTTTTACAATAGTTTTAAGCTATTAGTTATATTTTCAAGTAGGCATTAAATATGTATGTTCTGGAGAGGTTACTCTTGATAATCCCCCTTAACTATGTTGTTTATTTGATATAAGAGAGGAAAAACTCTTAGTGGACCTGGCTGAGGAATGGGTCACTCTAATGACCTGATCATTCCTACTAAGTGGAGGTTACCCCTTCCTATGAACTGGATCTGCCTTGACTCTGGACCATGTACATGACTACTCAGATGAGGTGACCGTATGTATCACATCTGGACTTTTTTCTAGGCTCACAAGGTTGTTTTGAATATTGTCTTTGTTGTCCACTTTCTAAAAATTGCACTTTGCCAGTCATCTTTATGTTAGGAATCAAGATAGTATTCATAGTGATAATATACTTATAAAAATCTAAAGGTATCTGATAACTGTGTTTTGTTTCAATAACCTTTTTTTTTTTTTTTTTTTTTTTTTTTAGAGCAGCTTTAAGTTCGTGGTAAAACTGAGCAGAAATTATCATATATCCTCTGTCCGTAACACACTCACAGCCTCTCCCACTACCGGTGTCTCCCACCAGAGTGGTACATTTGTTATAATAGATGAATCTACATCGACAGATCATTATCACCCAGAGTCCATAATTTACACTGCTGTTCACTCTTGACATTTTACACTCTACGGCTTTGGAAAAATGTATAATGGCATGTATCCACCATTATAGAATCATACATAATAGTTTCACTGCCCTAAAAACCCTCTGCTCTGCCTATTCATTTTCCCTTTCTGCTAAACTCTGGCAACCCCTGATCTTTTACTGGTTCTATAGTTTAGCCCTTTCCAGAATGTTCTATAGTTGGAATCATACGTACACATGCAGCCTTTCAGGTTGGCTTCTTTCCCTTGGTAATATGCATTTAAGGTTTCTCCATGTCTTTTCATGGCTGGATTACTCATTTCCTTTTAGCGCTGAACATTATTTTATTGTCTGGAGGTATCACGGTTTATTTTTCCATTCACCTACTGAAGGATGTTTTAGTTGTTTTCCACTTTGGGCACTTACGAATAAAGTTGCCATAAACATTCATGTGCAGGCTTTTGTGCAGACGTAGGTTTTCAGCTCCTCCGGGTAAAAACCAAGGAGCACAATTGCTGGATCATATGGTAAGAAAATATTTCGTTTTGTAAGAAACTGCCAAAGTGTCTTCAAAAGTGGTTGTATCATTGGCATTGCTACCAGCAATGAATGAGAATTCCCGTTGCTCCATATCCTCAGCCAGCACTGGGTGTTGCCAGGCCTCTGGATTTGGGGCATTCTAATAGGTGTATAGTGGTATCTCGATGCTGTTTTATTTTGCGTTTCCCTGATGACATAGGATGTGGAGCATCTTGTGTTATCTTATTTAATCTTTTGGTAATCTTAAAAGTTAGATTCAAAGATTTTTTTGCCATGTATACCTGTGTTGGTGAGGTGTCTGTTTAGTTCTTTGGCCTATTTTTAAACTCAATTGTTTATATTCTTATTGCTGAATTTTAAGATTTGTTTGTGTATTTTGAGTAACAGCTCTTTATCTGATATATATTTTGCAAATATTTTCTCCCAGTCTGTGGCTTGTCTTTGCATTTTCTTGACAGGAAAATTTTAGTTAAACAGAAGAAAGCAAAAAGTAAGAGAATGTTTTGAATCGCACCTTAAATATAAAACCTGAGAAGCTGTTAGCATTTCTGAAGATATTAGATTTCTTTAAAATATGATTATCAAGATAATCAAAGTGCTTCTGAATTTCTTGGCAAAATTAGAAAACTTTTAAAACCTCACATCAGTTGTTAATGAATTATGTGAAGGGGGGATCATACCTGTCTTGTTCACCCCTATATCCCTGGCAGAGTGCCTGACACATAGTAAGTGTTCAAAAAATATTTCTAAGTGAATGAATGTTCATTGTGGGTTAGCAACATTATAGATGTTATCTTATTTAATCTTTTGGTAATCTTAAAACTTAGATTTTGGGGCCAGATGCAGTGGCCCACACCTGTAATCCCAGCACTTTGGGAGGCCAAGGCGGGCAGATCATGAGGTCAAGATATCAAGACCATCCTGGTCAACATGGTGAAACCCCATCTCTACTAAAAATACAAAAATTAGCTGAGCATGGTGGCATGCACCTGTAGTCCCAGCTAATCAGGAGGCTAAGGCAGGAGAACCTCTTGAACCTGGGAGATGGAGGTTGCAGTGAACCAAGATCGCACCACTGCACTCCAGCCTAGTGACAGAGTGAGACAATGTCTCAGAAAAAAAAAAAAAGTTAGATTTTTTGTGTCCTCACACTGTATCTCCAGATAAGGGAGATGCCCAAGGTCATACAACTAGGAAAGAGCAGAAATGGAAATCAGACTACAATGTGCCTGACTCTAAATCAAATATTTGTTCTACTGTGACACTTGTTTTAGCAAAGACTGAGAGTTGCCAATTCAACAGCCATTTCCTTCTGTGTCCTTAGGAACAGAACTTTTTATGCTAGTGTTCTAGACCTTTAAGTGATTCAGGTAAATCCTCATTGGTCTGCCCCCACTCCCCCTTTCTGTAACCAGTTTAGAGGTTTGGAATATGACCTGGTTTTGGCTGTGAGACTGGAGAAAAATCTTCTGGTGGTACAGCTAGGAGAGGAGTTTGGGAAAGGATTTTTGTTGCCTCTTTAACAAAGAAACACACACAAGAGAGAAACAGACCTTTGTTTGAGTCTTGAATGTTCTTGCATAGGCATGTGATTCCACAGCTACTGAAGCCATCTTGCTGCCAGGAGGGGAATGAGAAGACATCCCTAGGTGCCTAACATACTGTTGGACTCCCAGCATTGTTCAGAAAGTGGTAGTTGGAAATCAAGTCCTTGGTTTTCCTAAGCTAGTTACCTGAGCATTTGGGCTGCCCTGGAACCAGATAACTGTAGTATCAGTCACTCTGTGATACATATTCTCCCAAGAGTTAATGGCTCTAGTGCACATGGTTGAGTGATTTACTCAGTATGGTTTTAGGAGAAAAGAAGGATGGATCAGTGAGTGTTGCAGAAGGAAAAGAAAGCAAAAGGAGTGAGAAGCTGAAAGTATTGTTTAAAGAGACAGGTTGAAGAGTTAAACCAAAGCAGGACAAAGGAAGTAAAACCAGAATTGGAGAGAGAGGGATGGGGCTTCACAATTGTGGAGGATAAGCAGGTTTAATTGGAGCAATGTGGATAGAAGGAGCAGATGGAAAGAAAGTTGAACATGTGAGTAGCTCCAGGTGATACTAAGGGGAAGGGTGAGTTGCTAATATCTGTGTGGAGGTGAAAGTCAGTGATGTTGAGGAAGGTAAGGCACTGGGTATTGGAAAGGCATCCACACAGACAATGAAGACATCAGGATTATGGCAGATTTGGGATGAAGAGAAAAATTATAAACCATGTCAGGAAATGATGAGAACAAGAAGAAAAGATGGACAATGGCAAATTTAAGAGGCATAAGTTTCAAAAAGAAGGATTTTCACAGATTTGAGGAATACTGAATGAGCAAATGTTAATAATTATTTAGCACTTACTGTGTACCACATTCTGTTCTAAGTGGTTTACATTTACGAAATTCATGTAATTCTCATCTGTGAGGTCAATACTGTAATTATCCCCCATTTTACAAATGAAAAAACTAAGGCTCTGAGATGGTTAATAACTTGCCCAAGGTCATAGACGTGTCTAGCCCACTGACCGAGTATAGACTTTGTTGTCTGCAAAGCCTATACTCTGTCAGTCTTCCTGCTTCTGCCCACGAGCCCAGCCAGCTCCTGTGGTTAAGTGGAAGGTTCAAGAACTAGCAGCCTCCACTTACAAGTGCAGGGAGGAGGTAGTTTCTGGGGTGGGAGCCATTCAGAAAACTCTGATCATAACCAGTCTTTGATAGAACCACCTCCTTTATGTTTTCCAGAGTCTAGTTCATTTAGTACTGAGACATGATAATGTGCCTTTGAACTATGGGTTAATATGTAAACTGCCCCCAAACCTTTTCAGGAGTGAGTACAGTATACTTTTAAAATAAATGGTCACATAATTATTAACTATAAGAATCCAATTATGTAAATGAATTGATTTGCATATTTTAGAGAATTTATATACTCCTCTCTATCTAAGAAGTGGCAAAGAACAAACTGATGTATATAACCATGAATTATACACAGTTTTGATTTTTCTCTGGCATTACATACTAAGTTTTATGGCAAACCAGTTCATAACTATTTTTTTAAATATAGTCTCCCTATTTTTCTTTTTGACTTTAGTTACCTGCCAGACACTGACTATTTTAAACCAAAAGCATAAGAATGCTCAGAAGAAGAGGTCTATATTGTTTGGCTCATATTAACTTCTGTTTTTTTATTAGTATTAAAGCCCCAAAAGTTATTGAAAAATGTTCAAGTCCTACAAGACACTGATAGGCCAGTTCCTCAGCTTTGGTGGAGAAAGCAGATTTCTCTTCTTGCAGAGGTACTCTTCATGAAAAGTGGAGCTCCAAGAAGAGTAGACATGAGGAAAACATGAATTTTTACAAAAGGGAATGTACAGTGCAATTATAAACTGTAGCATGTACCCATAATTGGAAGTCCACATCTCCCAGTTATATTCAATAATTCTGTTACATATAAAATAAGTGCTTTCAAAATGGGATTCAGGCATTATTTAGAAATGCATCTACTGAAGTGAAGCATACCACAGAAATTTATGCTAATTATAAATGAGATCATGGACAGTTTAATCCAAATTAAGAGTTGGATTTTTCAGATGTAGAGTCTCAATCAGTTCAGCTGAAAGACCAAATGATTTTCTTTTCATCTGAAGGGTTCAGAGAGGGAACTTTTGAAAAGATGCTATTGAAATCTTCAAGGTAGCTGTTCTTAGTGCAGCTTTGATTTCTAAAATAACTAGAAGGACTGTAGACCTACATGAAGGGAGAGAAGAGAAATTGAAGAATTGTTAGAAAACATTAAGTATTCTTTACTTCTACTACCACTCCATGCTTTGTGAAAAAAATTATTTTATGAAGTCAAGAAGTAAATTAGAAGAAAGCAGCACTGAAAGTCAACACAAACTGGTTTATTTAATACTTTCTCTGTATCCAATTTGCAAGGCACTGAGTTCCCTGCTAAACTATGTCTATATAGTGGGGGTGAGGAGAGGAGTAGGTCAAAATAAGTATGAGCTGCAAGTCTTCCTTCTCAGGCTGCTAATAAAATACCTGAATTTTATGTTTGTTGTTATCTTCCTTGTCTTATATAGTTTTTGCAACTAGTGTATATATCTCTAAACAATCTGTTGCTTAAATTTACATAATTTTGAACTTTACATATGTAGAATTATGCTGTATGTACTCTTCTGTATCTCAGTTTTTTCCATTAAAAATTGTCTTCTGAAAAAAAAAATTGGAGATATCATACTTCCTGATTTAAAATTATATTACAAGGCTACAGTAAACAAAATAGTATAGCACAAAAAAAGACACAGTAGAACAGAATAGAGTCCAGAAATAAATTCAAACATATATAGTAAACTAATTTTTGACAGGGACACCAAGAGGATATAGTAGGAAAAGGATAGGCTCTTCAATAAGTGCTGCTGGGAAAACTGAACTTCCACATATATGCAAAATTTATAAAATATAGGAACTAAAATTATAAAATTCCTTAAAGAGGTGGGGTGGATCCAAGATGGCTGATTAGGAGCAGCTCAGGATTGCAGCTCCCAGTGAAAGCATGGAGGAACTGCAGGGAAGTTCACAAGGCAGATGGGCGGAGCCCACAGCAGCTTAGCAAAGCCTTTGCAGGCAGACAGTGACTAAGTTGCCTCCTTGCTGGGCAGGGCAGCCCAGACAAAAAGCAGCAGCACAACAGAAACTCATAAATAAAGCCCTAACTCCCCAGGACAGAGCACCTGGGAAAAAACAGGGGGCGTTATGAGTTCTGCTGCAGCAGACTTAAACGTACCTGCCCAGCAGCTCTGAATGAACAACGGAGCTCAGAGCTCAGCAATTGAGCTCCTGTAAAGGACAAATTGTCTCCTCAAGCAGCTCCCTGACCCCCGTATATCCACAGAGTCACCTCATAAAGGAGAGCTCAGACTGACATCTGGCAGGTATCCTTCTGGGACAAACATAGCAGAAGAAACTGGCAGCAACCCATACTGTTCTGCAGCTGCGTCAGGTGATCCCCAGGCAAGCAGGGCCTGGAGTGGACTTCAGCTGTCCGACAGCAGAGGGGCCTGATTGTTAGAAGGAAAACTAAGAAACAGAAAGAAATAACTTCATCATCAACAAACTGGATGTCCACTCAGAGACCCAATCTGAAAGTAAACCACTACAAAGATGACAGGTGGATAAATCCACAAAGATGGGAAGAAACCAGTGCAAAAAGGATGAAAACACCCGAAACCAGAACGCCTCTCCTCCTACAAGGGATCACAACTTCTCACCAGCAAGGGAACAAGGCTGGATGGAGAATGAGTGTGATGAATTGACAGAATCAGGCTTCAGAAGGTGGGTAATAAGAAACTTCTGTGAGCTAAAAGAACATGTTCTAACCCAATACAAAGAAACTAAGAACCTGGAAAAAAGATTTGACAAAATGCTAATGAGAATAAACAAC
>NW_016107566.1:2501661-2525386 GCF_001604975.1 Cebus imitator
CTAATCTACGTTTGATAGGTGTACCTGAATGTGACATAGAGAATGAATCCAAGCTGAAAAATACTCTTCAGGATGTTATCCAGGAAAACTTCCTCAACCTAGCAAGGCAGGCCAATATTCAAGTCCAGGAAATACAGAGAACACCACAAAGATATTTGTCAAGAAGAGCAACCCCAAGGCACATAATCATCAGATTCACCAGGGTTGAAATGAAGGAGAAAATACTAAGGGCAGCCAGAGAGAAAGGTCGGATTACCCACAAAGAGAAGCCCATCAGACTCACAGCAGATCTCTCAGCAGAAACTCTACAAGCCACAAGACAGTGGGGGCCGATATTCAACATCCTTAAAGAAAAGAACTTTCAACTCAGAATTTCACATCCAGCCAAAGTAAGCTACATAATTGAAGGAAAATAAAAGCCTTTACAAACAAGCAAGTACTCAGAATTTAATCACCACCAGGCCTGCTTTACAAGAGCTCCTAAAAGAGGCACTAAACATAGAAAGGAACAACCAGTAACAGTCACTCCAAAAACATACCAAATGGTAAAGAGCATCAACACAATGAAGAAACTGCATCAACTAACGGGCTAAACAGCTAGCTAGTATCAAAATGGCAGAATCAAATTCACACATAACAGTATTAACCCTAAATGTAAATGGGCTAAATTCCCCAATCAAAAGACACAGACTGGCAAATTGGATAAAAAGCCAAACCCATCAGTGTGCTGTATCCAAGAAACCCATCTCACATGCAAGGATATACAAAGGCTCAAAATAAAGGAATGGAGGAAGATTTACCAAGCAAATGGAGAGCAAAAAAAGCAGAAGTTGCAATTTTTGTCTCTGATAAAATAGACTTTAAAGCAGCAAAGATCAAAAGATACAAAGAAGGACATTCCATAATGGTAAAAGGATCAATGCAACAAGAAGAGCTAATGATCCTAAATATATACGCACCCAATACAGGAGCACCCAGATACATAAGTCAAGTTCTTAATGACTTACAAAGAGACTTAGACTCTGACACAATAATAGTGGGAGACTTTAACAACCCATTGTCAATATTAGACAGATCAGCAATACAGAAAATTAACAAGGATATCCAGGACTTGAACACAGACCTGGACAAAGCAAACCTAATAGACATTTACAGAACTCTCCACCCCAAATCCACAGAATATACATTGTTCTCAGCACCACATCACACCTACTCTAAAATTGACCACATAATTGGAGGTAAATCACTCCTCAGCAAATGCAAAAGAATGGAAATCATAACAAACAGTCTCTCAGACCACAGTGCAATCGAGTTAGAACTCAGAATTCAGAAACTAACTCAGAACCACACAGCCTCATGAAAACTGAACAACTGGCTCTTGAATGTTGACTCGATAAACAATGAAATGAAGGCAGAAATAAAGATGTTCTTCAAAACCAACGAGAATGAAGACACAACATAACAGAATCTCTGGAACACATTTAAAGCAGTGTCTAGAGGAAAATATGTAGCAACAAATGCCCACATGAGAAGCAAGGAGAGATCAAAAATTGACACCTATCATCAAAATTGAAAGAGCTAGAGGAGCAAGATCAAAAAAACTCAAAACCTAGCAGAAGACAAGAAATAACTGAGATGAGAGCAGAACTGAAGGAGATAGAGATACAAAAAACCCTTCAAAAAATCAATAAATCCAGGAGCTCGTTTTTGAAAAGATCAACAAAATAGACCACTAGCCAGATTAATAAAAAGAAAAGAGAGAATAATCAAATTGATGCAATAAAAAATGATAAAGGGGATGTCACCACAGATTCCACAGAAATACAAACCATCATCAGAGATTATTACAAAAAACTCTATGCACATAAACTAGTAAAGCTGGAAGAAATGGATAAATTCCTGGACACTTGCCCCCTCCCAAGCCTAAACCAGGGAGAAGTTGAAACCCTGAATTGACCAATAAAAAGGTCTGAAGTTGAGGCAGAAATTAAGAGCCTACCACCCAAAAAAAGCCCAGGTCCAGGTGGGTTCACGGTCGAATTCTACCAGACATACAAAGAGGAGCTGGTACCATTCCTTCTGAAACTATTCCAAACAATCCAAAAAGGGGGAATCCTTCCCAAATCATTTTATGAGACCAACATCATCCTGATACCAAAACCCAGCAGAGACTCAACAACAAAAGAAAACTTCAGGCCAATATCCATGATGAATATAGATGCAAAAATCTTCAATAAAATACTGACAAGCCGATTGCAACAGCACATCAAAAAGCTTATCCACCATGATCAAGTAGGCTTCATCCCAGGGATGCAAGGCTGGTTCAACATACGCAAGTCTATAAACGTAATTCACCACATAAACAGAACCAAAGACAAAAACCACATGATTATCTCAATTGATGCAGAGAAGGCCTTTGACAAAATTCAACAGCCCTTTATGCTAAAAACCCTCAACAAACTAGGTATCGAAGGAACATAACAAAAATAAAAGCTATTTATGACAAACCAACAGCCAATATCATACTGAATGGGCAAAAACTGGAAGCATTCCCTTTGAAATCTGGCACTAGACGAGGATGCCCTCTCTCACCACTCCTATTTAATATAGTACTGGAAGTTCTAGCCAGAGCAATCAGGCAAGAAAAAGAAAGAAAGGGTATTCAAATAGGAAAGGAGGAAGTCAAATTGTCTGTATTAGCAGACGACATGATTGTATATCTAGAAAACCCCATCGTCTCAGTCCAAAATCTCCTTAAACTGATAAGCAACTTCAGCAAATTCTCAGGATACAAAATCAATGTGCAAAAATCACAAGCATTCCTATACACCAATAACAGACTTAAAGAGAGCCAAATCAAGAATGAACTGCCATTCACAATTGCTACAAAGAGAATAAAATACCTAGGAATACAACTAACAAGGAACGTAAAGGACCTCTTCAAGGAGAAGTACAAATCACTGCTCAACAAAATAAGAGAGGACACAAACAAATGGAGAAACATTCCATGTTCATGGTTAGAAAGAATCAATATCGTGAAAATGGCCATACTGCCAAAGTAATTTACAGATTCAACGTTATCCCCATTAAGCTACCAATGACCCTCTTCACAGAACTGGAAATAACCACCTTAACCTTCATATGGAACCAAAAGAGAGCCCGTATAGCCAAGTCAATTCTAAGCAAAAAGAACAAAGTGGGAGGCATCACACTACCAGACTTCAAACTATACTACAAGGCTACAGTAATCAAAACAGCATGGTACTGGTACCAAAACAGAGATCTAGACCAATGGAACAGAACAGAGGCCTCGGAGGCAACACAACACATCTACAACCATCGAATCTTTGACAAACCTGACGAAAACAAACAATGGAGAAAAGATTCCCTGTTTAATAAATGGTGTTGGGAAAACTGGCTAGCCATGTACAGAAAGCAAAAACTGGACCCCTTCCTGACACCTTACACTAAAATTAATTCTGAATGGATTAAAGACTTAAACATAAGACCTAACACCATAAAAACCCTAGAAGAAAATCTAGGCAAAACCATTCAGGACATAGGCATAGGCAAGGACTTCATGACCAAAACACCAAAAGCATTGGCAACAAAAGCCAAAATAGACAAATGGGACCTAATCAAACTCCACAGCTTCTGCACAGCAAAAGAAACAGCCATTAGAGTGAATCGGCAACCAACAGAATGTGAAGAAAATTTTGCAGTCTACCCATATGACAAAGGGCTGATATCCAGAATTTACAAAGAACTAAAAGAGATTTACAAGAAAAAAACAAACAAGCCCAGTCAAAAGTGGGCAAAGGATATGAACAGAACACTTTCCAAAAGAAGGCATACATGAGGCCAACAAACATATGAAAAAATGCTCATCATCAATGGTCATTAGAGAAATGCAAATCAAAACTACATTGAGATACAATCTCATGCCAGTTAGAATGGCGATCATTAAAAAATCGGGAAACAACAGATGCTGGAGAGGATGTGGAGAAATAAAAACATTTTTACACTGTTGGTGGGGGTGTAAATCAGCTCAACCATTGCGGAAGACAGTGTGGCGATTCCTCAAGGACCTAGAAATAGAAATTCCATTTGCCCCAGCAATCCCATTACTGGCTATATATCCAAAGGATTATAAATCATTCTACTATAAGGACACATGCACACCAATGTTCATTGCAGCACTGTTTGCAATAGCAAAGACCTGGAACCAGCCCAAATGCCCATCAATGATAGACTCGACTGGGAAAATGTGGTACATATACACTGTGGAATATTATGCAGCCATCAAAAATGATGAGTTCGTGTCCTCTGTAGGGACATGGATGAACCTGGAAACCATCATTCTCAGCAAACTGACACAAGAACAGACAATCAAACACCACATGTTCTCACTCATAGGTGGGTGTTGAACAATGGGAACACATGGGCACAGGGAGGGGAGCATCACACACTGGTGTCTGTCAGGTGGAAATAGGGGAAGGACAGCGTGGGGTGGGGAGTTGGGGAGACATAGCACGGGGAGAAATGCCAGATATAGGTGATGGGGAGGAAGGCAGCAAATCACACTGCCGTGTGTGTACCTATGCAACAATCTTGTATGTTCTTCACATGTACCCCCAAACCTAAAATGTGATAAAAAATAAAAATAAAATAAATAAAATAAAATTCCTTAAAGAGAACACAGAAAGCTCCTGGGCATTGGGCTTGGAAGTAATTTTTTGGATATCACATCGAAAAATGATAAAAAAGCTCAGTCTACAAAAGCAAAAGTAAATAAATGGGAGTACATTGAACTACAAAGATTTCCACCGCAAGGGAAATAACCAACAAAATAAAATGGTAGCGTATGGATTGGGAAAAATATTTGCAAACCATGTATCTGATAAGGGGATAATATCCAAAATTAGTAAAGAACTCATACAACTCAATAGTAGGAAAGCAAATAGGCTGATTTTAAAATGGGCAAAGAACACTTGTTGACATTTCTCCAAATAAGACATATAAGTGGCCAACAGACAAATGAAAAGGCACCCAACGTCATTAGTCATCAGGAGAATGCAAACTAAAACCACTGAGATACTACCTCACACCAATTGGGATGGCTATTAGCAAAAACACAAAGGATACATTTTGGTGTAATTGTGGAGAACAGGGAGCCCTGGTACATAGTTGGTGGGGTTATAGATTGGTACAACAATTATGAAAAATAATATTGAGATGTCTAAAGAAATTTAAATGAAAAGCATGATGATCTGACCCAGCAATCCTTCTTCTGGGCATAGACCCAAAGTAAATGAAATAATCACCTTGTAAAGACATCGACACCCCATGTTCATTGCAGCACTATTCTCAATAGCCAAGATATGGGCCAGGCACGGTGGTTCACGCCTGTAATCCCAGCTCTTTGGGAGGCTGAGGCAGATGGATCATGAGGTCAGGAGTTCAAGACCAGCCTGGCCAAGATGGTGAAACCTCATCTCTACTAAAAATACAAAAAATTAGGTGCAGTGGTAGGCACCTGTAATCCCAACTATTTGGGAGGCTGATGCAGGAGAATCACTTGAACCTGGTGTCGGGTGTTGCAGTGAGCCAAGATCGTGCCACTGCACTCCAACCTGGGCAACAGAGTGAGACTCTATCTCAAAAAAAAAGAAAGTCAAAAAGTCATTCACCCTTCCGTGTTCATTGCAGCACTATTCTCAATAGCCATGACATGAAAAGATCCTAGGTGTCTGTCAATGGACAAATGGATAAACTATTACATGTATATATTTCTCTTACACTGAATGTATATTATTCAATATCGAAAAAGAAGATCCTGCCATTTGCCACATATAGATCAACCTGGAGGATGTTATACTAAGTGAAATAAGCCAGACGCAGAAAGAAAAATATTGCATTATCTTGCTTATTTGTAAAATTGAAAGGAAAAAGTCAAATATAGAGAGATAGAGAATAAAACTGTGGTTATGAGCATGGGATAGGGAGATGTAGGTCAAATATGTGGGCTGAATAAGACTATGGATCTAATGTATATCATGAGGAATATGGGTAATAAAATTGCACTGTATTTGGAATTCCTGCTGAATAGATTTTAGCTACTCTTGCCACAAAAACAAAGAAGAAATAGGAACCCATGTAAGATTATGGATATGTTAATTTTCTTCACTATATGTTACTATTTATATGTATCCCATAACATCGTGTTGCATACCTTAAATGTATACAATAAAAATGTATTTTAAAAAATTGTCTCTGGGATTTATTCATGTTGCGGCAAGTAGGAATAATTAATTCAATTTGCATCACTATAGAGTATTCCATCTTATGAATATGCTATAATTTACAGCATAATTTATTTTTGCCTTGGGTGAATATTGAAATCTTTATAGGCTTTTATTTATTTGTGTGTCTGCTTGGCTCTTACAAACATGGCTATCTTGAACATTTTTATATATCTCCTGGCATTTATATGCAAAAGTTTATCTAGGTTTATCCTAGATAAATTATGCCTAGAAGTATAATTGTTGAGTTATTGGACATGGGCATCTTTAATTTTATTTACTGGATAATGCCAACTTGTTTTCCAGAGTACTAATTTATACATTTGTCCATTAGTATCTGTGGAGGATTGGCTCCAGGACTCTCTATAGATATCAAAATACATGAATACTGAAGTCCCTTGTGTAGAATGGCATAGTATTTGCAAATAACCTATGCATATAACCTATCCCATATACTTTAAATAATCTATAGGTTACTTAATATACCCAATACAATGTGAAGATTATGTAAATAGTTATGCTGTATTAAGAAATAATGATAAGGAAAAAAATTGGTACTTGTTCAGTACAAATGCAAGCACCCTCTTCTTTCCAAATATTTTCTATCCACAGCTGGTGGAATCCATGAATACAGGACCCATGGATACAGAAGGCCAACTGTATTCACACTTGCCTTCTGTTATTGCTTGAGAATCTCTTCAACACTCGTTATTATCCAACTTTTTAATTATTGCTGGTTCAAAGTAGTATTTTTATGTTATTTTAATTTACATTTCCTATATGCTTGTTGCCATTCCTGTTCTCTTTCTGGAAAATGCCCATTTGCGGTTTTTGCCCATTTTTTCTATTGGGTTGTCTTTTTTTCAGAGATTTTGAGTTTTAAAAATTATCTTTTGAGTTCCATATATTCTGCAGACTAATCCTTTGCTAGATATACATGTCACAAATTGGGGTTTATTGAACAATACAATTATTCATTTTAATGTAGTTCAATATATTAACTTTTTTCTTTATGATTTGCTTTAGATATCTTGTTAAAGAAATTCCTACCTACTATGAGACAATTTATTCTCCTTTATTTCCTTCTAAAAGTTTTGAAGTTTTGCCTTTCACATGTAAGTCCTTCGTCCAACCTGAAACTCAATAATGCATTTCCAATTAAGTTTTATAATTTTTTCCATAATTGCCTTACATATTGAGATAATTGTACATTTTCTTTCTTCACAGTTTGTTAAAGTAGTATTAGAGTAATAAACTTGAGAACGTTTAATCAACCTGCATTCCAGAAACAAATTCAACTTGAGCCTGATGTACATTGTGTAATTTAGTTTGTGAATATTTCCTTGGTGATTTTCATACCTGTTCTTAAAGGAGACTAATCTATAATTTTCCTTGGTTTTGATCTCACAGTTATTTTACCCAAGAAAGTATTTTAATGCTTTTATCCTTAAAGTATATTTTGTTGATATTAGAATATCTGCATTACCTAAATTTTATTAGTGTATATGTATACCTATATACCTACACATATGTGTTTGTGTAGTCATTAAGCTGTACACTTAGTATTTCTGCATATTGTCATATGTAAACTGTACCTAATAAATTAGTATTGTTGTTTTTAAAAAGAACATAATAAGCAACCAAGAAAACATGGACTATTCAGCTGCCACCATCAACTTTCAGTAATGGAGAATGGCAGGTAAAACCAAACAAAGATGCATAAACCAAGCAAAATTTCAAAATCCTTTCGTTTTGGAAACAAAAACCTCCCATTAAAAAATTTCTTTGGCATAAATCTGTTGGTAGAAAGATCTGTTTTTGTCTTCAAAAAGTTTGTTTATGAGAAACTAGAAGCTTTCCTGCCAAGATCAGGAACAGGGCAAGGATGTCCCTTCTGACCACTCCTTTCAACATAATACCAGAAGTTCCAACTAATGCAGTAAGATGAGAGAAGGAAATATATATACAGACTTGGAAGGAAGAAAGAAATAAACTGTCTGTATTCACACAAGACATAATTGTTTATCTAGAAAACCTGAAAGAATCAACAACATCAAAAAAATTCCTGGGGCCAGGCACAGTGGTACATGTCTGTAATCCCAGCATTTTGTGAGGCTGAGACAAGAGGATTGCTTGTGGTCAGGAGTTCAAGACCAGCTTGGGCAACAAAGTAAGACCTTGTTTCTACAAAAATTTTTTTTTAAAATTACCCAGTTGTGGTGGTGTGCATCTGTAGTCTCAGCTACTAGGGAGATTGAGGCAGAAAAATCACTTGAGCCCAGGAGTTTGAGGCTACAGTGAGCTATGATTGTGCCACTGTGCTTCCAATTTGGGTGACAAGAGAAAGACTCATCTCTAAAAAGCAAAAAAACAAAAACGACAACAACAACAAAACAAATTAATAGATGTTGGTAAAGTTACAGTATAGAGGGCTAATGTACAAAAATCAATTGCTTTTCTATACACTAGCAAAGACCAAGTGGAATTTGAAATTAAAAACATAATGCCATTTATATTATCATCTCCAAAAATGAAATGCCTAAGTATAAATTTAATAAAATATGTCCAAGATCTAGATGAGGAAAACTGCAAAACTGCAATGAAGGAAATCAAAGAAATAAAAAGATGGAGAGATAGTCCATGTTCAAGTATAGGAAAACTCAAAATTGTCAAGACATCAGTTCTTTTCAATGTGATCTATAGATTTAATGTAATTTCAGTCAAAATCCCAGCAAGTTATTTGGAGATATCAACAAACTGATTCTAAAGCTTATAGGAAGAGGCAAAAGACCCAGATTAGCCCACACAATATTTAAAGAGAAGAATAAAGTCAAAAGACTGGCACTACCAAATATCAAGACTTACTGTAAAGCTTTGATAATCAAAACAGTGTAGATTTGGCAAAACATAGACTAGTAGATCAATGGAACAGAATAAAGAGCTCAAAGTAAACCCACATAAATATAGCCAACTAATCTTGGACAAAGAAGCAAAGGCAATTCAATAGACAAAAGACAGTCTTTTCAACAAATGGTGCTGGAACATCTGAATATCAACATGCCAAAAAAAAAAAAAAGTATGGAACAAATTCACACCTTTCACCAAAATTAACTCAAAATACATTATAGACCTAAGTGTAAAATTCAAAACTATAAAACTACTAAAAGATAGCATGGGAGAAAACCTATGACCTTGGGTATGGTGCTCACTTTTTAGGTACAACACCGAAGGTCCGGTTCTTGAAAGAAATAATTGATAATTTGGTCTTCATTACAATTAAAAACTTCTGCTCTGAAGAAGACAATGTCAAGAGAATAGATGGCAAGTCACAGACTAGACTGGGAGAAAAATATTTGCAAAAGTCCAGTTTGATAAAGGTCTTGTTATCCAAAATATATGAAGAAATCTTAAAACTCAACAGAAGACAATGAACAACTCAATTTTTAAAAAGTGGGCCAAAGAACTAAGAGCCGTCTCACCAAAGAAGATATACAGAGGGCAAGTAAGCATATGAAAAGATATTCCACATTGTATGTCATCAGGGAAATGCAAATTAAAACATCGTAATACCACTATACACCTATTAAAATGGCCACAATTCCAAACTCTGGCAACACCAAATGTGGGTGAGGATGTGGAACAATAGGAACTCTCATTCATTGTTGGTGGGAATGGAAAATGATACAGGCCTTTTGGAAGACTGTTTTTCAGTTTCTTACTGAAACATACTCTTAACATATGATCCAGCAATTGCACTTACTGGTATTCACCCAGAGATGATGAAAACATATGTCCATGTAAAAACCTGCACGTGAATGTTTATGGTAGCTTTATTCATAATTGCCAAATCTTGGAAGCAACCAAGGTGTCCTTCAGTAGGTGGGTGGATAAACTTTCGTTCCTCCTGAGAATGAAATAATATTCAGCACTAAAAAGAAATGAGCTACCCAGCCAGGAAAGAACATGGGGTACATTAAATGCACATTGCTAAAATCTAATCTAAAAGACTACATATTGTATTATTTTGACTGTATGACATTCTGAAAAAGGCAAAACTATGGAAACAGTAAAAGGTCAGGGGTTTCCAGGAGTTAGCAGAGAGGGAAGGCTGAATTGGTGGTGCACAGAGTATGTTTAGGGCAGTGAAACTATTCCGTACAGTGGATATATGTCATTACGTTAGTCCAAACTCACAGAATGTACACCACCAAGAGTGAACCCTAATGTAAACTATAAACTCTGGATGATAACGATGCAACGTCGGTTCGTCAATTGCAATGAATATGCCATTCTGATGCCAGATGTTGATTGTGGGAGAGGTTGTGGTGTGTAGGATTGAGGGCTGTATGATTATCCTGTACTTTCTGCTCAATTTTACTGTCAATTTTATTTTTCCTTTGTTTTAGAAACATAGTTTCACTAGAAATATCTGAAAACTTAAAGTCGCAAACACTGACTATTCCACTATTGCTGCTGAAAAATCAGCTGTCAGTTTGGCAATGTTTTGATGGTAATATCTTTTTCCGGCTTCTTTAAAAGCACTTTTTATTGTTGGCATTCTGCAGTTTCACCATATTCTTTCTGGGTATGCATTTCTTCTTATTTGCCTTGTTTGGAATTCACTGTTTTGTTTGTTTGTTTGTTTGTTTGTTTGTTTGTTTGTTTGTTTTTGCACCAGAGAATTTGTCCTTTCATTCATTTTGGAAGACTATAAATCACTAAATATTTTCTTTTATTTTTCTATTGTCTCCTTTAACTCCAATTAGAAATATGTGAGACTCATGGTCTTTTCAAAAATAGCTTCCTGAGTTACTTCATCTTTGTCAAAAGCCTTGGAAAATATATCCCGCATAGGAGTTTTTGAACTTGCCTTTACAATCTGCCTGAACCGTAATCTTCCTGAATTGTCTTCTGCTGTTAAAGGCCAATTGCTTAGAATGTGAGGGAATACAATAACAAATTATAATGTTTTACACTGATGAATTTATTTGTGGGATTCACAGCAACTTGATTCTTGATATTATGGAAACTAAGTTTGGTGTCTTTATAATGCCATCGAAATGTGAGATGATCCAGTCTCCTTGGGATAAAAAATGATGGAAATGTCCCATAATAGAAAAGAAGTGGGTAGTGCCACTGATCAATGCCATCTGCAGATTTTTAAAATATAGTTGTTAGAAGTTTGGGCTGTAACAAATTAATAAGGAATTTATAGGGCTTCCAGTGTATGGCATGGGTATAACACTTATTTTTAAAAGAGATTTGCAACTCTTTTTTATTATGTGATTTTTAAAAGGCTTTTCTTTACTCATTAATAAAAAGACAGACCACTAATGTGTTCCTCACAAGCATAAACAATAGGGAAATAGATAATCTTATTCACTGCTGATGAATGTCTCCATCTGCATATATTTGATAGTATCTCAGGGCAAATATTTAAGTGCTGCTGTGTCAGTATATTTCTTAACATTTGGAAAGAGCACATCCTGAATGAGGCCCTGTAGGCAGTAACAATATTCAGGATGGCTGCCTCTGTTTTTGCCAGATCACCTTCTAAAATGAATAAAACCTATTATTCCAGGAATCTAAGCTTTGTCTAGGACTTCCAATGGCAAATTCTCTGTATATAAAATAACAGTGACACTATTCAATCAACCACTTTTGCCTTAGTAACATTAAGCAAGAAAAGCTAAGTAATTGTTTTAAGTAGAATGAACAGGACAGGAGGAAAGTGAAGATATTATTTGATTAAGTGGAACAGTTTAGAAATAAAAATAGTCCTGCTATATATACAAAATGGTAAGAGGAATGATTTGATCAATGCAATTGTTTATTGCCTGCCTACTCTGAGCAACTTAGTTCCAGTTCTCAGAGCACTTACATTGATCAAAAGTTAATTCCAAGGGCAAAAAACAGCAAACAAATAAAAAGTATACAGGTTAGTATAACATTTACTAAGAGCTTACATATTTTGTAGGCACTGACTGTGCTAGATAAAAGAAGAAAAAGACATGGTTCTCCTCTCATATAATTAAATAAACTAATGCAGTCATATAAGTCACTTTAGAAGACATGCTATTATAGATTCCTGTCACCACGTAAGTTGGCTCTACATCGACGCATGAGTCAGGTTCACCACACCCTGACAAAAAGATGAAGCCAGTGTTGCTTATGGCACAGAAAGCTCCATTGTGAGGGCCTGGCACATGAGAGAAGGTGTGCCTCAGACGTGACTGAATTCTTAGAGGATAGGGTGAAGACGCTGGAAATGCTATTCCTGGGAGACTGGACTGATGAGGCAGACATCAGTCACCAGTCCACCAGAAACAAAGAGTCATTGATCCTGGTGCCAGCCTCAGGGCTTCTGCAACAGAGTTTGCCCCAGACTATCAGATAGAGTTCATTGCCACTCTCTGCACCATCACAAGCAGTCAGGAACTCCTGAGAAAGGAGTGCTTGCACAAAAGCAGAAGAGAAGAGGTTGAAAGCAGGTTATGCTTTTTTTTACATAAGTAGAATGACAAAGCAGTATACTTCATGTGGTTTCATAAAGCTTCAAAACCAAACTTCTAAATTA
This sequence comes from Cebus imitator, assembly GCF_001604975.1. NCBI lineage: Eukaryota > Metazoa > Chordata > Mammalia > Primates > Cebidae > Cebus > Cebus imitator. The sequence goes on from NW_016107566.1 coordinate 2,514,541, forward strand.
GGAGCAAAGAACTGATCAGTTAGTATTGCAATTAAACTAAATTATAGGTGCCAACTTCTTATTCATAAAATCTTCTTTTGCTCCCATTTCTTAGCTTGGGAATGGGAGCAAAACATTTTTTTTTCCAAGTTGTTAACCACATTAATGGGTAACATGTTGAATTCTTTAGTGAAACTCTCACCTTTACACTGGAGATAGTAAGATTTCTTACTAAGGGTTTTCTTATTCAAAAATTCAAATGGCTTCAACAAATTCTTCCAGGATAGATGGTGACCTCAAAGGTATGTTCCTCTACCTGATATTTTCTGCAAAATCAACTATTTCTCTCATTCTTCATTACTGATTCTATCTCCTAGTATATCTTTGGCAGACATAAATATGATGTGGCAAGTATGCACACTACTTTCACAGGAAGTACTAACATGGTTTATCTGAGGTCTGTGATTGGTAAGAGCTTGAGGGTGCCATACGTGAGTGACCTTGGTGTTGAGTTCATGAAAGATACTGACTTGACTGAGATTCATGGGGAAAAAAAAATGATGACCTAAAATTCCACTTGGTCAAAGCAAATATAAAGGTTATTGTTGCATAAATCAAAGATAGGCTTACATAAGTAGAAGTCTAAAACTTCAGGCTGGTTGTAGAGAGAGAGACTTTGAGGGAAATGATCTTATCCTAGCTGGGGGAGATCTAACACTCCAGTGAAGGTGGGAAGTGTACAGAAAAGGCAATCATTATTGTGGAAAGGAGTCACAAAGTGGAAACGTTAATCAGAAAGAGGGAGAACTTTGCAAAGCTCTCAGCCTTTACAGTCAGCTTTAGGAAGCTAAAATAAACCCACAGATCCACTCTGACTTTCTATATTCCTTTTCTCATTTGGATCCACTTCCAACATTTTATCCTCTATGCTTTTAAATCTTGTGAAATATCTCTGAGAATTCCTTTAATGTGAAGCTTTGCTTATTTGTTTTGGCTAGCATCACTACCTCTGGGACATCTTCATCCTTTTAGCCACAATCACTTTCCTCATTTACGTGGATAAATTTGCCTTCACTCTAGAGTCTCTAAAAGGTTGGCAGTGTCAACATTCTCGCTGTCTGGTCTTTCTTCTATAATTCCATTTGCAACTGATTCGGATTTTACTTCCAGTGTTATCACTTAGCATTCATTTGTGCATTTTCATCTTTCTTGGCCAATTCTCTCTTGCATTTTTGTAAAATGTCACGTGAGTTCATCACTGGGAGTCAAGGAAGTAACACAGCTACATGGTTTGCTGTGTGTGCATGAACTGTAATAGTTATGCAGTTATACCCAGTTAATATATTATGGTAACTGAAATAGGAATTATGTTTTTGGGAGAGTAGTATTATTAACTAATTCATAGTAATTAAAATTTTGTACATATTGGAACTGTGCAAAGGGAGGGTTGCCTACACAGGCAGAGGACTTACACTGTAATTGTCCATGTGCTTCTTAGCTTAATTTTAATTTTTGTATTCCTATGAAATTTGCAGATATTTTATAACTGAGAGTGGCTTTTTTCCACTTGTTTGGAATGGTTTTCTTACTAATTCACGATAAGGAGGTCTTACTGGCTTTGCATATTCTTTATCTCGTGAACTGTTATGTATTGCATGGTTCTCTGCATAAGTAAATGCTATTCAACCTCAGTGATAATCTAGAAAGTTTTGGTCTCCCATGAAGATAAGATGTGAATTTAGAATGTAGCAAAAGGTAATTATTTCCACAAATTCATTATAAAAAGAAAAAAATCCGAAATGTTCTTCCCGTTTTACTTGACACTATGTATCTTTTTCCTTTCTAGAAATTATGCAGGGTCTTCCGTTAGAATGGTTCTAATATCTCAACTAACATTTCATCTACTCTCACTTTATTATTGATTTTACGCAAAAATTGGACTTCTTTGTTAAAACATGTAATTATGCCTCATAAATGTTAGGTGTTTTTGGAGGGCTAAAGAAACATGTATTTTACCTAGTGTGCTGAGAGAAGATTCCTCCAAAAAGGGATGGTCTAATGTTGGCAAACTAAGCTGCTCCATGTAACTTCAGTGTTAGAACAACCACACTCTATAGAACCATCTTTTCATTTTTTGGTATACGTCTTTAATTTTCTTCCATTTATAGATCTACCAAGTGGCTCACTCACACATCACCTCGAAGATCTGGCTCATGCCAGAAGCAGGACAAGGCAACTCTGCACACACACGTGTGCTTTGCTTATCAAAAATGTTTTTGCACATCTCTACACTTGATTGCAGTCATTTAATGTTTTCATTTGTATCAAATTATTAAATAAAATCTGTATACTGTATTCCATAATATTAATTAGTCCATTGCTCCAAAGCCAATTTCTTACCAACATAACAGACAAGAAATGTATGCTTCACATAAATTGTGGCTCCGAATATAATAATTCATTTGGCGAAAAATAAATATTTGAAACATAAGTGGGGTCAGAAAATCACCTATTTCATAGTATTAAATTATTTATTCTCTTAATTGGTCTTTTGTCAAGAGCTCACTTGTACTTTTCTCTAAGTGCTCTCCAAATAGGAGTGTATTTCTTCATTGTCATCATATTTCTATTTTTTATTCACATATAGTTTCCTTATCTATATATACTTAAAAACTATCTTTCCCTCTTAAAATTTCTTCTTTTTCCTTTCTAGAAATTGCCAGATCCTTCCCTTATAACTTTTTCCTCCTTTTTAACCCCACTTCTCTTGTTACTGAAATCCCAAGATTAACGAGACTACCTTCTAATAAATGCCTTTAGGTGGACTGTAAAGCCATTTTCCTTTTGTAAAATTAATATGAAAAAAATCAGAGTGGACCTAAATTTCTGTCGTCGAGTGAGTTTGTAGACTGAAAAGAATGAAAGCGTACAAATTCTTATTAAAGGTGCCCATATCTGCATTTTTTATAAACGGTGGCTCGGTGTACACTTTGTCTACACCTGGCAAGAGACCTGGATTATGGCCAAAGCCAGTTTGTGGACTTCAGCTTCACCAGTAGCTCCTGCCAAGTTATTTGAGCTGAGGTAACTAAAAGAATGGATTAGCCAACCATTTATTACTGATGATAAAAGAGAAGAATTTGCATTTTCTAAAAAATTAAGCTATTTATTTCTGTTATTTGAAACGAAAAAATTACTTAGCCTTTCCATTCCCTAGAACATTACTTAGAGTGGAGTTACATCAGTGAGCATGATAGTCACATTTCTTGACCTCATAAAACTTATAGTTTATTGAAATTAATATCCTAACACTATTCCTTTGACTTTCTGTTAATCTTTCAACCTCTCTTTGCAGGTTACATCTAAATAGCATATGCTTAGTTTCAAAAATTAAAAGAATGAAAATAAACATTATCAGACTTTCATAACACCCCTTGAGATAGAGTTGCCAGAAAAAAATATAGAATGCCCTGTTAAATTTGAATTACAGATAAACATTAAATAACTTTTTATATATAAGTATGTCTTATACAATATTTAGGTATACCTTAAATTGGATATACCTAAATATGGAAAGTCTAAATAAGAGAATCTCTGGATGTCATCAAAGTAGGAAGAATGACATTCACTATCAAGAGATCACTACGATGGCAACAGTCTGTCCACTCTACATCCCACAACCCCTGCCATTCTCAATGCCCCCCGCCCCTCGGCCACCCAATAAACAGTATCATCTCAGAATCAGATTGATACTGTACTTCAAACTAGCTAGTCATCTCAATCTGTCTTCACCATATATGCTTATTAATGTGATATATTGTATACAGTAAATACCATACACAGCACCCTCTCTACTATCCATATTTAAAAATGCGTCTAACTGATCAGGTCATAGAAGATTACTTCCAAAATATTCTGCATAAAGAACAACCTGAAGGAAATTCAGTAATAAGGCATGGCTCAATTTCAATGGCTAAATTACCAATTCATATTTTGAGTTTATAAATAGTCCTGAGTATTGATTTTGAATTAGGAGATCAAATGTTTTTATTCCAATTCAGGACTTTTACCTTTTGTCCACATTTTGGGGGATACAGGAAAACAGAAGGCATAATTGTTATCCTCCAAAATGAACTGGCGGCCTTGTTTAATTGACACTCTTTGTACATTTGTGAAATTGACAGGGTTTGCAGCATCTAGAGGTCAATAAGGAGACCCTTTGGGAATAAACGCTCGATTGGGTGTTTCAAACATTAAACCTAAGAGGTGGGAGATACATGGGCTGGGAAAAACTTGGTAGAAAAGGTGGGACTTCACAGGAGGAAACATGATCTACCATGTGATTAAAATACGAAGTGTGCAAGTATAGAAAAACTAAGTTTATATTATAGGATTTAGCATAGCAATGTTGCGTATAATGGTATATCACCTCTTTACACATTGTCTCAGTGTCAGAAATCTTAATACCATTATATTATATTTTAACCTCACTTATCTTGTTACTGAAATCCCAAGATTAATGAGGCTACCTTCTAATAAATGCTTTTAAGTGGACTGTAAAAGCTAGAAAAATTCTATGAATGAAATTGGAGTCTATTTCAGTTGCTCAGCTCACTCTAAATGAAATGTAAACGGTCTGCTTTTCTTAAAATTAAAGAGTTTTTTAAAAGTATAAGAAATATATTCAAGGCCGGGCATGGTGGCTCACGCCTGTAATCCCAGCACTTTGGGATTCTGTCTCAAAAAAAAAAAATATATATATATATATATAATATCCCATATTTTTGTATTCAAAATATGGGATATTATGTGCATGTAGAATTCTAAATTATAAATTTGTTGTTTGACATGATTATATTTTTGTTAAAAATTAACATTTTCAATAACTACAACAAACTACATAATTTTTCTTTTAATCAGTTTATTATTCTATAATTATTTAACTTCATTTTCTGATAGCTGATTTTAGAAATGCATATACCTTAACAGTTAATCTAAGAACAGAGGATTAAAATAATTAATTGAATTTATTTACAGTTCAAAATCAAAAATCAGAACATTCAAAGCTAAAGATAGTAAGATAGATGCTACTATTTCTTTACAAATAATCATTTCTAAGGTCTTTAATTTTGGAATATGATCCTGCTTAAGCACACAGCAAGTTTTCTTAATTTTAGGTCATTAATGTTTTGTACTTAACTAAAAGCAAGAGTGAAACTATACATTATTCTTGGCACTTCTTCACCTAAAATAAAGCCATTGAAAGCCCCATCTTCACATTTATGTAGGTCTTATGGAATGCCTTGGTTACTTTAGACATTTGGAAATGTCAGATCAATAGCTATGGGGGCTGAAATGTGCTACTTCACTTTAATAAGCAAGAATTAGAAGGCAGGGCATTACAGTAAGATTTATGTATGAATTTTGGGAAGATAGGCAGAGACCAAAACCAAACAGGTCACCATCAGTATTTCGAGTGGGAAGAGTGTTTGAAATGAACTGAGATGGCAACTGAAGAACCAATCGCAAGCTTAATTGAGGGCCATAATTCAGTTCACTGGGGTCAAAATAGGGCAAAGCTATGGAGGATGAAGCCCATTGGCTTAGCTATATAGGATGAGGTCAGGGAAGGCCAATGCCATCATCAGACAAGTTAGCAAGCCATACTGAGACTTTCTTAAGAAAACCAGATAAGCAGAAACTGAGGTCTAGCTCTGAGATAATACTATCAGTCTCCAGGAGTTATTTTGATAAGAGGCTATATTTAACTTAGACCTTTTCTCTGCATGGGCAGGTAAAAGTCTTCCACTGACAACTCTGATACTATGTCAGTATTTCTAGGACTGTGTTTGTTGAGGCAGGTAAGCAGCTGCAGTTTCAAACTCCCAAAACCTGACCCATGTTTGTGTTGGGTGCTAGTGCTCTGTCCTGTGACCTTAGCAGGGAATCTCTCAGACGCTAAGTTCTCCAATTTCCTTTTAGCCTCCTTCATGGTACTTTTACTCTGGTCCTGCCCCCACCCTCTACAGGCCAACATCCTGGGCTAAGGGCCAGGCTTAGCATGAGGGTTTAGAGGTACATTGCTTATTTTAAAAAGTCTCTAATTGGCAACAATTATTCTGTGCAACTGTATTTACCTCTAAAGTGCTATGTGTGCTTAGGGATTGCTCTTACTGGAAACAGGCCTATGGAGATAGATTGGGAATGATATAAATATTCTCAATGAATGGAAAAACACATCTAGAAATATTTATTTTACTCTTCCTTATCAAAGCCTTTAAAACTACTAAACTCTGATCTTGGATTCCTAAGTGTCTCTGAGGAAGGTCATTTGATTCCACTGTATTGTCAGGCTGTCTAACATCTGCAAGGTGTCAAACCTGGACACTTGGAAATTAGTGTCGGTGTTTTTTGGTTATCACAATGACAAGGGAGTAATACCAACATTTAGTGGTGATATTCTGTGGATCTTTATCACCACTAAAATTCATGTTGAAATGTAATCCCCAGTGTTGGAGGTAGCACCTGGTGAGAGGTATTTGGGTCATGGGGGTGGATCCCCCATAAATATCTTGGCACTCTCCTCCTGATAATGCGTGAATTCTTGCTCTGAGTTTATATGAGATCCTGGTTGGTAAAAAAATGTTGCACCTCTCTCACCTTTCTCTTGCCCTTGCTACCTGATGCACCTGCTCCCTCTTCACCTTCTGCCATGATTGTAAGCTCCCTGAGTCCTTCATCAGAAGCTGCGTAGATGCCAGCACCATGCTTCCTGTACAGTCTGCAGAACTGTGAGTCAATTAATCCTCTTTTCTTTGTAAAGTACCCAGTCTCAGATATTACTTCATAGTGATACAAAATGGACTAACACAAGTGGAGAACAGCCAGTGATGCTAAGCTTTCTACAAATGCAAAAGACAACAATCTTGCACAACCAGGAATTCCCCTAGCACTACCATGATTGGCAATACCTGTAGCGATTTCTAGTTGACTCCCAGGGCATTGGCACTGACATTTGTACAAAACTTTTTCAGCTTTTCCTAAATACACTGGGGATTATCTGCTGTTACAGACAATTTCATTTTTGTTTTCTGACTCTTCATATCAGTCAACGAAAACTTGAATGCCCCCCCTCTTCCCTTTATTATTCTTTATCTGTGTTCAAGTTGTTCTCTTTCCTCTGTTCTTACAAAAGGAAATCTTTCATCTCCTTTCCAAAGCTAAGGACAGCTCCATTCAGAGCTTCGCTAACATCCCACTCCATCTCATCCCCAACTCTGTCTCTTGCATCTTTAATGCCCTGACAGTCCCTTCTTCCCCTTAGACAAGCGCTTAACTGTTTCTATCCCAAATACCAGATAAAAGCAAAAACAAAAACTCTCTAAATTGTTATAAAAAGTCTATAAATTGTTTTATGCATTCACTGCCTCTAGTTCCTCACCATCCATTGGCTTTTAAATCTCTTGTAGTCTGATTTCTACCTCTCTAACTCTGCTCTCTTGAGCAATGCCCAGTTGGCAGAACCACTTTCTCACCCTTCAGATTCCTTGGATTCCTCTACAAAATTGGATTCTTGATAAATCCCTTGTTAAAGATCATTTCTTCTCCCTTTGCTTCAGTTTACCTCTTGACACTCCTAGGAAGACTGAGGCCAAATGAGCCCCTTTATTTTCCTGAATTCCACTTTAATATTTCACTATCTTTATAAATCCAGGATTTTGATTGTTCCATCTTTGGGGCTCCTATTCCTCACCCTATTCCCATACACTGGATACTGAGCCTGGGCTCCCTCTGCTGACTGTCCTTAGCCTTCTTCTCAAGTAAGTGAATGTCCTGAAATCTACAAACATGGCTAACCATAACCTCTCTCTTACACTCTACGCCAAACTGCCAGCTCCCTGACAGATAACTCCAGTTGGATTCCCACCGTCGCTCGTGATATTCAACAAAATGACATCCAAAATATTTTGGCATATTTCTTGTGTAGTATTTTATGTTTAGTGATCATTTTTATACATGACTGTCTCAACTACCAGTTCTTACCAGCCTGAGAACTCCTTAAAGACAGGATGGTTTCTTATTTTATTTCTTTTCTCCCCTAGCCCCTAGCATAGTGCTTTAAAAAATGGATGATAAAGAGAAGTGAAGACTTGAAGCTCCTTTAGAAAATGGATTGTGTCATGTCTGGGGCACAGTGCCTAGTACAGCTATATAGCACAGTGCTTAGCACAACTGCGCTAAGCAGTTTTTTTTTAGTGAATCTGTCATCTCTTCTTCCAAAGCCACCTCTGATTTCTTTTTTATCAATGTCAATGATACTAATTTTCCTACTAACCCAAGTGACAAACCTCAGTCTTCTCTGATTCTTCCCTGGTCCCTAAATCCAGAGTCATCAAGTCCAATAAATCTTCCTCAAAGATTTTAAATATTTTTCTTTAATTTCCACTGTCACCAAGCTAATATGTGCTTTCACTTAGACCAGTATTTCCAATCTGCTCTCTTGCAGTCTATCAAAGATTCATGGAGGCATACAAAGAAAATGAAAAGAGATCTTCAGGAGCAAATAATTTTTGGAGTTAAACACTGGGACCGATGAAGGTAACTAGGTTTTTTGGCTGAGTATCCTCTCTGAACCTTTCATTTAAAAAAATATAAATATCTTCTAAAGGGAATATAATATATGGGGATTTACATTAGAAGCATTTTTCTGATGCTACATCAATTAACCTCTCCTGAATGTTCCATAGAATACAAGTCTAGAAAATTTATCACTAGATTACTAAAATAGCATCCTAATTGCTCTCTGACTTGAGTGACTATTTTTCCTAACCTATCATTTAAAATAATGCTTGAACTAGACTTCCTGAAATCCAGCGATTCATAGATTATTATTTTCTTGGTTATTCACACTCCCAAAAGAAATTTTTAATGCCTTTCAATTACTTGACTAATAAACTTTCTAAATGTCTAGTTATTTTTGGCATGGTGCAATGTCCTGGAACAGTTAGGTTAGGCTGCGTTAGCAAACAACTCACCCTTCTCAGTGGATTAAAATAACAAATGCTTATTTCTTGCTGATGTTATGTGCCCATCTCATGTCAGCAGGGAGACTTTGCTCGTGTTGAGTGGCTAAAGGACTCAAGCTGACAGAGTCTTGCCAGAGGACAGAGAGAGTTCTGGCGTGTCTTGCACTAGCAAAGTTCTTCAACCAGGAAGTGACACATGCCACTTCTGCTCAAAATTTAGTGGTCAGAATTAGTCATATGACCTCATTCCTTCATAAGTGGCCCAGAACTACAATTATATCATATGCCAAAAATGAGATAGGACCAGAAATATCTAAGAAACAACACTAATAACTGCCCAGCCTACACTCATGCCCTCATGATCTCTGATCTATCTTGTTTATTCTTTTATCATACACAGTACACTTCTGTCAACCCAGGCTGTTTCTGCCATTCATTTAATAACCAGCAATATTTATTGTTTACCTATTGGGTAGCAGATACTGTGATGAACAGTTAATTTCATCACAGAGTGATAAGGGCCATTCTAAGACTTGGAAGCACAGAGGATAAGCACCAAACTCTAGTCGCGTGTGTGTGTGTGTGTGTGTGTGTGTGTGTGTGTGTGTGTGTGTGAAAAGCAGTGGGAATAGGTAGAAGCTAAAGTTGGAGAAACCTACATTGGGGTTTCAATTTCTTTTATTTTTAATTGGGGTGGGTAAATAGTAGAAATATATATTTATGGGGTGCATGGGATGTTTTGATACAGGCATGCAATGTTAAATAAGCACATCATGGAGAATGGAGTACGTTGAGAGTTAAGAAAAAATCCATGGCAGTTTTCTGAGATGGAGGTGGGGAGGTAGCCCAGGGAGGAGGAGGGAATGAGAGAAAGGGTATTCCAAGCTAAAGGAGCCGAGAGAGATAATTTGCAGGTGGGAAGACAGAACAGATGAGGCTGAGGACAGGAGCCTTGGATGGAACACAGAAGACCTCTTTGCTGTTATTAAACACCTTGAACTTGATTGTCTCCAAGGTATAATTTGTACTTTCCAAACATCATGTCTCTGATCTTACTATTTCTTTCAAATAACTTTTTCTTCTTCTAATCTGTCTTTTCACGTCAGAATATTCATTTCTACATGCCAATGCCAGCTGAAATGTTTCTTCATATATGAAGGATCTTTCATTTTCCCCACCAGGAATAATCTCTATCCATGTTTTGATCTTCAGGCACCTCTGCACTGCTTTGACATGTGAGGCTTTCTATTCTGTATTAAAGTTGTATCTGCCCTCAGGGCCATCTGCTCCTTGAAGGATAGAGAGTATGTTTTATTCTTCATCTATCCTGCCCTTACAATCATTCCCCCAGGCACCAAGAGCATAGCAGATGGTCAGTAAATATTTGTGATCCTTGAATCACTTTCTCATAGCTTTTTAGTATCAATTTATAAGTTAGTAGCAGTGAAGAGAATATCATTTTCAATAAGAAAATACCTTTAGTCAAGAGAACTGTTAGGTGTATCTACTTTTTTAAAAGAGATTTTGTTTGAAGGAGGTTAAAAATACTTTGAATTATTAAATTGGATAATTTGGGGGCTGATTTTCTTTCATGGTATTAGAATAAATGGAAAATAAAGCAATTGGAGCAAAGATTAGAACCTTTTATTGCATTTGTGGAAATTATAAGAATTATATTAATATGTCTTGGGTCCTAAAGGCTTACTGGTTAAATTCTATTTTTTAGGTGGGTGTAAGGATTCATTCAACTGTTTTTTCACCCATGTGTATGTAATTTATGAATTTTTATGCAATTAATAAAAATATTTTAGAAAAATGTACATCTTTCACTTTCTGATTTT
>NW_016107566.1:2525426-2559858 GCF_001604975.1 Cebus imitator
GGCATTCTGTCAAAATAAAGCATTGGGGCTTAGGACGCTCCACCCCAGAATGTGACTGAAGGTGACCAGAATATGCTTCTTTGGCATATTTTGAACTGGTTATTCCGGGAAACTGCAGACACAGGAGTAGCTGTGAAAGGCTGCCCTTTTATAAAATAAACTTACATGTGTGAAGGACATCTACATTAGTAAAAGTGTCTGTACTAGGTAGAGAGGTGCTGTGAGACGACTTTTATTACCCAAGAGACTTTTTAATCTGTATAATAACACAATCTTTACCCGTCATACATTTCCTCCCCTCACCCTCCTGCAGCTGTCTCTACCATCCACTAGAAGCCCCAAGCCCTTGTTCTTTTGCTGTAGCTCAAGATGCAGTATAAGCTTCTATCAGCTGGCCCTCCTTCAAGTCGCATATTTTGTGGGACTCTTGTGTGCACATAAGTTATTAAATATGTTTTTTTCTCCTTTTAATCTATCTTCTGTCAATTTAATTTGTAGAGCAGCGAAAGAACCTCGGAAGGTAGAGGGAAGCTACCTTTCTCCCCTCAGCAAAAGCAAACTTTATACATTGTATTGCTCTTTAGTTTCTATTTCAGTGAGTATTCAGTATTTGAAAAAGTATATTTTCCCTAAGAATATAATAGTTCCTTATGTATTCAGCGTTAAATGAAGTTTCTTCTTGTGTGAGTAGGTCTCGGAGTTAGAGATTTGTGCCGACTTTTAGGTTTCCCAAGGAGATGACTGTACAGTTCAGTAAAACATATAGTGGCCTAAAGCCTGTGTCATCTAAACCTGCCAACTTTCTAACTTGAGTATTTAAGCAGATGTGACGTGACATATTCATTTATATCTAAGGATATTGATAAATTTCTACCAGTTTGTCCTACTTTCTCACCCTGTCTCCTTTGTTATTTGTAAAATGCAGTTTTGAATGTCCTGAGGTTAGAGCCATTTGTACAAGAGACCGAGAAACTAATTTTCCTGTGTGATTCCAACTTTGTATTCATTAACGACTTGCTCTAATCAGCTGGCTAACTTGCACCAACAGCATGGGATGTTGAACTGAATCATTACTCCAGAATACAATCATTTAAAAATAGAATGGCCGCTTTCAGTACCTGGATAGTCTTGGAATCTCTGCTTGAAAAGCCAAATCCTGGGAAACATCTAGACCTAGAAATACAGTTTCTGATTTTGTCAACCAGTGAAGCATGTGGCCACCACATGGCTTACCTTCTGGTCAGCAATATCACCACTATCCACCCACCTCACCCCTCACACACACAATACTGAAACAAAGAACATGGTTTGGTATTCTTTTTAATAAACTGACCGTGGCAAGAGTAATTTGGTCTTAATGTTTTCTATAAGTACCAGGGAACAACACACAAAGCATCTTTTTGAGTACCTCTAAATGACTCATTTCCTGGGTGCTCAATCATGATGAAATCAGAAAAGCTATGATACATTTAAATTTAAGATTTTTATTTTCTGGATAAGTAAAATTGGAGAAAAGTCAATTCTTTTCCAAGGGTGGGGGAGCATCTGGTAACTTCACTAAGAAGGAAGGAGTAAATATGTTTCTAGTTGCTTTGAGCAAGCCATATGGTGCCAATCAATACCAACACTGGCCAGTGAGAGAGCTGAATTTCACTCATGTGTTTCAAGACTTAGTCTGATCCTCTGTCGTTTCCATTCCTAGATTCTGTGCAGATCTATTTTCTTCCTTGTATTCTCATTTAATAGTTTCAAAAGATTATCTATTATTGATTTTTTCTTTTTTTCTGTATAATTCACCAATAATAATTTAGCCAAAACTAATAAGAAATTCTCCTGGAATTCTGATCTCTAATGAATACTGAAACCAAGTTCAACACATTAAAGGAAGTAATTAAGAAGGCACCCTATTGTGTTGAGGTATGCTAGCTCAGCCAAAACAGAGGCTTTTTATATTTTTATGAGTTTTTGTCAAATTTAATGTATGTCTACATTTTAAAAGAAAAATTTAATGGAATTTGTTTGTAGCTATGCTACTCTATAAATACTTATTTTAAAAATTATTCTTCATGTAACTTAAAGATGAGTTTTTTGAAAATAATGACCTAGACATGCCAATAAAAGTACCTATTTAATTTGCAAAAAAAAACGAAACTTATTAAATACCACAGATATTTTCAACTTAATTATATATACACACAAGTGGTAAGTGTGTGTGTGCATGTGTGTGTGTATACGTGCTGTGTAGCATACTGGCCATGTAATAACTGTGAAAGGTTATAAGAGGTCAGTCATCTGTTTCATCATCTTACTTCTTATTAACCATGGGGCATGGCTAACTAATGTGGTTTCTTACCTCTTAGTCTCCCACCCCTTTTTTTTTCATTGAAGTCACAGTCATAACTAGCCCATACACAGTGCTCACTGTTTGCCAAGCAGGTTGCACTTTACACATGCTGACTCACTTAACTCTCACAGCAACTCTGTCACATAGGTTTTCCATCACTCTTCATATATTTCCTTTAAATTCCTTTTCTTTCTTTCCCTTGCTTCTTATTTAACCAAATTCTGACCTTAAATAAGCTCTCCTCTCTTTATTCTTCTATTCTCATCTTCATACTTCTTATTTTAATTTTTTTCTGACCCATTTTCCTTACTGTGTCACTACTTTATCTTCCTGACATTTTATCTCCCTCTTTCTATCACATTTTTCAGTACTTTTGCTTTTCCTAGAACTCTTAGCTGACAGCCATTGCTGAGCAGTGAGCTCTCAAAGTGCAAAAGCCCAGTGCTCAGGACTCCCGAGACTGAGCCGGGAGTGATAGGAGTAGGTGAGGCTGACAGGCAGGCTGGGTGCCTGGGAGGTCCAGCAGGGTCAGGCAAGCAACACTTGTAATGAATAGAGCACTCACCGTGTTAGATCGGTTCAGAGATAATCACTCACTCAGTCAGATTGCTATTTAGATTAGCAATCTTGTGAAAAGTAATGCCCAACCTTCCCTGATGAGTATTTCAAGTTCACCCTCCCAGCAAAGATTCTTCAGAGAACTCCTTAATAACCGTGCATTATATTAGAGTCACCTGGAGAGCTTGTTAAAACAGATCTGTAGGTCTGGGGAGGGGATCACAAATTTGCAATTCTAATGAGCTCCCAGGCTTCGCAGATACTGTCTGCCCACAGACCACTGTTGGAGTAGCACTGCTTTACAGTTTATTTTTCTAATTTTTGGTTTAAATAATTCTGGATACAGTTTAAAGCCAATCACCTGTACCTTTTTTCCAGTGTAAATGTTCTGCTAGACAACTCCTGTTAAGTGACATTCACTCATTAGATTCTGTTTTGTGGCTAAACAACACCAAGTTTCTTTAGCTTTATGTGAATCTATTTTGTAAACCTTGCAGCAAGTTTCTTTAGCTTTATATAAATCTATTTCATAAACCTTGCAGCACTCTTAATCTCTCTTTCCTGCCTTCTACCAGTTGTCTACATCTTCCTCCAGTGTAGATATGCAAACTGAACTGAATCTCTATATGTTTTAAATTAGAAGGAGATTTTATTTCACCTTGGTTTTGCAGATTAACTTTTGGTTCCTATATATTTATTTAAAAAATATATATTTAGCACCTACGTATAATTTACTATGAAAAGTGAACTGGAGATTAAAAAGCAAAGAAGAACTTAAGACACAGATCCCACAGTAGGAAAATAAAACATAAAAAGACAATAACAAAACAAATCACAGAGAAATAGAATTTTGGGAACTGGAGTGGACCAATTAAATACCAAGCATTGAATAATAATATAAAACTGGAACAGCAATTCAAGGGAAAATAGTTGAGTCAGTCAAGTTTAACTAAAAAAAGTAAGGACATGGGTAACAAATTTTCATTTGTATATCATTACCCATATAAATATAGTTTCTATCTATGCCATGAAGTTATCACTGGATACATAGCCCCTTTTTCGTCCTTATTTATTATGTCCTATCTCCTCTGCTACAATTTAAGGTCCTTCAGGGAAGAGACAATGTCTCATACCTCATATTTCCAACACTAAATATAGCATAAGTGTGTAGTCCCCACTTACTATTGATTAAATATGTGAAAGTATGTATATAGGACATAGGCTTATTCAGAAATAAAATGGTCACTGTATCATATTTTTAAAGCATATCAAGTAATTTCACATCAATCATATTAAAGATCTTTGTAGGAAGTAGCATCTAAGTCCAAGCACAGTGTTCTACGTGTAGAAAGACCTTATTAGCAGCATGTATTAAGCTAATCATTTCATTCAACAGGTATTATGTATTGAAAGTCTGTCTGACCCAGTCATAGCTTTTTGGCACTTACTAATTCACTTATTCTCCCTGGAAATATACTTAGGATACTAGGTGGAAATTACAGCGCACAGTGATAAGGTAATCTGCCTAAGGTCACAGTGGTTGAACTGGAATTCAAACCCAGGATATGAAGCTCCCAAGTCGATGCTCTTGAGCACTGTCCTGCATCACCACACCTCCAGGAAGGAATGCCTGTTACAGTTTCCCTTCCTGCAACCAGCTGACATCCTACCTTGCATTACTTCTTTGTGCAGAGTTGGACATTGGTGCTTCCCAGGTATAGGTGAGGTGTGTGGTGCATGGGGGTGTTGCACTTTGCCCTGACCTAGCACTAAGTTGAAAGTGATTCCGATTTGAATAGTGTGGATCTATTGAGCTTAGTTTGGTGCTAGTTTGAATAGAATGCTGAACTTAGGTACTAAATCTCTGTTAAAATATGTTTATAGTTTCTAAATATTAGATTAAATTTCCATGCTTCATTACTCGAAATTTGGCTGTTTTTGTAAATGACTTGCTGATCCTACTCACAGTTTCCCTCTCTATAGCTAGAATCCTGTCTCTTGCATTATTTCTTTGTGCAGAGTTGGACATTGAGGCCTCTGAGGGATAGATAAATGGGATGTGGCGTACATGTGTGTTTGGGGCTCTGCTGTGATCTAGCACTAATATGGTTAAAGCAATTCAACTTTATACTATATGAATCAGTCTTGGCCACATTTAGCCTTCTTTGAGCTCCCAAAGGACTTTATATTATTCCTGTCACACACTGACCTGGATTGTTAGGGAAGGCTTGAATACATCCAGCACAGCAGGACAGAAATATTTGTCCAGTAAATAAGGAAATGAGTGAAAAAGTCTGGAAGAATTCTGTGTCACCTGAAATTCATAAGCAGACTTTTCTTTTTAAATAGAATTGTAGTAATTATGAAAGTATGAATATTAACAGTTCTTATACAATTTTCAGTCTCCTCATTAAGCCCACATTCCTCTTGGTTATATGTGTAAGGAAAAAATAGGTCAAGTTTATATTAGCAGCCATCAACCTACAAAGAAAATAGTAAACCTAGAAACTTACAAAGAAAACAGAAAACCTAGGTCAGGTTTTCTTATTTAAAATTAATATCTACTTGAAATAACATATTTAGAAGTGGCTCCTAAATATAGCTTTTATTCATTTGAACAAAAATGAACATATTTAGTGCTATGGAGCAAAAATTGCACAGTAAAAAAGAAAACATATAAAGTCTAGTTCTTTCAGTCCCTTGAAGGTAAAAAGGTTGAGAGGAAAAACAGTTCTTCCTGATGCCAGTCTTATGATACAATATATGTTCTGTGAAAATGTGAAAAACGTAAAAATTTTTTATATGTGAAAACAGTATTGAAAAAACGGTTTTAAAGACGGATGATGAAGCTGCCTTCTGCCACTCTTAATGCTAGAATAAATGTCGAATGTGTAAATTCTTGTTGGTGCCTGTGCAATTAATCAAGATATTTATTCTAAATCCATTTTTGTTTCTATACATTCTTGCATGTTTTCAGTTATTCTTGTTTCCATATTTAAGAAATAACAAGAACAATGTTTAAAATATCACAAGTAAAGGAAAATACTAGGTTGGTACAAAAGTAATTGCGTTTTTTGCCATTAAATTCAATGGCAAAACCACAATTACTTTTGAATCAGCCTAATTGTGTTGCTGGATGACACCTACACAACATCCAGGCAATTCAGCCCCCATCCCCCATTCATTTAATTTCCCCTTTCTAGTTTCTACGTCTCCTCCTTTCACAGTTACACATTTTAATCACAATGCCCTGTTTCACACTTCCCTGGTCAGCAGTGATACTCTGTAAACTATTTTTCCTGCACGAGCACATATACCCATAAACATAAATACACTCTCATATTAAACAATCCAACACATGATGGATAGCCCGGCAGCCTGGTGACGCTGTGGGGATGTGGCTGCACGGGAGCTCTGACCCAGCTGGCCTTTTGTTGGTGTTGGAGGCTGCCTTTTCTGAGGCTGCAGCACAGGTGGCTGGAGGTGGCAGAGTGTGCCAGGTGGGTGGTAGTGTGCAGATTCAGCCCAGGTACAGTTTCCCCCGCTGACCAGATCCCAAGTGATCCAGGCAAAGGTCTTTAATGCAACCATGTGGTTCTGGATTCTCTGGTGCTTTTGTCATGATTCAGATGCTGTGCTGGGTCACTTTGTACATCCAGAGCCTTCCCAGATGAAGTGGATAGATGAAGAGTTAGGTATCCTTCCTGATGATGAAGACTGAAAGTGTAGACTAAGCTCTTTACAAGAGTTAGGTGAGAATTTCAAGAGATTATAAGCTTCACGTTATATATTGAGGTAATAAATTAAAGTTGTTTGGTGAAAAATAATAATAAAGCTGGGTGTGGTGGCCCAGCACTCTGGGAGGCCAAGGTGGGAGGATTTCTTGAGCCCAGGAGTTTAAGACCAACCTGTCAACATAAAAGACCCTGACCCTACAAAAAATTAAAAATTCAGCCAGCCACGGTGGCACACACCTGTGTTCCCAGCTACTCAGGAGGCTGAGGTGGGAACATCTCTTGAGTCTGGGAGGTCGGGGCTGCAGTGAGCCATGATCGCAACAATGCACTCCAGCCTGGACAACAGAGTGAGACAGTGTCTCAAAAAATACAATAAATAAATAAAAATAAATGGTACAATAGGTCATACTGCTAATGTGTGTGTGTATATGTGTGTGTATACACATATTTTTTCTCATGGTATAAGTGTAGTGAGCACAGAACAGAAGGTATAAAATAGTTTGGTCTTGTGGTCATTAGTAAATCTTCGTGTCAATACTTTCATGAGCCCTCTATTGAGATACTGTGACTTTGGTGCATACTTCATGGTATCCAGTTTAGTCTATGATCAAAGGATAATGCAGAGTGAAGGCAAACAATTTTGGAGGAAAAAAATCCACCCTGCTACCACTCTCATGATTAATATGCTATGTGTGGACTTCTTGTTTTCTACCACCAACTTTGTGTCCTGGCAAACAACTTTGAATTCTAAGACTGACAGCAGAGTGATAGTGATAGTACTGCAACTATAGCAAAGAAAAAAAAAAAAAAAAAAAAAAAAAAAAAAAAACCTTGTTTCTGTATGTTAAAATGCAAGTTTTACCATGACTTAAAAACTTCTTCAAACTGATTGTCAGTGAAACAGTGAGCACAAATCAATTTAAGATTGGTGGAAGCCCATTGCCAATAAAGGATTGAACTCTAACTTTGAGGAAGATGGTTGGAAGGAACTATTGCTAAACAGTAGGCAGGGCTTTATAAAAAGGAATTGCCAATAGATAGTACTGGACACACAAGGCCATAAAGACCATACTAATACCTGGAAATTGCTCTTCAGTCTTGTAAAATGTTCTTCAATTAAAGCTACCATTTTTGGAAACATGTTTTTTTTTGCCTCTTATTCATGATGTGTGTGTATAACTTAAAATGCCTTCCAGCTCTAGAAGGACCTCTGTGGGGTTAGATTACAGGTATTGGATAAACTCATGGTTTAATAATAATTCTAATAAACCATGAGTTTTCATGAGATAAACACGGAAATAGATATAAATGTATGCATGCATGTGTGCATGTATGCATGTGTGTGTTTGTGTGTCATAAAGCTATTTTCTACTTCTGTCTGCTGAAAGAATATAGAAGCAATGGCACCCCACTAGCAATGACACACCAAGTGTCCAGATTTTATTTCTAAATAAAATTCAATACACTAAAAGGAACCAGGTCTGCATTGTTTGCGCTTGTACAATTGTTGATTGTAGGATTGGGGTTGGGAAAGAACAAGATGAGCCTGGAACATTTTATGCTGGCAGCAAGCAAAGAAGTGCTCAAAGAATGATAGGTGCAGTAGCTCGTGCCTATAATTCCAGCACTTTGAGAGGCCAGCGAGAGGATTTCTCAAAGCCAGGAGTTCGAGACCAGCCTGGGCAACAAAGCGAGACTCCCATCTCTAGAAAAATAAGATAATTAGCCAGGTGCAGCTACTTGGGAGGCAGAAGCAGGAAGACTGCTTCAGCTCAAGAGTTCAAGGCTGCGGTGAGCTATGATCAGGCCACTGCACTTTAGCCTGGAGCCTGAGTGACAGAGACCCTGTCTCTAAAACAAACAAACAAACAAAAATAGAATGGTAGGGGACAAGTCAGAAGAACACACATCCAGCCTGAAGGAACTTTCACAAGAGAAAATGGAACAATCTGATCATCAAAATAAATAAAAATATTAATGAATCTAATCCTTTGAATAAAATAATGCAAGGAAGTCCACAACAATATTAACAGGCAGGGGTGAATAGAAACCTCTTTCTTATGATAGAAATATAACTCCTTACTGTAGAAAGAATGACTAGAATAATTACCATTTGGCAATCATCATCATCATAACCGATTCAGACAAGAATTACCAATGCTAAAACTAATGGTAGAAACTTTGACGGGTACCAGGATATTCACATAGTCTCAAAGTATTGCCCCACAAGAAACATTAATTACAAAAGGAAAGTAGTAACTTTGCATCGCGTAAACCTGGCAGACATATGTTAACAAGTTGATCAATATTATGATCACTAGCATCAATGCCTTGTGGCCTAGACCACCAGGAACACATCCACCTGCAGTTGAACAAGATGAGTTATTAATTATTTTAGTGACAGAGAATGCACCTCATGAGAAACCACGGGGACATCTCTGTAAGATGGTGTTAGAAAGGACTTAGAGGATTTGGGCTTGTGTTAGACAATTTTGTGGAGGATTTAAAGAAGTTCTGGATTGGATGCTCTCAGGAAGAAAGGATAATTCTATGGTTGAATATCTTATTAAATCTAATAAAGAAGTAAGGAAGACCAGACTGAAACTAGAGCTGTAATTGGTAAAGAAGCCACAGGCATACATATTAGCCAGTATCGAGGGATGATTAGTTATTTGAATGATGATGACAATGTTTATGGTTTGTCTATGTTCAGACTTGATAATGAATGGTCTCATCCCAAGGTCACAGAGTGACCTTGACTGATTGCTCTGGTTCAATAAAACGGAGCCTGACTGGTGTTCTGGTAAATAGTTTATGTTCAACAAAAGAACTTCAAATCTCAGCTGTGAGTGCCAGTGTATCTCCTAGCAACACCAAGGTTACCGTGGCATTCTCAGATTCCAGATGTCAGAGACGAATCAACATCACTTGCCTACTGATATGATGCATTGAAAATGGAACACCATCACTCTTGTGACATTCCTGCCCAAACTTCATAACCTGGATCTAATCATGAGGAAATATGAGACAAATACAAATTGGTGGATATTCTACAAAATAGCATACCTGTATTCGCCCAAATGTCAATGTCATAAAATAAAGACAGATTGATTAATTAATCGTTCTGCATCAAATAATTTACAATTTACTTTTGCTTTAAAGGACATTACTGGAATAGTTGGCAAATTCTGAATTAGCCTGTAGATTAGGTAATTGTATACATGTTAAATGTTCTGATTTTGATAATTGTACTACGATATGTAAGAGAATATTTTTACTTTTAGAAAACATATATTGAAAAATGTAAGGATAAAGAGGCATTATAGCTGTTTCTCAAATAGCTCAGAAAAAAACAATATTTGTATATGTATATACGTGTGTGCACATACACATAAAGGGAAGAATAAAACAAGATTTAGAAAATCTGGGTAAAGAATATATAAGAATTCCTGACACAATTGTTGCAAATGCTGTAGATCATCTGTAATGATATCAAAATTAAAAAGAAAAAGGAAAAAAAATTGGTGAATTTGACTTTGCTGTTTGACTCATTGCATTCTTAGGTAAAATGTCTATTTATACACATATTTACATCTCAATCTCCTAGCTTAATTTTTTTTTTTTAAAGATGAGTTTCACCATGTTGGTCAGGCTGCTCTTGAACTCCTGACCTCAGGTGATCCGCCCGCCTTGGCCTCCAAAGTGCTTGGATTACAGGCGTGAGCCACTGCGCCCGGCCGTCACAAGGCTGATTTGTAGGGTTTACTCAGAGGTATATAATTCCTTTAGCAGTCCTTGTATTTGGTAGAATGTGTTCTAATTAATCTTTTCTTCTGTAGATATGAATTGCCAGGAATATGTGCACTAAACTTTGTTTTGAAAAATCCCCTTGGTGCCGGATGCACTGCGTCACTGAGAAGTGATCCACAGGTGAGCATCTAAGCATTGAACATTTTTTATTCTGTATTTTTCCTTTTGTGTGTTGTTGATATCAGGCTGTTATCAACACATTCTATAAAATAGGACCATAGGTATATGCATTACAACACAGAACTCATTATAACACAGAGTACAGAATTAGGGATAAAATAGAAGTGAAATCATTTTTGATAGCTTCTTAGTGAAACATAATTGTTTTTATTTTAATGACTGTTATTTTAGATGATTTGAATGTCATAGAGCACAAGAGAAAACATAGTGTTTCCACATTTAAGTTTGTGTATGTGTGCATGTGTGCTCATAAATGACTTAATTTTAAAGCTAAAGAGTATTTAGTATGCTATAGATTAAGACAAAGCATTATTTGAGGCAAAGAAAGTTATTATCTTATTATTATATGGTCTAGAATCAGCTAAAGTTAGATACTGTGGAATTGGATTGACACATGCCTGGGTCATCCTAAGAAGGAAATAAAAGTACTTTAGCTCAGTCCGTTGTATCAGCCTTAAAATTTGCAAATTATTATGAAACTTTGCTAAATTTAGCTGCTCTTAATCATAATTGACAATCAGTGGTGGCTATATAATTTTTAATAAATATACAATAACAATATCTTATTTAGTAGGAGTATCTCTCAGGTTCTCATGCATATGTCGGGGGGACTACCTTACCTTCAGGATTCTACCGTTAATCTCACTGGGCCCCATTACCTTGTGGCAACAACCTAAGGTTTGACAAAACTGTAAGAACCAGCATCAGTAACGGTGGTTCTGCAAGTGTAAGGGCTACCTGCCTCAGAATCAACTGGGTGCTTATTAGAATGAAGATTCCTGGCTCCACCCCAGACCTACTCCATTGGAAACTGATTGCGGGACCTAGGAATCTGCTTTTTAAATACGCTCCCTAAAGTGATTCTTAGGCACCTATGTATGAAAAACATTCTCAGAACTTGCCTTAAATTAAATTTTAAAAAATGAAGATACTTTATACTCCTCTCTCTCTCTCATATTTCTTTCCATATTACATACTTTATCAATACCTCAAATTAAACACATAAGAAACCTCTGAAATAATTTTATTCAATCAAGATCTTAAAGTCCAGAACTACCCAAGATATCCTCAGTTCAGCTCTTCTGTGGTTCTGCTCTCAATATATTATTTGAATCATATAAAGATTATGAAGTCATTTTAAGCTATAGTCATTTAATTAGGAAATAATTCTAAACTTTATTAAAACAACTCACATTATTCAACTATGCTTCTTGTTTCAGCAGATAACCTGCAGGCATCATTGATGACATTAAAATTAGGGTGAATCACAAACAGGAGAAGATATTACTTCAGAAGATTATAAAGTGAATCACAAGCAAAAAGTATATATAGATTTCAGTTCCTTTATATATTCAGTTTACTTGATGTTTGTTTATTTTGCCCTGTTTGTGGTGATCCTTAGTTTTTTTCATTTTCTTGCAACTAGTTCATTCCTGTAAATGAAGAGTTTCTAATTCAGGAACTGCTTCTTTTTACAGACACTAATTTTTAGAAGTTTTTTTCCACATAGAATTTGTCTATGAAATAATACATTTTACTGTTCCTTAGTATGCATTTTTGAAATGTACTTATCATTCTATCGAATAAAATGTCATTTACCCAAAGCATTTAAATAGTAGTGACTATTAAAAAACGTGTTACCCGAAAGGTAATAATTCTAATAATAGAATGCTCAAAACACTCAGTAATGTTCTATTTTGTGCAACAAAGCAAAGTATTGGGCAAATGATTCTAGACTTCCAGATCAAAGATATTTCTGATTTAAAGTCATTATTGAATCCCAGATAAAAGAATACAGGAAATAGGCAGATAAATAAACACCAACATGATAGACTAAATACCAGCATTAAAAAATGTGATCATTGAAGTGTGAAGGGAGCGAGTAATTTTTAACAAATGTAGACCTACCATCTCACCAAATATATATGAGACAAGAAGACTATATACATATAATATATATAATATATATTATCATAGTATAATTATATATAATATATATAATATATTATATATATAATATACATTATGTATATTATATATATAATATACATTATGTATATTATATATATAATATATATAATATATATTATGTATGTTATATATATATTATATATATAATATATTATTATATATATAATATAATTATATATATAGACTATATATATTATATAGTCTATATATTATATATATAAAAGAACTTATATATATAAATAAAAGAACATCTTAATCAAATACCTAGTATATAGAGACTGATATAGAGAGAGAGACATATATATAGAGAGAGACATATATATATATATAGTAGGTACTTGATGAAGATGTTCTTTTTTCTGTAAAGCATATACTTAAAAACTTTGATAAACTGTGATTTGTTTAATATATTCACTTTTAGAGTATCCTTCTCTGATGCTCAAATCCAAGCTGAACTATTCTTGTCCTCGTTTAAGAGTATCTTATTCATCTTTTTAAATGTGTAGATATCTTATTATCTACTACAAGCAATTTGCATGTATAAGCTTACATTATACATTGAGTTCACATTCAAAGAAGCAATCTAACAATTACACAATTTTAACACTTGCATAAGATTCTTGTACTAAATTTGAAGAAATAGAGAAATCTGAATATTTTATCCTTCTCAGCTGGAGTTTAAAAAATTAATGGTTCAGTGACTTAATAGTTTGAGCTCAAATTAAATTCAAGGTTTGCTATAAAACTTTTCACATTTTAGCCCAGAGGAAAACATTTAACCACTTATAATTAACTACACGTATTTTTTGTTCTATAGTACGTACTATGATAATGATATTATAGTGATTTTATGCAATAAAAATGTGATTACAAATTTTAATTAATTACTCTGAGCCTAATTTTTCCTAGCATCTATCATTAATATGATTAATCAGCACCCCACCACATGCCTAGTTTGATAACTGAAGATTGAGAGGACTAAGGGAGAACCTACTGTTATAACAAATGAAGAGAAAGAAAGATCAAACTTTCGGAAACATGTATGTAACATTTTCTACAAATATTAACACTGTAAATAGGAATATAATTTAAAACTTATTTTTCATGAAGGTTTGTAATACAAGCAAATGACCTACTACTATCACTCTGTCAATTTATTGCACAACAGTAACTTCCATAAATTCCCTGGTCACATCAAGCCTTGAGGCATCTTCATGGACTGGTAGATGACCTCACCAACTGGTTGGGTTTAGGATTTTAACTCTTCAGAATCTATTGTACAAACTAAAGTGGGTGGGAACAAACTCTTTTTGACTTTACTTCCAAATGTTTCTGGAGTTACTCTTCTTAATCTCCTTCATCCTTTGCTGTCTCAGAGCAACAGAGGTTCTTTCTCCTCACCAGTTCTAACTTCCATCTAATGTTTTGATCCCATGGCTTCCCAGCTGATTTCCATCTGTTATCTATCTATCTATCTAATATACCTACCTATCTGTCTGTCTATCTATTTCACTGCGTTTTTCCTGTCCTGCAATTCTCCTTTTATATACAAATATCCTCCTGTGTTCTCCATTTAAAACAAATTTAAAAATTAAAAGCAGGCCAGATGTGGTGGCTCACACCTGTAACACTTCGCAGCACTTTGGGAGGCCAAAGGCGGGAGAATGGCTTGAGCTCAGGAGCTTGTGATCAGCTGGGGCAACATAATAATATCCTGTCTCTACAAAAGAAAAAAAATAGCTGGCTATGCATGCCTGCAGTCCCAGCTACTTGGAAGGCTGAGGTGGGAGGATCACCTGAGCCTGGGAGGTTGAGGCTGCAGTGAGTCGAGATCGTGCCACTGCACTCCAGACTGGGCAACAGCGAGCAACCCCATCTCAAAAAAAATCGTAATAAAAAATAATTTAAAAAGTGAACATTGAAAGAGCAAATAACAATAAAAAACTTTTCATTTGACCCTCCATTTCTCATTTTCTTTACTGCAAAGCCTTCTGAAACTGTCTATTCTTTGCCTAGCCTTTCCCTTTGCCTAACTCTCAACCCTCAGCAGTCAGGCACTCATGAAACTGTTTCACACTAGTGCCTTGCTTATTGCTTAATCAAATGGTCTCTCGATGCTCTTGCTAACTGCTCTGTGTTTGACACGACTGAACACGTCTCTCCTAATAAGACTTTGTTCGGCCTGGCCATCTCCTACCTCTCTTTCCTTCCCCAGCATCTTGGCTGACTCCTTAGTGCTGCCTTCCCTTTACGCAGGGCCCCATTTTGGCTGCCTCCTCATCACATTCTATGTGTTAGCCCTGGGCAGTTTTGTCTGTTCCAAAGTAGTAGCACCCACACACTTCTGACTCCTAAATCTGTATCTTATGGCTGGACTTCTCACCAGAGATCTTGTTTAATCTATGTATCCACCTACTTAACACCCCAGCTAGAAAAGCCATAGACTTCTGAAACTCAACATGTCGAAGAGGGAACTCATTTGTTCCTGCCATAAACCTGCTTTTCCTCCTTCCTTTCTCATCATTATGAAGGTAGGAGGAAAAGCAGGTTTTTTTTCTCATCACTCTTTGCCCAGAGTCATCCCTAGTTTCATTTTATTCTTCCAACTTCTGCCACCACCACTATGTCCAGTTGGTCACCAAAAATGTCTAACTTTTTTCCATGCCCCTCCATCTCAGTTTCCATTACCTTAATCTGGCCCCTTTTCATTTCTTCCCTGTATTACTCAGTGGCCTTCTAATTGGTCTCTGCTCCACAGTTGCCTTGGATCACATCATTCCCCTTCCTGAATCCCTGTCACGGCTATCAACTACCTACAGAATAAAGTCTGAGCTCCCCAGATGGCATAGGAGACCCTTCACAACCTGGGTCCCACTAGCTCCCCAGTGTGGCTCTGACCTCTTTCCTTAGAGAGGTATAAACCTTGTATTCTAGTTGAGCTGCACTATTTAAATCTCACCTTTGTTCATGCTACTTCCTTTGCCTGGCCTCTTGGTACCCACCCACCTCCATCTGTAGATCTAACAAACTCTGACACCTCATGGTACTGCTTAGGAGCTGCTTACTCTCACGTTCCCTGCCCCAAGTAGAATGAATTGCTCACCTTTAGTGCATGATGCTTTTCCAACACATCACACAGAATTATGAAAGTTTATTCAGGTCTGTTTCCTCCTTACCAGGCTCCACGTTCCATTAGGGAGGAGACTACATCTCATTCATTGCTGTATTTTGGAATGTCCACGTGGAACTTGAGACTAAATGTTCAATAAATACCTGTTGAAGTGGATTCAAGACTAGAATTCTCCCATCCCCATTTACAGAATTTTCTACTGCCCTATGGCTCTTGGCCACCTTTTGCAAATTGACATGAGAGTTATAGGCAAGGAAGAGATCATTGTACGTATTCCAGAAGAAAAATATTACATAGCCATCCTTTCTTGAGTTCTTACTAGGTGCTGCTTTTAAGTAATATACGCATATTAATTCATGTAATCCTTGCAACAACCTTACAAGATAGGGATCATCTTTATCATCCTTACCTGAGAGAGGAGGTAACAGACAGAGTAGTTAAGTAACTTGCCCAAGGTCACAAAACTAGGAAGTAGAAGAGCCAGGATTTGAACCTAGGCAAATTGGCTACAGAGTAGGCATTCTTAACCATCACTCCACACTGTTTCCATTTGTGGTGTGCAGTCCCAGCCTACCTTTGTCTTCCTTATTTGGTAGCAACAGCACATGTATTTTCAGGAACAGTTAAATATGTCAGTATGTTTAAATCTATTTGGCTATGTAATATGGGAATGTTTTATTGGTATAAAGTTTATATGTAATTTGTAGTTTTAAAATAGTTAAATAAAATATGTATTGCTTTTTACTTTCTCAAAGAAGTGTAGAATTTTTGAGTCAAAAGGGGCTTTGAGGATCACTCAGAGATGACTCTTTACTCAAGGTAATAAATCTAAATTTTAAATATAAATAATTTTAGAATATAAGCCAATAAAGTTAAAATTCTTATCTAATCCAAATAAGTGTAATTTACAATATAATTGTTGGATAAAAGTGTAAGCGGGAACTTTTTTGAATGCCTACTGTGAACTCAGAACTCACTCTTATGAATATGTTGCTTTACTCAAGGAAGATGCATTTCTAGATAATATTGCTAAAATGAGTTCTATAAAGTCACTTTTCATAAAGCACATTACTAAAATAGCTTCTTGGCAATTAATCTTTCTTTTGTAATATCAGTAATTACTCTTAATAAAGAGTAATTCTTCTTGAATTTGGTTTTCTGAAAAAAGAATAAACCCCTACTAGACATTTTACACTGGAGGATTCATAAACAAGTAGAGAGAAATCTTCAAAATTTCTGTTATTTAGCCTATAAAGCAAAATACTTGGTTAAATTATAATTAAGCACCACTTAATTTTTTTTAAAAAAAAGATGAAAAACAAATTGTTATTTGGAAACCAAATGGTGCAGCTCTAAAAGATATACAAGAAAATCCAGTCCCTTTCAAAAAAGTAAAAACAAATGTAGGAGGAGACGTAATTTAAGGAAACAGAAAGAGAGTTTGGACTTTGTCATCTTATATCGGACTTGGCAGTGAGATGTGAGAATGATCATCTACAGCTATCACTAGATTGAATTCCAGGAGGGTTCAGAAGCTGAAGAGCCAAGGAGAGTCACCAGCAGGGAAATAATGGATACTCTCTGTTGCCTTTTCTATGGTGAGTGGACCAGGGCATGAAGAGTTCAACTCATCAAAAAGTAGATTGTGCCAATATTCTGGGTGATACAGGACTGAAAGGAGGAAATCAGAGTCACGAAGTAGGTTGTGCCAATATTCTGGGTGATATTGAATCACCTTTTAGTCACTTGAATCCGGGAGGCAGGGGTTGCAGTGAGCCAAGACTAAAAGGGGGAAATCTAATAACAATGTAGAGGATGTGTAAGTCTGGCTAAAACTTTGAGCCTGGTTCCAGGGCTACCTTCTAGAGACACCTCTATTGGTAGGGACCTGCTGAGTGTGGCCTGGAACCCTGCAGTTCACAGCATTATTGGTTAGGTTACTTGCTCTTCTGTGGGAGGCAGGTCACAATTAGATGAAACTTATAATCTAAGAGATCCCAGGTCACTCTCCATGCTGATTGTGTGCCTAATTTCCCAGGTTCTAATGCATTTAGAGCTGATTTTTTAGATGCCATTTGGCCCCCAAGGATTAGAACCAGTCATAATGATGTCTGATATGGTTTGGCTGTGTCCCCACCCAAATCTCATCTTGAATTCCCACGTGTTGTGGGAAGGACCCAGTGGGAGGTAATTGAATCTTGGGGGAAAGTCTTTTCCATGCTGTTCTCATGATAGTGAATAAGTCTTAGGAGATCTGATGGTTTTGAAAAGAGTAGTTCTCCTACACAAGCTCTCTCTTTGCTTGCTGCCATCCACGTAAGACATGACTTACTCCTCCTTGCCTTACGCCATGATTGTGAGGCTTCCCAGCCAAGTGGAACTGTAAGTTCAATTAAACCTCTTTCTTTGGTAAATTGTCCAGCCTTGGGTATGTCAATCAGCAGCGTGAAGACGGACTAATACAATGTCCTTAGTGGATATTACAAAAAAAACTAGAGCCCTCCCTTCCAGATTCCAACACCCTAGAATTAAATGAGATAAAAGAATGACAGATGAAAAAGAATAGGTGTAATATATGTTACAGCATAAAATAATTATGACCAAAGGGCAAATATTCTGGATTATTATTTTTGAAAGTTAAACTAATTGAACATGAAAAGCCCTGTGATTTCTGATTCAAACTGCTATGTAGATTAAAAAAAAAAACTTTTTAGATTTTAAATTTATCTTTAAAGAAAAAGGTTGCTGGCTGGGCACAGTGGCTCATGCCTGTAATCCTAGCACTTTGGGAGCCAAGGCAGATGGATCACCAGATCAGGCGATCAAGACCATCCTGGCTAACACAGTGAAACCCTGACTCTACTAAAAATACAAAAATTAGCCGGGTGTGGTGGTGTGTACCTGTAGTCCCAGCTACTCGGGAAGCTGAGGCAGGAGAATCACTTGAATCCGGGAGGCAGGGGTTGCAGTGAGCCAAGATCCCACCACTGAACTCTAGCCTGGGCAACAGAGTGAGACTCTGTCTCAAAAAAAAATAAAAATAAAAATAAAAAGAGAAAAAGATTACTGAATTTAAAAAAATTAATCCTATGTGATCCAATTTCAGTTCCACTCACATTCTTTATGGGTAAAGTCTGGATGTTAATAAAATGAAAGTAATTTTATGTAATCTGACTTAAAGGCAAGTCATTATAGAGGGCAACCAGAATAAAATAAGTGTACTTAAGCCAAGCGTGCCGTTTGTGCCTACTGAGGCAAACACAGGCAGCTTGGTTCTTAAGACAGAGCTGCTCACTTGGAGTTCTCCCAATTAAGAAGTTGGAGAAAAAATCCATTTTTTATAGTTGCATGAGCCGTTTAGGTATGAATCAGCTTCAGTTGAACTACATTAAATTTTTAGTCATAGGATGACTATAGTTAACAATAATAATATCTAGTTTCAAGTAGCTAGAAGGAGGATGTTGAGTGTTCTCAACATAAATGATAAATGTTTGAGATGATGGATATGCTAATTACTCTGATCTGATCACTATACATGATATGTATCAAAACATCACTATGCATCCCATGATTCTGTACAATGGTTTTCAACTAAAATATTTAAAAAGTTTTTAAAAAGTAAACTCTAAAAGACCAGAATGATACACGGATCCCCTTCAAATTAACTTTAGATATTAAAGACATATTTTATATATATATATATATATATATATATACACATATATATATTTTATTATACTGTAAGTTTTGGGATACATGTGCTGAATGTGCATGTTTGTTATATAGGTATACACGTGGCATGGTGGTTTGCTGCATCCATCCCTCTGTCATCTACATTAGGTATTTCTCCTAATGTTAGTCCTCTCCAACCCTCCCTCCCACTGCTATCCTAAACCCCCCACCCCCCAATAGGCTCCAGTGTGTGATGTTCCCCTCCCTGTGTCCATGTATTCTAATTGTTCAACTTCCACTTATGAGTAAGAGCATGCAGTGTTTGGTTTCTGTTCTTGTGTCAGTTTGCTGAGAATGATGGTTTCCAGCTTCACCCATGTCCCTGCAAAGGACATGAATGCATCCTTCTTTTTATGGCTGCATAGTATTCCATTACTTATGTGTGCCACATTTTCTTTATCCAGTCTACCACTGATGAGTATTTGGGTTGGTTCCAAGTCTTTACTATTCTAAACAGTGCTGCAATAAAGACACATGTGCATGTATCTTTGTAACTGAATGTTTTATAATCCTTTGGGTATATGCCCTGTAATAGGATTGCTGGGTTAAATGGTATTTCTAGTTCTAGATCCTTGAGGAATCGCCACACTGCCTTCCACAATGGTTGAACTAATTTACACTCCCACCAACAGTATAAAAATGTTCCTATTTTCTTCACATCCTCTCCAGCATCTGTTTCCTGATTAAAAAATCAGGAAATTTTTCTCTTGTTTTTTTTAATGATAACCGTTCTAACTGGCATGAGATGGTATCTCAATGTGGTTTTGATTTGCGTTTCTCTAATGACCAGTGATGCTGAGCTTTTTTTCATGTTTGTTGACTGCATAAAAAAGAGACATTATATTTTCAGAAAACATATCAATAATAAGTATTGCTACAAATCATTGATGAGCTAGTGTGCCTATGTCACTTACAATTTCTCTGCAATTGAAGTTACGTTATCAAAGGAGCCATTGATTTTCAACACCAATTGCTGCCAAACTCCTGCTCAATCTCTTCTTGTTTTCTTATGGAATTACTGCTTTACTGCAGTATAAGTGATTTCTTTTTGCATTTTAAAGCAGGTATTATGGATCCTATTAGGTTTTCTAAATACTAGACCAGTGATTTATCTTCTTTTTCTCGTAATTACTCCCCTGAAAATTGACTAGCAGTTAAGACACTCTGAAGGGCCTGAGTAATTTGGCTTTTGTAGGCCGGTGCCCCATGAACCCTTGGAGGGGTTTAGAGAGCATTTCATTCCACTCTAGCGCAGGCAGGACACAGCACATAGGCAGTCATTGAGGCCTCAAGAGAGTCAGCAACCTCACAGAGCATCAGATATGAGTATTTAAGCAAAGCATGATATTAAAAGTTATTTGTCTTTATGTCTTTAGAATGTCTACCTATTTAGGAATTTTGAAATATAATAACAGAATTCATTGCTGCTCTGGTAGTTGGTAGTACTGATGCTTCTCAATGCTGCTCTGCTGGAGGATAGCAATACCCAAATTTCCAGTGCATTTCCTATATGAATACAGTGGCGCTGCAGCTGTCTTCTGAATATGTAGCCAAAGGCTCTAGTCATATTTCCTTTTGTTAACAGTCTTGGGTCATCCAATATCCATATTTATTATTTTCTCATAATGATAAACTAGGATCAAAAGGAAACAAGATTAATTTATAAAGTGGTTGCTATCTTTCTTCCAAGTGATTAAGAAGTAACATGGCTTGTGGCTTATTGTTTATATTTGAAAGTGAAATATGCTTTATGTTTTGTGTAATATCAAAAGTTTTACTCATTTCTTGATAACATTTTATCATTTCTGAAATAGGCACTTGGGATGTTTTCTGCTTTGTGAGAGGCATTTTTGAACAAATGACAGGTTTTAGTCTTTGTTTTTATGATTATAAACCGCTTCATTGGTGAACAGCCGGAGGAGCTGAGCTCTGAGAAAGCTCCCAAATTTCCTGAGTGTGAGTCTCCGTGTGCCGTCTGCCTACTGACTGACTGTGTCCATTTTACTCAACTCCAAAACACTTGCCTGCTTTCTGCTCACCTCTATGGCTCTGTGCCAGTCCTCAAAAGGGGTCTGTAAGTAAAAGTATGTCCTTTGTCTTCAATGCGTTCTTGGATAACTGTGCTGTCAAAGAAGAAACGGAAAAGCCCCTCTGCCTTACTTTGCTTAATACATATATTACAGATGATGCAACATAGTATGAATTTTCATACAATGCTGCAATATATTTGATTCTGTTTAATTCTCAAAACAGCCCTCTGGGATATTATTTCCATTTTAGAAAGATGGAATCGAGGCTCAGAGATGGCAAGTGACTTTGCGTTTATTTCTTTGTAAATGGCACATCCAGTCTCTTAACTCAGTATTTCTGCCTTTCTGCCTCCTTCCTCTGCAGCACAGCTGCCTCAACCTGTTGTTAATTTTACATTAAGCTGTATTAATTGGAGCTAGGGGTCTTCATAATGCTAAATGCAAATTCTTTGTTTTGTTCAATGTTTTTATTTTGTGGTTGGCAAACA
Organism: Cebus imitator; assembly: GCF_001604975.1. Classification (NCBI taxonomy): domain Eukaryota; kingdom Metazoa; phylum Chordata; class Mammalia; order Primates; family Cebidae; genus Cebus; species Cebus imitator. Next base: position 2,547,407 of record NW_016107566.1, read on the forward strand.
AAAACAAAACAGCATCCACAACAACAACCAAAACCACCAACTAAAGCTACAGCTTTTAATCTTTCTAAAGACAATAGGCTAAAGTGTGGTCCTCATAATATGGTGCTAGTCACCAGGAAGGAAGCCAGGGAAAATCTCCTCTCAGGGGGTAATTGATCTCTATTGGCCTAACACTACATATAGCACTGAGTTAGGAGGCTCCATGGAGAAGTGTCTGCTTCTTTTCCTCTGCTGCCAGAACAAAGTTCACAAACAGGTTTGTTTTCCCCACACCCTTGGAGTTAGCTAGTTAGGGCCCCTATTTATGTCCAGGAGACCAGACCTGGGCATTTGTAAAAGAACTGAAAATAGATGGATAGCTAAAAAGAAAACAAATGTTAAGATTATCATTATTTATAGCCCAATGATTTAGTAATCTAAAAAAAAATTCAAGAACAACAAAATAATCCTTAAGAAAGACAAGAATTTTAAAACATGCAGTTAAGAAAACCACATTTATCAGGCCTAGGGCTCAAGTAAAAAATAATCTGACACATGAAGTCTGGAACACTGGGCCTAGATTCTACTCCTGGCTCTGTGAACTTCTGTGCCATTGGGTAAGACATTGAACTTCCCCACCCCAGATTCATGTGTCTAAGGAGGGTGTAGGATTTTGTAGCCTTCCTTGTGAGGGCATGCTATTAATCAGAACCTTTAGCAGCTCTATTCTCACTATCCCAGTAAAATGATGTTAAAAATCAGACCTCATGGCATGAGAGAAAGGGGGAAATTTTTTTTTTCCCATTTATTTATTTTATTGCATTTTAGGTTTGGGGGTACATGTGAAGAACATACAAAATTGTTGCATAGGAACACACGTGGCAGTGTGATTTGCTGCCTTCCTCCCCATCACCTACATCTGGCATTTCTCCCCTTGCTATCTCTCCCCAGCTTCCCACCCCCCACCCTCCCTCCCCTATTTCCCCCCAACTGACCCCAGTGTGTAGTGCTCCCCTCCCTGTGTCCATGTGTTCTCATTGTTCAACACCCGCCTATGAGTGAGAACATGCGGTGTTTGATCTTCTGCTCTTCTGTCAGTTTGCTGAGAATGATGGTTTCCAGGTTCATCCATGTCCCTACTAAGGACCCAAACTCATCGTTTTTTATGGCTGCATAATATTCCATGGTGTATATGTGCCACATTTTCCCTATCCAGTCTATCGTCGATGGGCATTTGGGTTGGTTCCAGGTCTTTGCTATTGTAAACAGTGCTGCAATGAACATTCGTGTACACGTGTCCTTATAGTAGAACGATTTGTAATCCTTTGGATATATACCCAGTAATGGGATTGCTGGGTCAAATGGAATTTCTATTTCTAGGTCCTTGAGGAATCGCCACACTGTCTTCCACAATGGTTGAACTAATTTACACTCGAAAGGGGGAAATTAATTATAGATTACAAAGGAAGTGTGGGATCTAAGTTTAGGGTGAGCTGTTTTACTGAACCTCTAGGGTTGGTCATAGCACCTGCCATATAGCAGGCATTCAATAAATGATGGGTGATGGGTGGTTAGACTCACGGACAGGCAGGTCTTCCCAGTGATGGTAAAGGGCCTGGGGCAAAAGAGACCTGTTCTTGAGTCCTGATCCCCACACATTAGCACAGAAGCTTGACAAAGTTATAAGCCTCAATTTCTTCCTGTGTCAAATGGAGATAATACCTCATAGGGTTATGAGGATTAAATAAGAAAACGGTAGTTCTGTGCCTAGCACACAGAAAGCACAAGCACACAGTAAATATTGGTTATTATTATTTCTAATACTGTGATCATATCTTCCAGCCAAAGACTTCTCTGAGGAGCAGGGAGGATCCAGAGATAAGAAGCCTACTGGTGGCAAACCTGTTAGCCTTTCAGGGTTAGACTTCTACGGAACTCTGCTCCTCTTCACTGTCCTAGTTACCAGTGAGGTAGCGGGTGGGAAGATGAGGTCCGGAAGTAAGGGGGTCCCTGCGAGCCTCAATTTCCGCCTCTTCTGCGCTGAGACCCAGGCGAGTCTTGCTTGGCCTGTGTGCGCTACTGGGAGAAATGGACGTGGGCCTGAGGGCGCTGGCCCCGGGGCCGTCCAGCCGGCGGGGACACTGTAGCTGTTGTTTGTCCTTCTGCAGGCAGGTAGGAGAAGCAGTGGCCAAAGTGGGAGTCGGTCACTGAGTGCAGAGTGTTGACCAGGAAAGTCTAGGCACTTTCTAAATCTTCCCGCCAGACCTGGTGACCCATTCGCACGTATTTAAGGCGTTTGCATGCAGAACGTTATCATAGAATGTAGCCACCTTTCTTAAGATCCAGGAAACCAGAGGTCTCTCCAGCAAGTGGTGGTAGAGGAATTTCTCTTATCTCCATGTGACATCTTTTGATTTAGAAGAACTAATGTTAGATTTCTTGGGCCTTTCCACCTACTACAGCGATAGTCTTTTCTTCCTTTAGCTAAAACTGAGGCAGGCAGGAAAATATTATTGGGGGCATGAGACTATGAGTGTGTAAATGTATTTTTACGAAGTGTGCCTCTAGGGAGCCATTAAAAACTGACCTCTCAACCACAGAAATAGAAGAGATTTTGATAACATTGAGAAGCTGCCTTTTGGAAGGTAAATTTACAACGCTCCTTGACGAAGGGGCTCGGGAGCGGAGAAGTCCAGCCAGGAGGAGCTCATTCCACGCTGTAATTTTTGCCGTTGAAAAGCTGCCTAATCATCACTAACTGCTTCCCGCATAAGAGGTCTGGGAAGACTTCAGAAACAAGGCAAATGAAGAGTTTTCACAGCCTCCTTCCAGCTGCCGCTGCGGGAAGCCAAAGTCTTAGCACGCAGAGCAGCCGGAGAGGGCTGCTTTCAGGCAGTTCCACTGAGCAAAATAAATTCATTGAATGGCATTAACGTTCTGGCTTTAAAAATCGGAATTTATCAGAGGCAAAAGTTGCCTTCGACAAAATATGGACACTCGGCGTCCTCATTCATTTCCAAGGCAGTAGGGTATCTGCACTTGAGCAACCTATATAGACTCATGCCTCCTGTCTCTCACCTCCTTGCTGTTTGAAGTGATGCAATTTCCAAAGAAGGCGGCCAGAAAATGGACACCACCGGGAGAAAAAGAAAAATGAAACATAAATCAGCTTGGCACTGCTTGCGTCTTCCAAAACGCGGTGGGGAAAAGGCTATGGAGAGTCTATAGGTAATTCTTTATATATACAATAGTATACATATGTATATATTTTTTATATACATAAAATAATTCATATGAATTCTTTTATCTGGGTCCATGTGACTCTGAAGCCGGAGAAATTAATCCATATGAATTATTTTATATATGTTATATACACATGTATACATTATATATATATATATATATATATATATATATATTTAAGAATTACCTATAGATATGTAGCTATGTTGAGCTGTGAAGCAATTCTCCATACTTTTGTCTCCCGCAAGTTCCCAGGTGGAGGCCATAGTCATTAGGTATTATAAGCCGCCTTAGTGACCACCAGGGACGGAAACCGCTAATTACCACGTCTCCTTTGATCTCTAGGTGCCCTTTGGCCCGTGACACCAGAGGCTTTGGTATTGGCGCTTTCCCAGAACTGGACCAGAGGAGCCAGTTCAAAGTCTGACTTCGGTCTGCATTTAACGTACACACCGAGGTCTGGATCAGACTCCCCCGGTTTTAGAGAAGTGTGCTGATTGCTGTGCTGCTAGAGGCCAGCAAGCTCCCCGTGCGGAGCTGATTAGTTTCAGCAATTCGCCACCTGGGAGCTTTTGTTTAAATTTTGGTAGTAAACTGGGAAAATAAAAAAAACCTCCAGGTCCACTGGCTCTCTCCCTTTCCCCACCTTCCTCTTTCGATTCGTTTGTGGGAGTTTTCTCTTCTTTGCTGGGGCTAAAATGTGATGCGCAATCGTTTGTGTATGAACAAAAGTCACCGGCAAGCGGGGAGACGGGGACAGATCGCTGACGGCAGACTGAGGGTGGGAGCAAAGGTCCGGCCTCCTAGGATAAAGGGGAGCAGTCCTTCCCGCCGCCTGGTCTCCATGGCTCCCTTCGTCTTCCAGGTAAGATGAATGTTCCTTCATCCATCATCCGCAGAGTACCCTCCCCCAGGCGAGCGTAGAATCTGCTTTCTGATGAAACCTATTAGCCCCGAACTGGGCTGCTTTGTGGAGCCAACCGAGGCTCTCCTTTGTGGCCTTTGTCTGCAGAATTTAAGCATTTACATAATGCATTAGCACGGAACTCAGCACGGGGTTGAGGACACCGCGTGCCAAGCCTGGCGTGGGCCGACACTTCAACAGCTCCCTCAACTGGCAGTTCCCTAGGACCACCCTGGAGGATGCGCTGCAATCGGGCTGCAGGCGCTCGGGCAAAGAACTCAGCATCTCATCCAAGGACTTCTCCTTGCTTGGTCATCTCTGGGAGGTTATGCTTTAAAAATAAATAAATATAAAGGGAGGGGTGCAAAGTTTTCGGCTGGTGAACTGAAGCTGGATCCATGTGACCCTGAAGCCGCAGAAATAAACTGAACATGAATCTTGCTTTCCTGGCGGACGTTGGGACCTAGCCGTTTTTCTGGCGGACGGTTGGAAGCTTTGCGCTCAACGGCCGCAGGTGCCTAGGAGCGCAGAGAGGCTTCGGGTTCGAATCGCTGGCGCTAGGGGCCTAGACTCGCGGGTAGCGACTCCCCCCTCCCGCCCCCCACAAACCCGCGCGCCGGCTGAAAGCATGGGGGATTGGGGGCATTTGAAAAAAGGGGCCGGGAGCGGTGTCTCACGCAGGTAATCCCAGCACTTTCGGAGGTCGAGACGGGCAGATCACTTGAGGTCAGGAGTTCGAGACCAGCCTGGCCAACACCAGCCTGGCCAACATGGTGAAACCCCGTCTCTACTAAAAACACAAAAATTAGCCCGGCGTAGTGGAGCATGACTGTAATCCTAGTTACTTAGGAGGCGGAGGCACGAGAATCACTTGAACCTGGGAGGCAGAGGTTGCAGCGAGCTGAGATAGCGCCACCGCACTCCCATTCTGGGTGACAGAGCAAGACCCTGTCCAAAAAAAAAAAAAGAGAGAGATTGGGTCAGGAAAGAATCCTCAGGCATTGGAGGCGCTCGCACTTTGCAAAGAAATGCAATCTCTTTAGTAAGCCAAAGTCCCGAAAAACCGTCCTATAGAGGGTGGTGGTCCAACTCAGAAATCTCGCCCAAAAGGACTTTCCACCAAAGACGTCACTGAAGCGCCAAGAACGCGCCCCAGTCCCGACAGGTTCAGGACCTTTCGTGCTGCCACAACTTGGGACTCTACCTCCCTAAATAGGCCCCTTAATGGCCAGCAGTGCAACTGGGATCCCGCGGCGGTAAAGAATCACTGTGCAGAACCCTGGAGCTGGGAGTCAGCCCGCCCCCTTCCAAAGAAACCACAGGCCGAACGCGGTGGCTCACTCCTGTAATCCCAGCACTTTGGGAGGCCGAGGAGGTAAGATCACGAGATCAGGAGTTCGAGACCAGTCTGACCAACACGGTGAAACCCCGTCCCCACTAAAAATACAAAAATTAGCAGGGTATGGTGCTGCGCGCCTGTAATCGCAGCTACCCGGGAGGCTGAGACAGGAGAATCCTTTGAACCCGGGAGGCGGAGGTTGCAGTGAGCCGAGATCGCGCTACTGCACTTCAAGCCTGGGTGACAGAGCGGGACCCTGTCTTAAAAAAAAAGAAAAAAGAAAAAAGGAAAAGAAAAAAGAAACCACGATCCCGCGCCCTCCCCGCCGCGAGCGAGGCGCGCGGGCGGCGCCCAATCAGTGAGCTTTCCGGGTATGTGACGGCCTTCGGCTCCGCCCCCTGGACGGCCATAAAAAGTCTCAGCGAAGCTTGCACTTCCTAGCACCGCGCGCGGCCCTGCGCCCTGGCACTGCCCCCAGGTGCGCCTCTTCTCCGGCTTCTTGTAGCTCTGGTCTCACTGTCCCCGCCGTTAGCCGCCAGTTCCTTATCCTCCTCATTCCCCATTGTGGCTTGGCTGAGCCAGTCGCCAGACCTCGCTGTCCTCCTCCGCAGCAGCGGTACTTTGCGCTGTACCTCACCTGGCTTGCAGGTGAGCAGCAGCGCAGCGCCCCTGTCCGGCGAGCTTACCTTGGCCAGCCCTGCCAGAGCGGCACCGGCACCTCTCCAAGACTCCTTCTTCCCTGTAGGATGAAGAATCCCATGCTGGAGGTGGTGTCTCTACTGCTGGAGAAGCTGCTCCTCATCTCCAACTTCACATTCTTCAGTTCGGGCGCCGCGGGCGAAGACAAAGGGAGGAACAGTTTATATGAAACCAGCTCTTTCCACCGAGGCGACGTGCTGGAGGTGCCCCGGACCCACCTGACCCACTATGGCATCTATCTAGGCGACAACCGTGTTGCCCACATGATGCCCGACATCCTGTTGGCCCTGACAGACAACAAGGGGCGCACGCAGAAGGTGGTCTCCAACAAACGTCTCATCCTGGGCGTCATTGTCAAAGTGGCCAGTATCCGCGTGGACACAGTGGAGGATTTCGCCTACGGAGCTAACATCCTGGTCAATCACCTGGACCAGTCCCTCCAGAAGAAGGCACTGCTTAACGAGGAGGTGGCCCGGAGGGCTGAGAAGCTGCTGGGCTTAACTCCCTACAGCCTGCTGTGGAACAACTGTGAGCACTTCGTGACCTACTGCAGATATGGTACCCCGATCAGTCCCCAGTCCGACAAGGTATGACCTGTGACCCGCAGGGAAGTGAGCTCGGCGGGGATGCCCCCTCCCATCCCTGATGTTTTCTCTTCCCTGTGAGTAGGGATCTTCTACCTTGATGCACCCCCCTACCCCCACCACTCCCATTCCATTCTTAAAGTTCTAGATTAAGTAAGGAAAGTTGTGGTGTTCCTAAGGTAGGCTAAGGAAATAAATGGCAACGTGCCTTGTAGGATTTTCGAAATGCACAGAGAAAGGGTGTGGCAACGCAGGGCCGCTTCCATAGATTCCAGAGCTGCTCAGTATTGCTGCAGAAGTCATCAGGGTGTCCACCCACAATGTAGTTCAAATGACAAAGGGCAAGTGACTGGGGGCGGGGGATACAAGAAATCAGTCATTGCTGCTTGCAACTTTAACCAAGAATTTAACTTGAAAGGAAGATGTCCAGAATTTATATTTAATCCTTAACATTATAAACAAAGTGTGTGCCTTTAAAATAAGGAAGCATGCAGTTTTCTCACTCTGTAAGCTGCATAGAGGGATTTTTCATTGTTTGCTATAAGCTATCAAAATTCCTAGTAAGAGGGCCTCCCTGGTAGGTCCCTTGTTCTTGTGTCGGTGCTTCAGAGTAGTCTTTTCCTTGGTATTCTAATTTCTTTCTGGGTTGGCTTTAATCCCCATCTAGACTTCCTCATTGTTAAGCATCCTTTACCCATTAGCCCTCAAGGTAGATTAGATTGTTTATGAGTTCCCCAGAGATCAATACAATTAGTTTTCAAGAAGAGATGTTAAATGTTGGAAGGTAATTTTTATGAGTAATTTGAAAAACAGTATTATAATAGAATATTATTAAATTAGCCACAAACGCAAAGGGGAAATGGATTCTTATTTCCTTTTAAAACCTCTTTAACTTTTAAAGATAGTTAATATTTTAAGCCTACAACTTCATTTACAATTGGAAGCTCTTTTAGCCTTCATTGCGCTTGTTAAAGAAGCTATTGTTAATGTTCACTCTTTATAGTGGAAACCTGGGCAATAACATAATAAGCTTTAGTGTTAGTCTTCATGTTTAGATATTTTGCAGACCAGAAAAATCTGAGTCCATTTTTTTCATGTAACCAATTTTTAATTGCTCCACATCTTGGTTAATATTTTTGACCCATTTGGGAATATCTTACCCTCTGTGGGAGAGCATGGAAGTATTCTGCTTTTATAGATTGGTGTATGAAACTCCTTGTAGATTTTATACAGCCACAAAAGACTCCATCTAGGAATTCTTTTCCAAGTAAAATAAAAATACAGTTAGAGCACTGTGCAGCGATTCAGGAATCACAGCTCTAGTCCAGGCCTGTTTAGAAATGAACTCCACCACATTTACAAACACTGGCTCCCAAAGTGTACAAAAGGAAACACGTCAGATTTACTTAGGAACCAAGCAAATCATTTCTCTAAGGAAAAACAGTGTTTCTGTCCAGTAATTAGGAGTTACCCTTTCGTGGAACACATATAGCACTCCATTATATATTTCTACAGAAAAACAGTAACTAGTGCTTTTCTAAGGTAGTAAAATATTTAATCTGCATAAATAACTAGTTGCAGTAGTTTTTCATCTTTGGAAACTTTGTCAGGGTTTACAGAAGTAGAGAAGTGTTTTAATTGCTATTGCTGCATAGCACCTCTTGTGAAACTGAGTTTTGTCTTCACTTTGAATGGTCTAACAAACAATTTGGCCACAGAGTAGATTTCCCGGGGGAAAAAAGTTTTCATCCCAAATTTCCTAATCCTACAAACTGTTTTTGAACATGCCCTGAGAGAAGTAGGTCATTAACACTGAAGGAAGGACTGGTTTCTACTTTTTAGAAACGTAAGAAATTATTTAATTCTGGGTCTGATTGTTGAGTTCTCCATATATGCAACTATTAACATGAAAGATGCAAGGTTACCTCTTACTTAACTTTGAGTTAATAAAAACTCTTAAGAACACACAATTCCTAAGGAAAACATGGCAATTAGTTTGCAAATGAATGAACTGGAAAAGAACATTTACTTCTTTGTGGTAATACTCTTTTTTACAAGTTTAAAAGTCATAAAATTATGGGATTTTAAAAATATAGCTGTTGACAATCAGTATTTAAACTAAAAATTCCTTTGGTTAATGACTATTACTATTCCTTATGCTCTTTCTACTATGATTTTTTTTTTTTTTTACTTTGTTAATAGTGCTCTTTTTTTTGCCAAAAGTGATTGCAAATGACCCTTTTAATTTGTGTGGATTGAGTGCTCACGAAAGTGTTCCTACAGACTTCTTGACCCCTTCTAGAAATTTCCTACTGTTGAGCACCACTAAAGATGCCTGATGGTCTGCTGACCAAGTGAACAGGAACAGGGTATTAGACATGACATGCTCCTTGAAAAATCTGCTTTTGTGGGAAATACAGCCCACAATGATTCTGACTGACTTATAAATTATCAAGGAAAAGATAAAATAAGGATAACTGTATTCACAACTTGCTCATGTACCAAAATATATGTCCTCCATTATTTGTCAACCTCCATTTCTCCCTGTCCTGAAAACTTCAATTTGATCTTCGCCACCTTAAAATAGTATACTTCTCAATGCCTTGCTAGTTTATTAAAAAGAGACAAATAGTATGTTTGATAGAAAAACAGACCAACATCTAGATAAAAGAATATTTCACACTTGCTTAGGTAATTGTGTAAAAGTATTGATAGAGGCAACCATACTGTCAAGATGGTATATTGAAACACACTGAACTTGTTCATTCTATCCCTGAAAAATTTCGAAACCTAGCTGCCCAGTACCATGTAAGCCACTGTAGAAAACCCATAAAGCACATACAATGCCACATCTAGAAAAAGAGCTTAAAATTAGTATGAATAGCAAAACCCATATAGAAATGACAGTCACTGCATTCTGGCATCAACAGCAATGTGGTAGAGATAATTGTCAACAAATACAGTAGTAATAATAATCATTGTAATAAATTATTATATGGCACGTAGAAGAATACAGGGTACTTGTGCATGAAACATCTCAGTTGATCCTCAGAACAATTTGAGTGTTCTCATGGAGGAGTAGAAGAGGTTAGCCTGTATAGGTTAAATGACTTACTTGAGGTGACACAGCCAATAAGAAGAGTTGGAGCCAGGACCCAGATGTAGGCCGTCACTTCTAGGTAAAACTATTTCTTTAAGGAAAACATTACACATATTAGAAGGATGCATTCCTCAGGGGTAGGGACAATAGTTGTTTTTATTTCCAGCAACCAGTTGTGTATCACAAAATCAATGGTGAATTTAACGTATTTAGTCAGGGAATGGGATTTGATATTAAAATTAGACTTCCTATGCTTGTAGATTTTGAGACTTATAAAAAGTTATCATTGGTATCATTAGGTCTTAGAATGGCAAATTGGAGGAATTGAATCTACCTTTAATCGGCTAAGTTCTATTATTTTTACTCAAGATTAGAGACCTCTTTTTTCATCTAATTTCAGAATATGCTATTGTTATTGATAAGCAGTTTGATGTTGTTTTAACCTTTAGTCCTGAATAACTATGTGGTTATACTTTCTATAGTTTTCTATAAATGCTGTATTTACATAGGCAACTGCCATTATTAACTTAGTTGCTGAAAGGATCATTTCTGCTACTATAGGGTATAGAATCAGAACTGGACTCTTAATGTTGTAAATTTTTTTATAAGTCATAAGAGAATTTCTAGTTCTTCTGGTAGACAGAAAATAGCTGGGAAAACTGGCTTACTATTTGATATATGTGATTCTTCTTGGGTTTAGTCACCTTTCCTAATTTTCTTAAATTTTATTTTCCAGTTTTGTGAGACTGTGAAGATAATTATTCGTGATCAGAGAAGTGTTCTTGCTTCAGCAGTCTTGGGATTGGCATCTATAGTCTGTACGGGCTTGGTATCATACACTACCCTTCCTGCAATTTTTATTCCATTCTTCCTGTGGATGGCTGGCTAACTTCATACCCCCATGTCAGTGTGTGTATTCTGTGTAAATATTTTGTATTTATAGAGCATCAATCAGTATAAGCATTATCGAGAAAAATGTGACCTGTAACACTGTGTTCTGGATAAAAATGTGATTAGGAATCACGCAAAGTGCTTACTGTGTAAGCCCAAGAACAAAGCCTTTCTGAATCTTCTCAGGCAGTTCAGATTTAAAGCACCATCCAAACCTTGGAAACACAACAGGTTGTGGTATAATTCAGCAATATGAGAAAACCAGCCCCAAAGATGATAGCCACAGAGATTGTGTTATTTTTTTTCCTCTTGTAATCGTTGTACTGTTAGGCTGAATTTGAAGACTGGAAGACCATATTGAGACCAATAACTTTTTTTGTAAATTTACTTTTTTATTGAAAAAAAATGGATAAACTTAAACTGAAAGTATTTTCCTCATTCAAATGAAAACACGTTTGATGACTGGTCAAAAAATAAGCTCAAAATCTATTTTTTTCATGTAGTGTATATAATCCTGAATAAGTCGAGTGTTTCATTTTCATTATGTGAAATCAATATTGACAAATAGTACTTTAATGATAATGTAACTGACCAGAAAGTATAGAAATCTGTGTTTTCCTGTAAAAATAGTGACTATAGTATCACTTGAACATTGATTTGGCTTTACTTACTAGGAAGCCTGGAATTCATTATTTTTTTTCCTTTTATGTGTCACTGTGGTTACTTTAAATCACTCTGAGAAGTAAATGGATATAGGATTGAAGTTATCTGGGTATTTGGCATGTGTATGTGTGTGAAATAAATATGCACATAGTCATATACACAGACAGAGACAAATTGTTCTTGATTGCCTTATTATCATCATACTAGTGTGGTTATTATAGAGCATCTGTAGAGGTGACTGTAAAAGTAAGTCCAATCTATTTTCTTATATCTTTGAATTTGTAGTATTAACTTGCATCTATGATATTGGATGGGTTGTCTTTTAAAGCAATTACTAATGTACTGTGAAATTTTTAAAAACCTTCAGATTTGTTTACTAGTCACTTTTCTCCATATAGTTTCTAATTATAGTTTATATCCTTAAAGGAAGGATGCCACAGCAGTATATAAAACCCAAACAAGCAGAACCCAAACAAATAAAATTATTAAAAATAATTTTAAAGTAGCTTAGTATTGCCAGTCATATAAATTGATTTTGCTGAAGCTCTTATAAGAGTTGAGATGTAGCAATCTTAAAACAAGCATTCAAGCACTTTTGCAAAATTACCAAATTCTTAAAATGAAGCCACAGCTAGACTTGCATTTCAAGTATTAAAATTGTTTTTTCAACTGTCAAGAATCATAAAATAGCAAATCATATTATGAGTGAATATGGTGGGGAAGGTGGGGCCAATCAGTGATTCAATCAGAATAAATTTTAAGAGCAGATCTTAGATTAACTAATGTTTTATCACCACTAATTTGCCCACAACAAACTTGTGTTTAATTTTTCAAATTAAATGTTGAATGATTTAAGTCTTTAAAATAATTATAACATTAAATGGTACCACCACAGAATACAGGTGTTCTCTGGACCTATTCCAACCACTTAAAATTATCTAAAGTATGCATACATAAAAGCAACCACTATGAGAACTACTGTGTTAGTGGTTTTTCACTTGCTGTATATTACCCTTGTAGGAATAGTTTAAGTAAATTCATATTTTTTTT
>NW_016107566.1:2559949-2563792 GCF_001604975.1 Cebus imitator
CGGCTCACTGCAACCTCCGCCTCCTGGGTTCAAGCAATTCTCCTGCCTCAGTCTCACGAGTAGCTGGGACTACAGGCACGCGCCACCATGCCCACCTAATTTTTTTGTATTTTTATTAGAGATGGGGTTTCACCATGTTGGCCAGGATATCTCTTGACCTCGTGATTCGCCCACCTCGGCCTCCCAAAGTGCTGGGATTACAGGTGTGAGCCACTGTGCCCGGCCTCATTTCTTAAAAATATAGTATCCTCAAATAATTTTTGCAAACTTTAGTTACTACAGGCAGCAAAAACCACTGTCTGAAATTAAATCTGTGCTTAAAGATAAAGACCCCTTATTAAAGCCAAGGATGTTCTTAAGATTGGAATTGACGGGTGAACAGGTCGGGAGGGAGGAAAGTGGCAAGATGGTGTTAGAAAGCACTATGGTGTGTGTGGACAACAGTGAGTATATGCAGAATGGGGACTTCTTACCCACCCGGCTGCAGGCCCAGCAGGATGCTGTCAACATACGGTAGTTTGTCATTCAAAGACCCGCAGCAACCCGGAGAACAACGTGGGCCTTATCACACTGGCTGACGACTGTGAAGTGCTGACCACACTAACCCCAGACACTGGCCATATCCTGTCCAAGCTACACACTGTCCAGCCCAAGGGCAAGATCACCTTCTGCACTGGCATCCGCGTGGCCCATCTGGCTCTGAGGCACCATCAGGGCAAGAATCACAAGATGTGCATCATTGCCTTTGTGGGAAGCCGGGTGGAGGACAATGAGAAGGATCTGGTGAAACTGGCTAAACGCATCGAAGGAGAAAGTAAATGTTGACATTATCAATTTTGGGGAAGAGGAGGTGAACACAGAAAAGCTGACAGCCTTTGTAAACACGTTGAATGGCAAAGATGGAACCAGTTCTCATCTGGTGACAGTACCTCCTGGGCCCAGCTTGGCTGATGCTCTCATCAGTTCTCTGATTTTGGCTAGTGAAGGTGGTGCCATGCTGGGTCTCGGTGCCAGTGACTTTGAATTTGGTGTAGATCCCAGTGCGGATCCTGAGCTGGCCTTGGCCCTTCGTGTGTCTATGGAAGATCAGCGGCAGCGGCAGGAGGAGGAGGCCCGGCGGGCAGCTGCAGCTTCTGCTGCTGAGACCGGGATTGCTACGACTGGGACTGAAGACTCAGGCGATGCCCTGCTGAAGATGACCATTAGCCAGCAAGAGTTTGGCCGCACTGGGTTTCCTGACCTAAGCAGTATGACTGAGGAAGAGCAGATTGCTTATGCCATGCAGATGTCCCTGCTGGGAGCAGAGTTTGGCCAGGCGCAATCAGCAGACATTGATGCCAGCTCAGCCATGGACACATCTGAGCCAGCCATGGAGGAGGATGATTACAATGTGATGCAGGACCCCGAGTTCCTTCAGAGTGTTCTAGAGAACCTCCCAGGCGTGGATCCCAACAATGAAGCCATTCGAAATGCTACGGGCTCCCTGGCCTCCCAGGCCACCAAGGACGGCAAGAAGGACAAGAAGGAGGAAGACAAGAAGTGAGACTGAAGGGAAAGGGCAGCTGAGCCTGCTCAGGGGACTGCATGGGAGGCGCGGAATACAAGGTTAGCTGAGTATTACTTGTAACCATTACTGCCTAAATAAAGCTTCGCAAGTTTTTTTCCTTTAAAAAAAAAAAAAAAAAGATTGGAATGGACATAATTAGTCTTATTTCATTAAAGCAAGATTCAATTCATTGTTCATTTGAATGCTCATTGTATGCCAGGCATTGACCAGTTGCAATTTTATGGTCCAGAGTTAATATTATTATTCATATAGTAGCTATAATACAGTATATACAGTGCTGTGGGAATACAGAAGAAGAAGCAATTTAATCTGCCAGAAGGGTAAGAGAATTCTTAACCTGCAGGAGGCAATGTTAGCATTAAGCCAAGAAATAGTGTAAGGTGATCTTATCACATTGATGTGTTCAACTGTTCATGGGAAGAGGAAACTAGAAGGATGGTTTTATTTGTGAAATGTTCTACAACACTAGAACCGTTGAACTTCGTGGGAGAAAAGGAGTCTTTGTTTTGTTGTGCTCAGTTTGATTAGTTGCTAACAAGGTAGAAAGAAAAGCACACCTTCCTGATCACAGTTATAAAAGAAACCCTGAGCCATTAATGTGTCTCCTAACTTAAGGCAGTTCATGAATTTCTCTGGGCTTCATCAGTTGAGATTCATCCTTATGCTCCTGCAAGTCCCTTATATTTCTGTATTTCTATTCTAACTTCTGAAATGATAACTTAGTAGTGTCTGATGAAGTTTTTTTCTTGCTTATTTTATTATTTGTCATAGATGAAGGCAGAATAGGACTAACTGGGACTAAGATGAATTAATGTAAGTGTCAGATACTAGGCCGGTGTTAGGGATGAAATGATGAATGAGGCATGGACCTTTTTCTCAAAGTTTATGGCCTAGTAGACATAATTGTATTAGGACTCTCTGTAGTTGACATTTGCATAAAGCTGACTGAAGGCACAGAAAGTGAAACGGTTGATTTTAACTGATAAGGCCAAATTTATACAAACCACGTACCAAGACTTGGGTGATATTTTCCAGGAAACAGATTTCAGGCAGGACATTCCATGCATTGGAAATAGCATGAGCAAATTCATGAAAATTGCCTACAACATGCCTGGCACATAGCTGTGAGGTACCCTACTAGTTGTTGACTTGAAAACATGGAACTGCACAGGGTATTCAGGCAAGTGCAAGTGCTTCAGGGGCCAGAGCAGAGCAAGAGTGGTGAGCAAAGATGTCAAAAAGGAAAGCAATGGTCAGGTACAAGTATTGTGTAGACCAAGAAGTTTAGACTTTTGAACAGGCAATTGAGATTTGGGGTTCAGAAAGATAAATCCCAAAAGTACAGAGGACAAAGGGACTCATTTAAAGGACTAGCTAAGGTGCTCAATCTCTTTAAAAAAAGGGTCTGTATTTGTGAGAGTAGAGAGCAAACATGTTAAAGAGTCAACTGACTTTAGCAAAATCCTTTTATTTGACTCAAGCGTAACTCTTGACAGAGTGTTAAGGATGAATCATTCACTTTTCTTTCCTGCCAGAAAGTGGGTTCTTGCATAATAGATTAACTTGATGTCTATGTGTATATTGGATACTCATGATTTTTGCTCTGTTAGATATGTTTCTTTTTAAGGACAAGCAAGTATGTATGGATTTATTGTTTTTTTTTCAGTATATATATGTTTCTTGTTTTTCCATTTTTTACTTCATACTACAATGTCAAATATCAAAAATGTTTTCCAGCAATATCAAGTTATGGCAATGACAAAAGTCCTTCATTGTAGATGAGAAGCCTATAAGAAATGGTTGCCAATATTTGTTTTGTATGATCTATTTAGTGTTTTAAACTACCTAGATCTGTCAGCTAAGCTAATTTTATATTTGGTATACATGCATGTCAAATAAAGTCAATTTTACATACTGTCCTCTCTTGTCTTTGAATTTTAAATACATAAATGTAGAATACAAACTTTGTTTTTCAGCACGGTAGCCTGAAGAGTTTTGCCTCTCCAAGTTTCCTTTATAGATTACCAAACATAGTTGTATGCATTTGAAGTTAAAACTTTATGTGGCTCTGTCTTCAGACTGATACGATCTATGTTGTCTATATCTTGAAGCCTACCTTGATTATGTAGGAATAGGTTCTGTGTAATGTTAAATAACATATCCCTTCTCCATTCCACAAAATTAAGTAACAATGACAACAAATAATTAGTCATAGTATAAACTCTATACAGTTAACCCTTGGACAAAACAAGTTTCTCTTTTTTTTTTTTTTTTTT
>NW_016107566.1:2563837-2663795 GCF_001604975.1 Cebus imitator
AGACAGGATCTCTCTTTGTCTTGCTGGCTGCAGTGTAGGAACACAATCCTAGCTCAATGTAACCTCAAACTCCTGGACTCAAGCGATCCTTCTGTCTCAGCCTCCCAAGTTGCTGGGACTACAGGTGCATGCCACAATGCCCAGCTAATCTTAAAATTTTTTGCAGGGGAGGCAAGGGAGGTATCACTGTGTTGCCTGGCTGGTCTTGAACTCCTGACTTTAACTTACCCTCTCACCTAAGCCTCCAAAACCACTGGGATTATAGGTGTGAGCCACCAGGCGCAGTGAAAACATAGGTTTTAACTGGGTGGGTCCACTTATATGCAGAATTTTTCAACCAAATGTGGATAGAAAATAAAAGTACTCCTAGGATGTGAAACCTGCTTATATAGGGAGGACCGACTTCTGTATATGTGGGTGCGAGTTCCTGCAGGGAGTCAGAAGAACCTGTATTGCAGTTGGGTTACAACAGGGCATTAAGAACAATCACTTGAGATTATATTGTTCTTTTGAGAGAAAGGTGCCAGTCCTGCCAGAAAGAACTTACCATTCCTTTGGAGAGAACAAGTCTGACTCAGATGATGCTGGAGACAGCAGGCGAGTTCACAAAGGGCTTCGCATTGTGAAATTTTGGAGTGGAAAGCAAGCATTTCCCAAACTTTTCAACTGGCTCCGGTGAATATTAGGAGCATGTGATTTTGTGAAACACGTGAAGAAGAGGTATGTAGTTGGTTTGTAAGGAAAATAAACACTCTTTTCAGATGGTGTTTCATTTAAGGTTACATGGAGAAGGGAAAGTACAGAAATCACTTCAGCACTCAGCATATGGTCATTGCTATCTGTTTAGCACACAACTGTTCTGTGTCCCCAAACAGCTCTAGTGGTATCATCTTCTTGAGTCTAGATTCTGGTGCAGCTATTTGTTCCCACTGAGCTTGTGATGCCTACTAGTCTGGTGGCCCACCTACTGTCACTCATAGTGCAATTGCTTCTGCAGCCTTGTGGTGTCCATTACATTTCTACCCTGTTACTGTTAGCTTCTGCTCAACTCTACCTGGTCACTGTCTTTCATTTGAAATTGCAAAGGGATCTAAGCAACCTGACCAGTCACTATGCAATATTTGTGGTCACAGTAAACAGTTCTCTAGCCAGGCTACTGCATGGGCCAGTGGTTCCCCTCATGGCCTTTATGTCAGGTACCTCCAAAAGATGACATCCTTGGGCTAATCACTTGTTGCCAAATTGCACAACCACGTGCTCCCAGGCATGGAGATCTACTCTATTCTTAAGGAGCTATTCATAACTGATACTGCTTGGAGGATGGCTGTCTGCTTTAGTTTAAACGGGAGAGTATTATCTGATGATCACTTTAGAGAGCTTATTCTGTAGCAATATAGAGAAAGGATTGGATGAGGAGATGTAAATTAAAGAATATGAAGTCTATTACCAAGATGCAGAAGGGGAATGATGAAGACTAGATGGAAGTCAGTGGTAGCGGAGATGGAAGGGAGAGAATGGATTGATTTGAGGGGTGTGAAAGATGGGAGTGTTTCACCCAGGGTCCAATCAAGGAAACAAAAATCATTCTAGGTACTGTCTGGTGGTATGTGTGCATAAGAGAGATGCCCTGTCTTCTCCTTCCCTCTCACTCTCCAGTCTCCTGTGAGGACTTCACATTGGCCAGCCAATGCAGAAACAACTAACAGGACAGCCTGGAAAACAGCCTGCTGAGCAAGGCAAAAAATGTATCTGAGGGATAATAGGCCAAAGCAGGGATTAATGTGACTGTGACTGTATTGTGGCATCATGGCTAATCT
Organism: Cebus imitator; assembly: GCF_001604975.1. NCBI lineage: Eukaryota > Metazoa > Chordata > Mammalia > Primates > Cebidae > Cebus > Cebus imitator. Next base: position 2,565,655 of record NW_016107566.1, read on the forward strand.
AGGGGAATTTTTTAAAAATCAGGCTTGGGAGAAGTATGAATCTGGGTTTGGATCTATGAAGTGTGAGTAGCCCAGGGTCTCACAGTTCTCACAGGTAGGTAATCGGAAGCTGGAGTCTCATAAAACAGAGTTCAGGGATAGAAATGTATTTGGGAGTTATAACAGTGGTGGTTCAGGCCAAGGATGTGAGTGAGCTAGTGCATCCTGGGGAAGTTTGTGAAAAACTTTTTTTTTGAGGGGGTGGGTAAGGATGAAAGACTAGGGTCACAAACAAGGGAAAGGAAGAATGATCCAGAATAGTTCCAGGAGGAGACTGCAAAATAATGGTACAAAAAGTTAGAGCAGATCTCATACGGGAGAGACTGTATGAGGAAGTCAAGGTGGAGTGAGCTTTTAAAGGGATGAGTGTGAACAGCACCAAGATACAGAAGTGAGATATGATCTGATTAGTGCCCACACCGGATTTGGCAACAAGGAGACTGTGAGTGACCTTGATTAATAGGCGTTCCACTAGCTTTAAGTATGGGAGTGTCAGGGATGTTGCGGGGGGAAGGCAGGTCACGGGTTCAGATGTAAATGGAAAATGACGATGAACTTCTCTTTGCAGTAGTTTGATGGGAGAAGGAAGAAACAGATAAAGGCCAAAGACTCTGAAAGCAGTATAACATCTGATATCTCTTACTACTTCAGCATGCTTTAGAACAAAATGTGCCGTAAACTGTCACATGTTAATTTTTGTAATTATTTTCTGAGAGACAAACACTCTTTTTTGTGACATTATCACAATTGTACTTTTTTCCCCAAGACTGATTACTATCAGACCATCAGTCAAATCAATGAGCATTCCCATTTCTACTGGATTATTTTAAAAGAACACATATTCAAATTCAGAGTCTAAATAGGCTCAGAGGATTGGGAAAGAGTAGAAATTAAAACCGCACTGCATAGGACTCTCAATTCTTGGGCTCTCATTCAACCAATCTGTTGAAGAATGTCCATTACCATTCCTTCCCCTTCACAGAATGATAAAACAGAGAGATCAAGACACAGTGCAAGACTCAAACTCTTTCGGAAACTTTTGAGCAGCATGGCCTCATAAATACTTCAGATTCTTTACAATTAAATTATTAATTAAAAATATAATTGAAGGTTAAATAAATGCAGGTGGCTAACAGATCCAACGACAATTGGACAAAGTAATGGTTTCTTAGCCCTTTGTCCTATGCTAACCCAATTCATGTAGCATATTGAGACCACTTTATCTGGTACTTGAATCACCTGTCCTTTGAAGAAGAATGTGTTAGTAATCCCGAGAAACCCTTCTTGTTTGTGTTGAGCCCAACAACGAGCCCAAATTCTAAAATTTATCAGATAAACAACACTTGTCTGCTAAGCCTGGCTCAGCAGTAGCTGCTCCCAAGAATCTGTTCAGGCAGAAGCAAGAGAGATTTTTAAGCTTTATGTTGGTCCAGACACACCTGATCTGACCAGGTGTCTCGCTGCTGGGTAGAATCCAAAAAGGTAGCAATTGCTACATGCTTGATGAACATCAAGATTTATTTCTTCTTCAATCCCCCCATCCCCCTAATTCTCTTCTTCACACATCGCATCTCCACACACATCTTTCTCCACTTCACCTCTGACAAGTCACAGACAAATGACTGCCAGGGAATTTAACCATGGTAAATTCATTTCACACTACATGCAGCTTTTCTGCATGGGAAGTTGAGGTGACAACAAACTTTACATTAAAAAATATAAAGGCATTTAAGGAGTAAATCAAGATGGGAGAAAATCTGAAAGTGAGATTGAAGGAAGTGAATTTGCAGCACCTCAGTATGTTTGAAGGGCAGCTCCTCTGTGAAGTGAAGCAGCAGGAAACCATCAGGGTTCCTCTCACAGCTGCAGCAGCAACTGGTGCATCACCACAGCTCAGCCAGACTTCTCCACTTTGCTAGTGCTCCTTCTCCTGACCACTCTGCAAGCCAGTGCAATGGGGATCCTCCCTCTTACGAGATATTTGAAAACAATGTTCTTTTGCATTTATTCTTGATGCCCCTCAACTGTAGGATTTCAGGACTTCTGAGGTGAAGAAACAGACTTTCTTTTGGAGCAGTGATTCTCAAAATATGGTTCTTTACTTGGTTTCCAAACTCAAACTTACCCTGCAAAAGTAAGTCCATTCTTCTATTTGTACTAGAAAGTGGAAATGAATGGGATAGATTAGTTGCAGTCTTTTTTTTCTTCTAATAGGACAGAAATAAAAGTTTCAGTCACTATTTTAGAGTATTGTGTGGTTTGAATGGGCATAAATGAAAGAATTGTCATCATGGCTTCACATGAGACTTTGGAAGTTTATACTGTTACAGTATAATTAATTATATCAAATTTGTCAACTTGCTGATTTCCTCTTTATGTTTTATTATTATTTTATATTTATTTTCTTATTTAAAGAAAGATGAATCAACTTTCATTCTCAGAACTTGGTCTTTATTTTTTTTCCAATTAAAAAAAACTTTGTGCTCATGTTCCCATAGTGTCTAGGCTCAGGTGTCTTAGCTCTCAAGGACTTCACTGCACTTCTGGACTTTTCCATGCCAGGTGAACAGATCCAACATGCAGAGTGAGCACTCTACAAGAGACCAGAGCATGAAAGCTTTATTTAATTGACATAATTAAAGTATGGAATGTCACCACATCCTTGCAAAGCTGATTTATGGTCAAAGTGCAGTGAAATGGCAATGCTATCTTGTAGTTATGATGACCAATGTTGAATATCATTCATAACAGCAGAGAGTGAGATCACAAGTTTCTGGAGGAGCCATGGATGCCCAAATGTAGGGGAGAATCTTTAGATCATGAACACTCCTGAACTCCAGTAATTATTAGTCAGAAATGAACGGCCATGGCAACTGCTGGTATGATTGTCTACTGAACCAAAGAGGAGAACACATTCAGAGCTCCCAGATGGTAAGGCTAGAGAGTCTAGGGCCAGAGCCAATCTAATCCCTTCTCTTTATATGCAAGTTAGAGACCTATGATAACATAGGCCTGCAGGAGAGTTTGTAATAGAACCAGAGCAAAAATGTGATTTTCCTGACACTTATTCCCTGTTCTCGTCTGGGGATTCTGTATCGATGTATTGTTTGTAAGCTCGTCAGCTGATAAGATTCTTACTCCACACTGGTACCACTGGTAGCTTATTTGGAGGAAAAATCTTTGATCCCAAAGTTTTCTTCCCACCTAGACAGTAGGGCATACTCTTAGAAAAGTAAAAAAGGTCAATTTTTATCCCTTCTGCCCCCCTCTTTTTTTTTGTTTTTGGCTTGCTTGATTCTTTTCCTTGCTAGGCTCAAATAACTTGTACAAATTTTGCCTGGTATGGAAAAGACCTGGTAGAATCAGGGAGTTCTTCCAAGTTCTTCCAGAGAATCTGTAGGGGTTCAATTACCAACCATTTCACATTTATAGCCTTAAAGCATTAACTTTTTTTATGGCAGGGCAAGGCAGCCAGCTTATTCCCATGACAGGTAATTCAGTTTCTTCTCTCCTTTCATTCAGTTCACATGTATTCACTGTCCATAATGTGCTAGGCATTAAACTTGGCAGTGGGGCTACAGCGGTAAAGGACAAAAGTTTCCACTCTCATGGAAAAGGTATGTTGTGACAGTGTTATAATTATTTGAGTTGAAAATAGCTTCAGAAAATATATAACATTTTAGGATTTATTATTTCAGAACATACTTTCACATAAGTTTGCTCATTTAATAACTATCACCCCATAAGGCAAAGAAGAAACTGAGCCCATAAATATCAAGTAACTTAGCTTTTCATAAGCCATTTTAACCAACAAGGTAACTGTGATTCTCATTTTATAAACCAGAAGATTGGGGCTAAACACACTAAATGTTTTATTCAAGATCCTATAGTCAGTGATTTTATAGTAAGACTCACACCTCAGTATTTTCACTCAAAATTCTGTATTATATCACACTGCCCTACTTGTAGGGAAACCAAGTAAATATAGTCATTACTTTCTTTCAAAGGTCATACTGATACATTTAGCCAGTGACCACTTGACATGATGAGAAGGCAACACATTTCTAGTCCTCACCTGTGCTTTTTGGTTATAAAGTTCAATATGATATAACAGTTCTTAAGATCTTAAAATTTTCACCTAGGGTAGTAGCATGGAAAAATATGGCAGTGTCTGCCACTGGAGCCTGAAATTAAGCTGACACAATTAATGTCTGGTTTTAGTTTTGTTAATGTATCTGTTATGGGATGAATATTTGTGTACTCCCTAAATTCACATACTGAAATCCTAACCCTCAAAGTGATGGTATTTGGAGGTGGGGCCTTTGGGAGGTGATAAGCATTAGATGGCATCATAGGGTGATGTCCCATGATGGTATTAGTGTCCTTAGAAGAAGAGAGACCAGAGTTCTCTCTCTCTCCCTGCCATGGGAGGACACAGTGAGAAGGTGGCCATCTGAAAGCCATTAAGAGGGCATCCACCGGGAATGGAATCTGCCAAAACCTTGGTCTTAGACTTCTCAGACTCCAGTAAAATGAGAAATAAATGTCTGTTAAGTCATCCAGTCTAGGGCATTTTCTTAAAGCAGCTTGAGCACACTAAGACAGTATCCATGCAAGTTGCACCCAGTTACACCGCATACATTTCATGTTCAGCAGTCCCTGATGAGGACAATACGGGGTTTATAAGCTGACACCATTATGAACAGTTCACAGTGAAGTGTTTGCAAAGCAATTTCCTTTTGTGAAGCAATGTTACAACAGGTATTGAGATAAAACAAAAGCCTGCAATAATAGATGTGTCCCTGCATCTTGTTGGTATACATACAGATGCACATGTAGGTTCTTAACTGGGCATCTTAGTAATTGAGATTTACTCTCTAGGTGTATGAGGAAGAATCATTTATGGGCAACAAAATCTGCGTTCCAAATTATAGTGCTGAAACTCACCTGGTCCCATGCTGAGATGCTGGGATGCAGTGGTAGCAAATGAACCACCCTGGCTCTTCAGTGGGGAATGGTGCAATCCTTCTCAAGGCCTCCAGGCCTATTGCAATGACAGGCCTGGTTACAAATCAAAGGATATAATTTACGTGTGTGGTATATATAATGTTGATTCAGCAGAAATCTGTCTTGGCCATTTTCTGAGTGGACAGGCCTTAATCTTCCTATAGTTCTCCTTTAGAATCTTTAGCACTTATAAAGCAAGCCCTGGAATCTTTGCTGATGTTGTCGAGAAGTCAAGGGAGAGGCCACTGTCAGTTCTCCCTCAGAGAACTGTCCTGAGGTGTCCAAAACACCTCTGTCCTAAAGAAGAAATTAGCCTAGGAGATGGGAAGTATGTTAAAAGGCAAAGTGGAGACAGGCAGGGCAAATGGTTCATGACAGTGCCTGTTGAAAGCCCATTTGGTCCAGTCAATTCTTATAAGGACATTCCTCCCAGCTTCATATGGACCCTCTAGGCACCTACCAAGTACCAGCCTGAATGTTTGCAGCAGTGTGGGAAAACAAAGACCACATCGAGTGCCCTCTGCAGACAGGGGCTCAATTGGTAGATGCAGGCCCAGCACCCTTCTTCTACTGGGGATTCTAAAATGGGGGATGCGAAGCTGAGCACAATGGCTGGTTCCTGTAATCTCAGCTACTTGGAAGGCTGAGGCAGGAGGATGACTTGAGGCCACAAGTTTGAGACCAGCCTGGGGAACATAGCAAGATCTGGTCTCTAAAAAAATTAAAAAGTTATCCAGGAGTGATGGTGCACCCCTGTAATCTCAGTTACCCAGGAGGCTGAGGTGGGGGGATCACTTCCGCCTGGGAAGCCAAGCCTGCAGAAAGCTATGATTGTGCCACTGCACTCCAGCCTGGGTGACACAACGAGACCCCATCTTATAGATGATACATAGATAAAATGGGCAGTGGAGGGAGGCAGAGCTCAAGAGGCTAAGCTACTCCAAAACACCTCTGTGCTGAAAATTTGAAATTGATGAGTTTGCCTTGTTTGTAGTTTGTCTTACTCCTTAACAAAATTGTACACTTTTCAAAGGAGTTTTGTAGTGTCTAGTAGTCACAGTATATATAGCACTCATAAATTATAAAGCGTGAATACAATTTCACTGTCCCCCAGAGTCATTTTGTTTTTTAAAAATTTCTATAGACAGGCAATCAAGGTAAAGAAGATCTTTCATTTCTAGTCCCTAAGGAGACTTAAATTCAAACATCTAACCATCCATTCTTTTTCTTTTTTCTTTCTACCTTCCTCCCTGCAACAAGTTTATATTGAGTACCTGAGCACAAAGCTGTGCCTGTCTCTGCTCTGGTTTGGAAGAAGAAACAACAAGTCTTCCTCACAACCAGAATGCAGAGAGTAGGTCTGTGTGCTCTCTCAATCTTGTGCCTGACAGTATTAGTGGTGATATTATTCAGGCTGTGGCTTACATGTGTGCATAAACATCACACTTATCTCCATGCATTGTAAATTTCCTATTTAGTCCTTCGAGTATCTCTACAATCTTATCCCAGAGTTTGAAATCTCTATCAAGACTGGCTCTGGGTTTAAGGTAGAAAGGATTTTCCTTTCTGTCTTCCTAAATTTCTTCTGTTGTCCAGATGACTATCATAAAAAAAAAAAAACATTTTGGCATGAACCAACATGAAGTGAATTTGATTGGCTCTGAAAGCACCAGTTTTCTGGGGTGTTTGCTCCACTGCCTGCTTGTGGGCACCCCATCAATTCAGCATGTGAGCTTTCAGGATGGCTACATTACCTGTTTCCATCATTACTCTCATCATTAAAAAAATAAAATAAAACCCTGCTCCTCTCTTGCATGTTCTTGTTTGTCTACCATCTAATTTAATGGAAGACTGTCAGAATAATTTTCTTATTCTAGACTTAATGGGAATAAACTAGTCAAACTGGAAGTTTTCTATTCAACTCTCTAATTTTTCTGTATTGTTTCACAAACACGATCACATTTATTTGCAGTTCCTCACCATGATTTCATTTTTCTCCGATGATTCTATGCAGTCTTCATGGAGAAGTGATAAAACAAAAAGGCCTAGCTTTTTTGTCTTGCTCCATTAAAATGATCCCCATTGAAAGTTATTACATCCACTGAAAATTATGTTTTAATTTTCTCTGGTCTAAATGAGGGTAATACTACTTACCTCTCAGGATTATAGTGAAGGTTAAAGTATGTCGAGTCCTCCAGTGGGCTTGGCATACAGCTGTTCTTAATCGATGTTAACCAAGAGGCTGTAGATAGTTATCACCTCCTTCAAATTCTGAATAGTATTTCTAGGCTTACCATTCCTCCTTGTACCTACACATCAATTCTTTCTGCTAATCTTTATTAAAGACATCCTTCTGTCTTCTAGCTTCTCCACCACAATTGCGCTCTCAGATGCAAAGCAGCTGCTTGGCCTTTGGGCCGCCAAACTTTGGGGAGCATGTCCAGGCCCTATGGTTTCTGGGTGGCACCATGAGCCCTGGGGTGGCTGTTAGTCCCTCTGGCCACTCACTCTATTCGACTGATATGACCCAGCTGCTGAACTTTTGGAGATTCCATTAGTGACCAGGCTGGCTCAGCTTATAGCAACTGGATATGATGGTTCTTTTAAAGCAAGGAGTTTATGAAGAGAAAGTCTACGGGCAGTAAAGTGTTTTTTTATGTCAAAGCTGTGGAACAAGAAAGTTTGTCAGGGAAAGGAGGAGGGAGGGAAAAGGGAAGTGTGGCCATAATAATAGAAGCTAGGAATATGAACCAAGGCTTGTTTTATAAACGAACGCCTCTTTTTCTGAAATCAGAACTTAGAAAAGTAAAATAACTGATAATCCTGAGGTTTTGCATCATTCAAGATTCCACCTAAAAGATTCACTTGTAATCAATCTGTCTGTGTGTACATGTGTGTGCTCAGTGTTTCTTCTAAATATTTGGAAATAATAACATAAGGCATTACTCAGCAAATTAAAATTTTAACTTTACACTGATATTCAATTTTCCAATATTCTTTATAAATGAGAATACATTTTCCTTGCGCTTATTGCTTCCAACAAAAGCCTTTAAAAAATCACCATAACATCAGCCAATTATAATTTCCCCCTCATTCTGATTTCCTATGGTACTACTACTTAATGTGCATTCCATGAGCCACTTGCATCAGAATTTCTCAGGAAACTTGTTAAAATTGCAGATTCCTGGGGAAACATTCACTGGCACTTACTAGTCAGCTATCCCATCATCAGAGTCCCTTTCCTCTTTGGTAAGATGATCTTGACTTAAGTGGAATTAACCATCCACTTGGCTTTCTTTTCCATGTGACAAAGTTTTGACCAATCAAATAAAAGGAGATATGCTGTGTAGAAACTCCAGGAAGTCTCCTTCAAAGGGAAAGGATACAAAGTTTTCTTCTCCCATTTCTCTTGCTGCTAGCCTGGGAGTGGACACCATGGCTAGAGACCAGAAGCCATTCCAGATTATGAGGTGACTCTGTGCATGGAAGCCAGGTACATAGGGTGCTGAAACAGAAAGAACCTTGGGTCCTGCGGTGCCACTAGGTCAGGCTTGCACTTTCTTCCTCCAGAGGAAATACGCTGCTAACCTATTTAAGCAGTTCAAGTTATTTTAGACTGTTCTCTTATATGCAGCTGACCTAATCCCACTTGCTACTTCTCCTGATTTAAAATATGTGAGGGTTCTGAAAATCTGCATTTTCGATAGTCACCTAGGACAATTCTTGGACACAAATACTGAAAAAACTGCCACGAGATATAAGATCTATAAATAGTTTTATAATTATTTCTTAGAGACAGACCAGAGACAGGGATTGTATACATTACAGCTTTACTCATATTCTGCAACATTTAGTACCATAACAAATAGTGGGGGATGGTCCATCAAAGTCTACAGAATAAATAAATAGTTAAGAGAAGTCTTCTGTTAGCTACCAGAGAAAATGTTTCTTAATCGCGGAGAAACACTTGGCAGATAATTTTTCTATGACTTTAAAAGGTCTAGGTATATGACTGAATCACAAAACAATGAGCAGCAGCTTTGCAGTGACAATACGGTTTCTCAAATATGGTAGCTATTTTGCCTCTGGTGTCTCTTCCATAGCTTGCTACCAGGATAGTGTGAGTCCTGTAGGCCTACCAAGTCCTTCAAGACTACTGGCCCCATGCAGAAGAAAACAAAAACCAGTCCTACACACAAAGCAATTAAGTGCTCACTGTATTGTTTTCATGACATTTTATATTTATACATATATGTATGTATATACCTATGGACAAACATACATATGTATGTGTATACATACACACATCACTTTATAAATAAACTTCCAACTTCTTAGCTATGTTTTCCAACATTATGGCAATTCATAACTGTGATGATTATGCTCATGAAATACCAGTTACTTGAATGAGAAGTTATTTGTGGTGCTCAGAGTAAAGGACGATGCCTGTTGGTGATCTATGGGATTCTCATTATTAATTTTGGAAATAATCCATCTGCATCCTTCAGCACATTCATTATCCAACATTTCTAAAATAAGTTTAGTCAATTTGGCTGCTTACCTGTATTTCCAGATTCCTTATAGAGTCTGTCAGCTTACCCAAGTTGATAGATTCTACAAGTCAATAAACTGATCGTTGGAACAAAAATGAAACAAAACAAAGAAACCTAAACTCTCTAAGTTTTAGTTTCTTTCTAGGTAAAATGGAGATAATAATAGCACTTTTCATAGAATTGCAGTGAAAAATAAATGAGATAAGGTATTTAAAGTTCTGGTATAGTGTCTAACAAAGTAAATGCTCAATAAATGATATCTATGATTTGTATTTTCTCCTTTTCATTTTTTTTTAAGATGGAGTTTCACTGTTGCTGCCCAGGCTAGACTGCAGTGGTGTGATCTTGGCTCACTGCAATCTCTGCCTCCTGGGTTCAAGTGATTCTCCTGCCTTAGCCTCCCAAGTAGCTGGGATTACAGGTATGTGCCACCACACCTGGCTAATACTGTATTGTTTTAAGTAGAAATGGAGTTTCACCATGTTGGTCAGGCTGGTCTCGAACTCCTGACCTCAAGTAATCTACCTGCCTTGGCCTCCCAAAGTGCTAGGATTACAGGTGTGAGCCACTGTGCCTTTCTCCTTTTATTGTTTCATCTTCCTTACGTGTTTCTGTCCAGAAGATAAAACATCTGTTAAACTTTATGAAATACATTATTTTAAACCTCAAATGGGAAAAATAGAATCACTTTTCTCAAAGTTAGCCATTTTTCATTTACTTATTCCAACATTGTCAAAATCAATAACAGAATGAAAACCCAGTGCTGCCACGTTTGTCCTGTGTTCACCAGGTCAGTTTATTGGGGCCAGGGTTGCAAGCCCAAATCCATAACCAGCCTTTCATCCCCTGGACCCCACCATGCCTGCTTTTTGGTATTCCAGGTCACCCTAATTACATGATGGGAAAAGAGAAATCAAAGAAAGAATAGCAGAACATGGCTACTGAAGCCAACTTCCATTTACAGTCTATTTACACTTCTTCCATTAAACTTCCTCTAAGGAGATGGAGTGATTAAAAAAAGAAGGAAGCCTTGGAGTCTAGCCCTACAGGTTGGTATGTACCATTAGCAAGAAATAACAAAATAGGCTTATGAGTGGAGTACCTGTGAGGGCTAATCTTCCTTTAGGTTATGAATTGTTTATTTTTATTATATCAAAAAAGTTATCTTCCCACTTCTGTATTTGTTTAATGATTGAGTTCAAGGTTTCTGGTTCCTCATTAGATGGCATTGGTAGCAAGCAGTTTCCTAGGACCAAACCCTGGAGATGTCATAATTTCAAGACAGACCTCAAAGGATCTCAAAATCTATTGTTAAAAATGTGAGAAACCCTGAGAAGACTGAAAATGTTTTGGCAAAAAACAGCAATCAAGATGTAGTAGGGTGGACATCATCATGGGAGAAATTTGGGGGAGAGCTTGTGTGATATAATTTCATTCCCTCAAATAATACTGGGTGGAATACAACTTTGACACTGAGAAGCAGCAAAATGTCAGCAGTAGCTAGGGCACCTAGTGGGAGGTTACATTAGGCTTGTGCTGGCTGTGGTGAAGAGTAGATAATAATAGAGGCAGGTCCTGGAGTTGCTCCTTCTTCCCCATTCATTCCATGAGCACTAGGGCTATGTAACTAAAACATAGGAAGACCCTACTGGCTGACGGCCAGCTGCTGACTCCTTACACTCGTTTACCACCAATTCACATTACTAATGAAGACTGCAGATGTGACTACAAACTCACAAAGAATATTAGACAACCAAATAGGGCAATACCTACACAATAAACAAGCTATAGTAGATTAAATTAATATCTTCCAAATGAAAATAAGCATAAAATATATTCTCGAAGAAATAAAGGAGGCTAACAGTAACATGAAGCAAGAGCTAGCAGTTATAGAGAAAAAAACAGGTGGAAACAGTTGTATATTAAAAATACGATTTAAAATAAAAACTCACCAGGCGAGATAAATAGCAAAATAGACACAATAAATAAATGAGGAGCTAAAAGTTACAGAGTCAAAGTACTTTACAGTAGCACCAGGGGCAAATATAAAACCACATGGTGTAGTGGTTAAAAGTGAACCGTGGATCCTGAAGGTTGGGTTCCAATCTCAACTCTGCCAAATATTACTTGAAACACTTTCAGTAATTGACTTAACTATCCGTAATGACTTTTTTCATTTGTAAAATGAGTACATGGCAATAATACCTACACTGTATAATTGTAATGAGGATTAAACAAATTAATATATGTACAGTACACATAAGAGTCTCTGGCAAATAGTTAATGCTGCATAAATATAAGCTATTATTATTTTTAAAAATGGGAAATACAAAAGAGCTATTTGTGGGAGATGTAGAAGTAAACGTGGCATGTAACTCACAGAAATCCTTGAGAAAAACAATTAGGTAGAAAGAAGAAAGTATTTGAAGAAAAGATTGACAATATTCTAGAATCAAAGAAAGATAAAATCTCTGATCCTTCAGAGATTTCAATTTTCAGATGGATTATCATACAGAACTAAACAAAATGTCTAAAAAAAACCCTATACCTTGACACATTATGATAAATTTAAGATCAAAGAGAGAGAAATAATAAATGCTTACAGAAAGAAAGAATAGAAAATCTTCAAAAGAAAAAGATTAGGTTGACCTCAGACTCGTCCATAATAACACTGAAGGTGAGAGGATAATGAAATACTATTTCAAGGTGCTGATGTAAAAAGAATTTTATACCCAGGAAAACCAATATCTAAAAATGATGGAGCAAGAAATATGATGATGTCAGACATTCAAGGCTCAGAAAGTTTGTATTCAAAGCCCAATTTTGAAAAGACTATTGGAAAAAATATTCTAAGAGAAATAAATCTAGGCAGTCATATGGGAATAAGGGGTGAGTAAATAATTTAAATAATTTGTAAGAAAAAAAGTGTTTGTATGTGTATATGTGTGTGATGATGATCTGAAACTAAAATTCCACATAACAGCAAAAAAGCAGGCGTGTATAGTTTGGTTGGGGAAGCAGGGAAGAAAAGAGAGAGCTGAGAGACTTCTGAAATCCCTGTCTAAATCAGAAAGAAAACACAAATGTTGATAGGTATGGGCTGTAGTGAGTTAGTCAAATAGAATATATTATTTTCATATCAGCAGAAAAATAATAAATCTATCATAGGAGGTGGGAAAGGGAAAAAAATAAAAGAACACATGCAGTATCTTCTCCCATTGCGTTAAATTCCTACTTCCTTTATTCTTCATAATATGCAAATTGGCAACTTCAGTATGAGTTAACAATTGGCCACGCACTCAATTTGTTTATTCCTTGTCACTATTACAGACTAGTAACATAGTGGCTTTAAATTATGTACTGATATATCTAAAGTCTCATTAATTCATATCTCAAGAATTTGTATTTTGTGACATTGCTGACAGGGATGGACCGAGGTTTAATTCTGTAAGAATTTAAGAAAATTAGTAGCATGCCCAAGGGTACAAGAGAGAATATTTAAAATACTTTAGATAATCATTTTAAGGATCCAAATACTTCTAAAGCAGTCATTTATTTATACCCACTTATTTGCAGGTATACTAACTGTAAATCACTCTTATGTAGTCAATAAATCTGTTCTCCAAAGAAGTTGTGGTCAGAATTTATTGCTCAAATTTCTGTATAAAACAATAAATGCTTATTGTTAGTCTGGACATATATAATATTTGAATTTTTTTCTCAAGATAAAATCCCTATTCCTCCTTTTAATTTGAATTAGTGACGTAAGTTTCTACTGTAAAGAGAAATCTAGTATTAAATCTTTACTGAGTGACTTCTTATTTAGCTTTACTCGGCAGTGTCCACCCCACAGGTGAGAAGCTGATCCCCCACACCTCATGGTCATTCTAGTTCTCAGCCTATACAATATCTAGGTTTTTTTTTTTTTTTAATGTTGTGCATACATATCATAGAAGTTTGAGTTCAGACATGACAAATGGTACATAACTAACACATGCCTTATTAAAACTAAATCTAACACATTTATTTCTTTGCCTAATTACAAAGGTAACTTTTTTCCTATGGCAGATGAAGTCTTGTTTTACTGAGTGACTGATTGATATAATTCCCTAGACCACTGTATTAGCCCATTTTCACATTGCTATAAAGATGCTACCTGAAACTGGGTAATTTATAAAGAAAATAGGTTTAATTGACTCACAGTTCCCTATAGCTGGGGAGGCCTCAGGAAACTTATAATCATGGCAGAAGATGAAGGGGAAGAAAGCAACTTCTTCACAAGGTGGCAGGAAAAAGAGAGAGCCCAGGAGAAACTGCCACTTTTAAACCATGAGATCTTGTGAAGCCTCCCTTACTATCATCAGAACAGCATGGGGGAAACCACTCCCATGACCCAATCACCTGCCACCAGGACCCTCCCTCCACTCACAGGCATTACAACTTGAAATGAGATTTGGGTGGGGACACAGAGCCACACCACATCAACTACTATGCTTACATAAGAGAGGGGGACCTTCATGTCTTATCTCTTCCTGCTTGGATAGAGTCTGGGTTATCTCCTCCTTGGCCTGAAGCAGCTCCTCAGGGCACTCCTGTACATTCTTGGTCTTAACCCTGGGGGCCTATCTGGTCAGTCAGGGCTTCTTGCAGGCCAGGCCTCCTCTGCCTTCAGCTTGTGGATATGTCCCAGGAGCATCTGCTTGATGCTCTTTCACCTAAAAGATAATGCAATTTTTAAAAATCAGGTATGTTATTTTCTTTGGGTACTGTGGTCACAGTTATGTCTATTGCTCAGGCAACCAAAGAGGCTTGCCTCCAGCATCCTCTGCCATGACAAAAAGGCCTGGTAGGATCCCAGTGAAACCAACCACCCAGCCAATGCCAACTCTAGCCAGCGGATCTGGAAGTTGATCAAAGATAGGCTGATCATCCACCAGACTGTGACTGTCCATTCTCAGGTTCCATGCCAGAAAGGGGCAGGCACATGGGTACATGTAAGCCTAAGGGCCCTGGACATGCTGAACTGTTCCAGAAGGTAACCTGCATGAGGAAGAGGAGTACTCTGTACCAACCAGCTTCTTAGAAGATATGGTGAATCTGAAATTGACCATCACCTGTATCAGCCTATACCTGAAAAAGGCTTGCTATTTTAGAACCTAGCACTGACTTGTCCATGTGGGATCTTCAGAGTCTCCTTTTCCTCTGCCATGGTAACCTGCAATGTAACAACTAGTGATGCCCTATCAGTCTCGATTCCTGAGTAAAGAGCTGAAGGATGACTGCTTGGGATCAGAGCTACAGATACTATAGCTCCAGAGAGAAATATACCTTGTTGTTTTAAGCTGGGATTTGTGGGGCTGTTTACTATTGCAGTATAACCCAGCCCATCCTGACTGACACAGTTATCTTACTTATTCCAGACAACAAACAGACAAGATAGACAATATTGCTAAAAAAAAAAAGTAACTGGTGTAAAAGTGGAGACTTGGGAAGCTAAATAATTCATGTCCTAATTCATGTCCAAAGTTACACTGCCAGCATTTGAACTGTCTCATTCCAACGCCCACTATATTTCCGCCTTATCACTTTGACTCAAAAAATATTGTGAAGTACAACTCAGTAGGCTTGATATCATGCTTAGAAATCAGAAAGTTTTAGATAAATATTTGTTGAGCAATGTTAAACATGCCCTTGAACCACTCTTCCAGTGATGAAGAGGATGAAGTCCTCTGTGCCAGCTAAGAATACTTCCAGAGGCTAAAAAGAAGGCTGGCTGGAAAACTTCCTTTGAGATCTGCAGGAATTTATGCTTCATCATAATTTCCATCAAGGGATAAATGAATGAAAGCAGCATAGGCTGCCTAAAATCTAATTTTAGCGTCACATGCCCAACAATTTCAACATACTTTAGCCAAGACTTCTCTGAACTCTAGATATTATAAATGTCATTCCACTCCTATTTTGAAAGTAAATATTCTAACTTTTCAGTAGAATCAGAAAAATGGAGATGACATCTATGTATTAGTAATCTGGAAAATCACATAGGAATTAAACTTTCATTAGATTACTTCAAGCATTAAAATTTGGGAAGAAAATAAGCTGCTCTAATTTTTCATTCATTCATTCATTTGACAAATAATTATTGAGGGCATTGTACTCGGTACTGGAGATAAAGTGATAAGCAAAATAGACAAAAATCTCTGCCTTCTTGGGTCCCATTTTTAATAGGGGAGACAGATAATAATAAGATAAATAGAGACTTAGATGTAAGAAGCACTGGAGAAAAATAATGCAGAGATAGGCTTTGTGTGTGTGACGCAGAAGAAGGATGTAACTAATATAATATGGCCATGGAAGGTCTTACTGAGGAAGTGAAATTTGAATAAAGCCTTAAAAACGGTGAAATAGCCATCTACTTGGCTATATGGAGGAAGCACATTCCAGGATCTTAGAATAGTAAAAATACTAGCTCCAAAACAGAACTGTGCCTGGTATAGTCAGAAACACTCAGGATATCAGTGTAGCTAGAGTAAAATGATAAGAATTTTTGTCTGTCTTGATCACCATAAATCCCACCCTAGCAACCAGCACAGTGCTGAGCACACAGTAGGTCCTCTAGCACATAGTAGGCACACTGTAAATACATGTTGAGTAAATGAACCAATCAATGGGCAAAGGGAGTGAATAGGATTAGGAATGGTGGCCAAAGGTAGAGTCTAACTTTATCATATGTGATCTACACAATTTTTTAAAATAAAAAATAATTAAGGCAAATATGACCATATGTTAATAACAGTCCATTCTGGGATGTGAGAAAGTATGTTTTACTTTTTATATTTCTAAAATTATTGTAAACAAACAATTCAAGAGATACTAAAAACCTCATCCCAACAATGAAGTGGCTAGTACAGAACTTAGTATTTTTACCTGCTGTTTCCTGTTATCCTCCACACCTGTAAGAGAACTGGTTTTCTATTCACTTTACAACCGTAGAAACAAGCTCAGAGAAGTTATGAGAGTTGACTAAGGCTATGTACAACCAGGCAAGAGAAGAGCTGAAATTTTCATATAGGTTTTCTGACTCTAATTCCAGTGTTTGTTGTTTACATTACACTATTATGCATGTAACATATATATAAGGCTTTTCTACACCTATAAACTATAAAATATATGTAACTGCTACATTTAGTAAATGACTAAAAAAAAAAAGCTGTGTAAAATTTTTATGTAATTTTATGCCATTGCTATTTGTTCTTAAAACAATCATTCTGAATTTACCTCTTATAGTCATTCCACTGATCGCTCCCCTTTTTACCCCTTGAACCTCCAACTAATTGATCTATAAACCACTCAATCCTTGTCCCACTAAACACATAATAAGACTTACTCTATCTTATATTTATACATAGAATTAAAGATCTCTATTTGGGTTACACATAACTACAAGACTGAACAGAGAGAAAGTTCTAATTCAGTCTGGTTAGCCTGCCCCACATACGTAGGGCCATAGGACAGTCTTAATGAAAACCAGAATTACAGATTGTAGATGTTTCAAAAGTTTACATTTGAATAAATTATTCTGACAACAGAACAAGATTGCTTTTTTGGCCTTTCTTCTTTTTTTAGTCAGAAGGGTTTAGTAAATTCAGTAGTGTTAAGACACAGGTTGAGAGAAATGTATCTAATTTATTAAGAATCAGAATTGGAGTGGAATAAATAAAAGCTGGTAAAACATAAAAGGCCAGTGATTTCTGGGACATCGACTGCATACAAGCTGATCAATACAAATTAAGAGAGATACAATGACTCATTAGAAAAATCTGATGCGTAATTTAAAACCAGACTGCATTATGGATCATAATGACATTCCTCCTTCCCCTTAGAGTTCTATGGACTCCTTATTTCCTGCATTTGAGAAATGCAAGCAAAGTGCCCTCCTGGGCACCAAGAGGGAGTCTCTCTCAGCTTCCACTGCAGTGACGATTGACAAGTTGGACTGTCACAGCTGGAATCATCTAGGGAAGATGCCACCAATGGAGTGTTAAGAGAGAAACATCATTCCTAAGAAACTGCTTTGTCTCACACATCCTTCATGGCCAGGTGTACTAAAGTGCCTCAACCAACCTTTCACAACCCTGTCTGTAAAAGCTGGTTTTACACAAGCATAGAACCTAGTTCGGCAGTTCGCCACTGCCAAATGTCTGCAAGCTGATTAGGCCTATCACTAGGTCTCCTAATTTAAACCATTCTCTTAGACATTTAAACCACTTATACTTTATACTTCCAGTCTATTTGCAAATCCATCTTTTAGCTTTATTACCCACCTATCTCCAGCCCTTAATTTCAAAGGTCCACCGGATATATGCGGTTGTTTTGCGTCCAACTAGCAGTTTAAGACATGAAAATGACATCAAACAAGAAAAAGAACCATTACGATGTTTCTATATTTTCCCCTAAGTACAGAATTTCACATTATAGCCCTTGTCTTCAAACACCTAAACAAAGTACACAGGACCGTTATCATTCCGTGCCCACTCACACCCTAAAAATAGCTCTCTTCACCCCAATTGCTCAAAATGCCTGTCACTCCAAGCACTTTTACTCGCCCCAGAGCCTCATTTAAACTTTAGCCCCTCCTCGCCCCGCCCCGAAGCTGATCCCTGATTGGTCGAGGACCACTCCTCGTGGGGCAGTTCAGGCCACCGCGCGCGGCGCGCGCTGGGAAACGAGTGGAGGCACGAGGGCAGGCGCGAGCTGCCGGTGGGCTCCCTTCCCCCTTCGGCGACCCCCGCTCTGACCGACTGGTCCCCGAAACGGTGGCGGCGGTTTGTGGTCGTTGGTCCCTGAGATTTAGGACCAACATTTGGAGACCCGACGGGGTGAGGAGGGAAAAGGGGAAACAGGGTCACTACCAAACCGCTGCTAACGGCTGGAGACCGTGCCCGGCTTACTCTCACTCCGAACACTCAGTGGGGTCTGGAGACGGTGTCTGCGGGGTTCACCCCTCGTCCTTTCCCAGCCCCGTCGAGCAGTGGGAGGGTGTCCGAGACGCGGCTTCCCGCCCCGGCAGCATCTGGTCAGACCGCGCCCTCGCCGTCACACAGGCGCCGCGTGGTGCGGGCCTAGCGGCCAGTCTCGTCGTGGCGTCTGGCGCTTCTACCGCGCCGCGGCGCCCTGCGCTCTCCGCCTTATTTCCGCTCTCCCCGCCGCCTTCCGGCCGCTTCCCATCTGTGCTGCCTTCCGTGTTCTTTTCCTGACACGCTCCTGCCGGCGTCCGCTGCAGGCCCGGGCAGCCGCCTGGCCGTTGTTGGGCCGCGCGTCCCCCGGAGGCTTTGAGACGCTGCCTGGAGCGTCCCGACGGCTGTGCGAGATTCAGCAGTCTAGTTGTTTCAGAATTGAATTCATGCTGGGTGAGCCTTAGCGAACTCCTTGTCGGTTTCGTGGAGTTCTAGCCGGGCTGAGCCTCGAACTCTTCTCTGCCTTTGTCTCCTTTCTGTCTCTTCCCCGAGTGCCTCCTATGTGCTAGGCTGTGGGCAGTGGGAGGCCGCGGGTGTGCAGGGTAGGGGAGGGGGGGCGGTAAAGAATCTCGCCTCTACCCCGACACGCCGGCAGCACACGCCGTGGCACTACCTTTGTTTCCTGACATCTGGTAGTTTTTAAACCACTAATTTAACAGTGTTTCTTTGAGGGTACTGGAAAGACCACAGAACTTGGAGTCAGGAGGCACGGGATTTAATCCTGGCGTTGATATGTGAGATGTTGCGAAGCTCCTTTTTTTATTTGGGCACCAAATTTTCGCAAATTTAAGTTCTTTAAGCTTTAACTGTCTTTACAGTCTTAAATTCCCCGTAACCTTTATATTATATGGTAATCCTAATATAGGCAAATATCAAAGGCAATATTGGCAGGATCTGATATTTGAGATATATATATATATATATATATTTATTATTATTTTTGAGACAGTTTCGGTCTGTCACCAGGCTGGAGTGCAGTGGCATAATCTCGGCTCACTGCAACCTCCACCTCCCGGGTTCAAGCCGTTTTCTTGCCTCAGCCTCCCAAGTAGCTGGGACTACAGGCTCGCGCCTCCACGCCCAGCTAATTTTTGTATTTTTAGTAGAAATGGGTTTTCACCATGTTGACCAGAATGGTCTCTATCTCTTGACCTCATGATCCACCCGTTTTGGCCTCTCAAAGTGCTGGGATTACAGGCGTGAGCCACCGCGGAGCTTTTTAAGTCTTGGCTTCTCTTGAAAATTGGTCCGATTTTGTACTTGAGAATGGCGTTATAACCAGGAAGCAGGATATGTCGCGTGTATAAGGAGAATAACATTTAAAGAACATGTTGAAGTGTTGGTAGAATTTTGCTTATTTGAATAATGGGAACCTATTTTCCTTTCAAGAATCGCCATAATGTATACAGTTTGACAGACTTCCATTTGGATCTTCTCAGAATTGAATCTCTTTTCGGGCTAATGATAGACTTGCTTTCAGGGCACACATTTAAAACATTCTGCTTTAAACTTTGTTTTCATCTGTTTGCATTGTTAATAAAATTTGTTTGCACCTTTATAGACATAAAGATGACTGTTAGTGCTGCAGTCGATAAATATGAATGCTTTCTGCTTAAGGCACTGCTTTGATTGCTAATTTTCACTTAAGAGGTTGGAGTAGTGGACTTGAAATTTTTGCCAAATGTTGTAATACTTATCAATACTTAAAATATATGCGTTATGGATATATCATGAAATAAGAATTAGTAATAATGAGAACAAACCCAGTTTATGGACTGAAATTAAGCCTCAGGTTTAAGGATGTTATTTTATTGTTGGGAGAAGGAAGACAGGTCCTTTTAAGTAGAGCTTGTGAATACAAATCAAGTAATTGCTGTAAAAATTGTCCAAATTTGCATATTAATGCGGAATATTCTCATTTTACTGCCTGATGGCTGAGGAGGCAAGAAAATAAAGAAAATGTGATTTCTGTGTTCAGATTTCAAATAACAGACGAAAGACCTTGTGTAAGGTCTACAAGAATGTGTAGATATCTTTATCCTGACTTAAAAGAGCATATACACCTTTGTGTTTAAAGCAAAAAATTTTTAAAGTATTTGTTACAGTTTTTTTTAAGTAGTTCAATTTTTAAGTTATTCTAAATTTAAACCTAATATTAAAACTTTTATCCGTTATATATTTAACTTCTAGCAATAAAATATGCCGTCATTCTTTAATAAAAACAACTTAAAATCGAATTGAACTGATCCATCTATACACTTTGAAATAATTTTAGACTTCCATATTCACACACTTTTGATTAACTCTTCTCATTTTCCAACCATGTTGGCTGTAGTGCAGCCTGTCATTAAAGTGAATTGCTGCTTAAAAACAAACCAAAAAACCTCCATTGATCTGGCAACCATGCTTTCTATGTACCATACTCAATGACAACTGAGCTAACAAATCAGTAGTTTAGTACTATATAATTCAAGGAATGTCATAAAGATCTAATGGGCCTTCATAAGGGCACATTTTGATATTCTTAAAGATTATTTTTCATTACTACATTGAGTTTTTAAAATCCACGTTAAGATTATATAATGTTCACTTAACAACTTGTTAAATTTTTACAGTAACTTGGAAGATGAAGTTTCAATTCAAGTAGTTTCAATACAGGTGACACAGTTCCTTTAAACAATTTTCATTAATATTTTGCTAAAATTGTGATTCTCATTTTTTCATTAATATACTATTTTTGAAAGGCAGTACAAATTTAAAAATACATTTTTAATAAATATTAAGGTGGTCGAAATTAAAGGAGGTATAGTTAGCACTTTAAAGGCTTGATTCAGATTGTTAACTTGAATATCCTGTGATTTGCTATCCTCTTGGCCTTTTGCTTCATACTTCAGAGAGGTTTTTTCCTTTCTTCTATTTTTTTTTTGAAAGTGAGCTAGAAAGGAATCTTTGAAAGTCTAAAATTTAGGGAAAAAAATATATATATCTAAAAGGTAGAGTTAAATATGGCACAACTTTTAATTTCTCAGTTCTACTTTGTTTGCAAAACCATTTTTGTCATTCTCCTACTCAGGATCCCTCTTTCTCTTGAATTCTTTGGCTTAGCATGGTAAGGAAACAAATTTTTAGAATACTTTGGAATGTGGCTCCACATCTGAAAGTGACAAGAGGACAACTGGTATGTCTGTTTTGCCCTAATGTTTAGGACAGGTGTGCTTCCTTGGATATTTAGGTAACACTCTGATTGATTCTGGAGTATTTTAGAATGAATGTATTGTATGCTTGTTTTAGATTTGATTATATTTCGCTGGCTATTCTTGAATTTTGCCTCTTTTAGAAATATACTTTTGTTAATATGTTAAAGTTAAGTAATTTTGAACTTTTATCTTGATTGTGAATTATGCATGTGCATACATTTTGTTTTGGAGGGCTTGAGATAACACTTTTGTTTTTTCTAAAGAGAGTACGATTGGCGACTCTTCAGTGTGTCTTTTACTTCTGTAGTTTCAAGCTTCTATAATATTTTGATTGAGATTTCTTGAGATATACAAAGTCCGGCATATGTTTCCAGTCATTCTCTAGTAAAAGGAGCCTTTAATGTGTATTGACTGGCTTGTTATTTCAATATAAGACTCTAGATAATTTCTTTAAAAATAGAACTTTAGAGACATGAATTAACCCAAAAAATAGGTCTGTAAAGCAGTTGCAGGGGTGTGCTGGATTGCAGAAATCAGCCATTTGGAACTAGCTATGAATTGCAGTTAAAAAAAAAAAAAAAAAAGTCTTGTTTATTAAGTTAAATTCTACATTTTGGATAAAATGGGAGCATATTTATTGCTTCTATAACCAGTAAGTAGCATATGTAAGGTACCATACTAAGGCTTGTGCAAAAGTAATCGCAGTTTTTGACATTACTTTGAAAATTTGTTTGCATTGTTAATAAAATTTGTTTGCATTTTTATAGACATAAAGATGGCTATTAATGGCAAAAACAGCGATTACTTTTGCAACAGCCTTAACTAGGTTCTTGTTTTTTCTTTCACTTTTCCCTGTAGCATGTTTAAAAAATATAAATCTCACAATTTCCTATTCACATTGATTGTATCAACAAGATCTTTAGTGTGTAGTGGGCCAGTATGATGTCCTGTGGGATGTTGAGGCCATTGAAACCTTCAACTAAATTATGGAAGAGAGTTGAGAGTTACAAATTTCTGAGGTGACATGACACTCCATGGTTTGGCCCCTTGGTCTTTTCAATTACTAATTCTGTGACCTTAAGCAGTACTCTTTGACGTGTTTGCTTTTGGTTTTCTTATCTACAGTATTGAAGGTCATCTAAGGCCCACTTGAAGTTCTAATATTTTCTTGTTACAAAATCTTCAGTAATGGCAAAACCTAGAGTAAAACGATATTAAGCTGAGAAGAGTAGTTGTATCATTTAAAATGCTCCTAATTTTAAACGAAGGGTGATAGAAAAACATTGACTTTTTTAAAAGACAAAAGGCTGAAAGTTGGTTGCTCAATCCTTACCTTTTTTTTTCCTTTGAGACAGAGTCTCGCTCTGGAATGCAGTGGCCCAATCCCGGCTCACTGTAACTTCCACTTCCCTGGTTCAAGCAATTCCCCTGCCTCAGCCTCCTGAGTAGCTGTGATTACAATGATTACAGGAACATGCCACCATACCTGGCTAATTTTTTTTTGTATTTTTTGTAGAAACAGGGTTTCACCATGCTGGCCAGACTGGTCTCGAACTCCTGACCTCAGGCAATCTGCCTGCCTCAGCCTCCCAAAGTGCTGCGATTACAAGGGTGAGCCACTGCACCCAGCCAATCCTTATCTTATTATTGGTTCTGATTAGAAAAAAATAACATTTCTTTTATCCGAATCTATTAATAGTACATGTTTTATTTATTGCATTTGGTGTCACATAAATCTGTCCATGAAATATAGTGTAAGATACACATTCGATAATACAGACATAAGACTTTTCCCTTGATAAAAATTATTTTCTACTTTCTATTTCTGCCATTTAGTAAATGTGTAAAGATACTCATCTGAAATCTTCAGTTAAAAAAACACAATAGGCCTGGTGTGGTGGCTCATGCCAGTAATCTCAGCACTTTGGGAGCCCAGGCAGGCGGATCACTAGGTCAGGAGTTCAAGACCAGCCTGGCCAACATTAAAATACAAAAATTAGCTGGGCATGGTGGCGTATACCTGTAGTCCCAGCTACTTGGGAGGCTGAGACAGGAGAATCACTTGAACCTGGGAAGTGGAGGTTGCAGTGACACAAGATCATGCCACTGCACTCCAGTCTGAGTGACAGAGCAAGACTCCATCTCAGGAGATAAAAAAATGCCTGAAGTTAGTAAATTATAAGAACCTACAAACAAGATAAAGAAAGATGAGATAGTACTTAATGTTGAAATGAACAAGAAAGGAAGAATTGAGGGTAAGCTGAATAGCTTTTTTTCCTTCTCTGGAGATAGATCTTTATGGCATAGCTTTATTATTTTTTAGTAAGTGAGTTTCTATTGCTTCTCTGCCTTTTGGCCAAGATCAAGTATAGTATGTGTTCTTACCAGCTTAATATCTGATATATCCTGTATCTGAGGACAAAAATATTAAATGGATTTTTGGAGCAGGGAGATGGAATAGGAGCTTGCTCCATCTACTCCACACATTGATCTGGTATTGCAGTACCTTCAGGAATGGGGCACCCCCTCAGGTTAAATTTTTTAAAAAAGCAAAATGAGTTTCTTTAGAAATCTCGTATACCCATTTTTCAAATGTAGATGCATCTTAAAACAAATTCTCAGGGCCCAAATTGTATTGATGGGTAAATATTGTGTGATATTACAATTATGACAGAATCCTGTTATTACTCACTGGTCAGACTAGGGAAGTTTTAAGATGTTTTCTGTTTATATTTGGACAAATAGCTCTTGCTAATATGAAAAGTTTTATCTTTGAAAAGGGGGGGAAGTTAGCCATTTCATGGATGGGACAAGTGAGTAAAAGATCAGAGGGGAGGTAGGAAGAACTGGCAGGTTGAATCTGATAAGATGAAATTAAGTTGATTTTAAAATCTGGTAACTTGATATAGGGCAGGGCAGATTTGAGGTTTTCGGTGACAGCATGCTAAATTTCAACCAGCAATAGCATACAGCTGTGTAGTTGTGCTGCTTCTCCGTACTGGTAGAGTTTTCAATTCTGGCCACCACACTTTTGAAGGAAAATGGGACAGGGTAATGAGAGAACATAAACTATATCATATAAGAAACAGTTAAGTAGCATTTTCCCATGGTTCTGTAGAAACTTAATATATATGACAAGAACAATTAAGGTATCATGCTGAAACACTTGAGTTAAAGCTGGAAAGTTCTTTTTAACGGAAACTTTTCATGGCCTTAAGTAATGCAGATGATCATTGTGATACTTTTAAGAGGGTTGTATAGTGATTTCTCAGATGGGTTTAGACATGGAACACATTTTGGAGACTGGTTAATCACCTCTGGAACAATGTTTTAAGGGATGCCAGTTTAGGAAATATTGGATTAAAATAACTGGTAATGAGGTCAGGTGCTGTGACTCAACGCTTGTAATTCCAGCACAAGAGTTCGAGACCAGTCTGAGCAACATGTTGAAACCCCATCTCTGTAATAATTAGCTGGGTGTGGTGATGCGTGCCTGTAGTTTTAGGTACTTGGAAGTGAATCATCTTTCAAATGCAATTATATGAAAGAGGCAGGTTCACTTTGGCCAGAAGGTTAAAATCATGATTGATTTGTGAAAGTTACCAGGAAAGAGATTATGATATATTATAAGAAATAACTTTCTTAAAGAATTATTCAAAGTTTAGTTGCTCTAGAGGATAAGTTCTTTGTAAGAATCAAAAATAAATGAGGGGATGGATGCAGCAAACCACCATGGCATATGTATACCTATGTAACAATCCTGCATGATCTGCACATGTACCCCAGAACTTAAAGTATAATTAAAAAAAAAAATTAAAAATAAGATGGATACCTGCTTTGTGACAATATTATGAAGAGATACCCATACCAGGTGGGTAGTTGAATTAGATAATTTTTAAGATCTATTATAAATCTAAAATTATTTTTATTAGGGGTTTTCCAAAAAGTTTTGTTGCTGTAATTTTCCATCTAAGTTAATACAGTGTCTGGGTTGTTTTAAAAGCATGCAATAGTTTTTCAAAGAAGGTATGAATAATTGATTTGATGTTATAACATAAAAACAATTGTGAAAAAAATCTGGATTTAGGTACTTGTGTTGCTATTTGTAAGTTATATGACCTCAAGTAATCACACAGCTTTTCAGAGATGTGGATTTTAAATATCTAAAATGACGGTAAGGTTAGGAGACCAGGATTTGGGCAGATTTCTGATTTGAGTACCATATTTACCTTAACCAATTTGTTAGCGCTGTGACTTTCTTTCTTAGTCTCGGTTTATGTATTTTTCAAATGAAAAAGAAAAATACTTACAGGATTACTATAAAGAATAAATAAGATAATGTATATAAAGTACCTGTCATTATATGTGGTATTCAGTCCCAAATCATTAAATGTAGAAATAAACATAAAACAGAATTTCATAGTTTAGGAAAGTAAAGGTCAGAGTTGTAAAGTGTTTGCCAAAGATCTCCTGACCAAGAACTGGAATTCAGGTCTTCTCTCACACAGTTCCATTATTTTTAGTTAAATCATGGTGTCTCTCCTTCCCTGTCTCATTCATTGAATGAACATTCATCATATGCCAGGGAGTCTGCATGGTGGTTGGGATTCAGAAATGAAAGGCTAGACCCTTCTCAATGTCTGGTAGTGGGAGGCAGATGGAGGGAATTGACAGTCACAACACTCTGAAATGGATCTGTGATATAAGTACATATAAAGGAATACTCGATTTAGAGTTGAGAGGGAGAGTCAAAAAAGTTTTTCCTGGAGAATATTAGAAGTAGGAAAGGCCAAGAGAGTAGAGGACTGTGGGAACAATCTATGTAAAGGAACATATGTGAGCACTTGGCATATTTGAGAATTTGCAAATAGGTCAGCATTGTTGGCATATAATAAGAAATGAAGCTGGAGGGACAGATGCTGAAGAGATCCTTATGGCTTTCTGAAGAGTTTAAATTTTGTTTTTAAGGAACTGGGAAACCCCTGAAAGTGCTTTTTAATTTTAATTGAGTATCACATGCTCTTGATAATCACAGAAAAGTGAGAAGTAAAGGTTACTTGACTCCTTATTCTTCCTTACATATAACTACCAGTAAAGTTCCTTGTAAATTAACATTTATATATTCCTACACAGCCAACTATGAATATGTACATGTGTATCTTTTAACAACACATACACAGTTCATATGAAAGTAAACGTATTATTCTCCTACTTGCTCTTTCTCACATATTTCTTGAATATGTTTTATATCAGTACATGCAAATCTATGGCATTCTTTAACAGCTGCATAACATTGCTTGTGTAGTTGTACCCTGATTTTTTATTCAGTCCTCTACTGAAGAGCAGCTAGGTATTCTCTAGACTATCATTTCTACCTAACAGTGTTTCAGTGAGCATTCTTATGCTTATATCTTTGTATACTTTTGCAGATATCTGTAGGTTAGATTGTTAGTAATTATGAAGTATATGTGCATTTTACATTTTGGTAACTATCATCAAATTGCCCTCTAAAAGGATAATTTTAGTAATGCATATGTGCTAGCAGTGTATGAAGTCTTAAGTTTTTCTTGAGTTTTCTGTGGACTTCCCAGCAGATAATTATTGAGTACCTTCTGTGTGCCACAGACTATGGTGGGTACTAGGGAAAGTACAAGTACAAGACAGAAGTGGTCTCTGCCCTCATGCAGTCCAGAGTTTGAACCATAGGAAGTCTGCAGGTGTTTTGTTTGGTCTGTACAGTTTTGTTACTGTTTTGCAATTGAATTAATTTTTAGCTTTTAAATATTGAGAGATTTTGAAAAATTGGAAAATTTGGTATAACTGGGCAAGCTGGGTTCTCTTGTATTAGTTTGCTGGAGTTGAGTAGCCACTGCCCTTTTCAGACGGTGCATTGGACTTTCTAGGAGCACAGTCCATTCCATTTCTTATGGTCTAATATCTCGACCTCTTAACATTTCTTGCCAGAGTCTTGTAAAAGCATTTGAGTTGATTGTTTGATATTCAAATTTAAAATACCTAAAACTGAACTCTGATCTTACCCTGAAAACCAGTTCTACTCACTCTTCTTCATCTCTGTCCTTGTTGCTTAGGCCAGAACTGTGGAATCATCCTTTACTTGCCTGTTTATC
Source organism: Cebus imitator (assembly GCF_001604975.1). Lineage (NCBI taxonomy): Eukaryota > Metazoa > Chordata > Mammalia > Primates > Cebidae > Cebus > Cebus imitator. The sequence goes on from NW_016107566.1 coordinate 2,593,596, forward strand.
TCACAGTCTTTATCCAGTATGTCAGAAAATTCTATTGGATGTACTTCAAAATATATCTCAAATTAGACCACTCATCCCTTCCACCTCAACCTCTCTGGCCCATGCCACCATTATCTCTTGCCTGGATTTTAGTAGTAATCATCTAAGTGATCTCCCTGCTTCTACCCTTGCCCTTCTAGTGACTTCACCGTGTAACAGCCAGATGATTTTTTTAAAATGAAAGAACCTATTACTCGAATGCTCAAAATCTGTAGTAGTTCCTCATTTAACTCAGAATAAAAGCTAAAGTTTTTAAGAAGCTACCTGACTTACAAGGTATACCTTGTACATGCCAAACACGCCTTTACACTAAGGCCTTTGTCTTGGTTTCTCCATTTGTATGGGATGTTCTTCCCAGATAGCTGCAGGGGTGACTGTTTTGGTGAAGTTTGCATTGGCTTTCCTGTTTAAATTTGCATGTTCTCTTCCCTTGTCAACATCCCACTGACCCATGTGCTCTATTCCTGTTCCTTTTTTCCCAAAGCATTCTTACTTCCTCATATATTATTTGCTTATTTTTTTTAATCATCTGTTATTTTCCCCATTAGAGTGTAAACTACGCAGGGGAGAAATTTTGGCTTTATATTTACTAATAATATTCCAGACAGAAGGAATAGTGCGTATTTGTTGAACAAATGAATGAATTTTGAGTTTGCAGGCCCTGATGTGCAAGTTTTTTTTCTTACTGTTTTATTAGATATTAATAATATAAAATACGTTTATAGTGCTTATATGCAAAGACCTATTTTAAAACCTTTATTTTGAATCCTCTGAATCCTTCTACCCTGAGATAGAAACTATTATCTACTTATTATAGAAAGTAAACATAGGCATTTGAGAGGCTAAATAATTTGTCCAAGGTCATAGCTTAGTAGAAGGAAGAACCAGGATTCAGATTTTTTTAGTTAGTCTTGAACCTGAGTCTGCAGTTAACTACAACACTATGTTGTTCTTTTTGTTTTAAGGAAATTAGCTCTTTATGTTGTGTTACAGATCATTTTTCTGTGTAATTTTTTGACTTGGTTTTGAGGTATTTTTGCCTTCTAAAGTATTTTTTATGTAGTTAAAAAAAAATCTATTAATTTTTTTTCAGGCATTTGTTTATTTCAGACAGGATGTTGCCCTGTTGCCCAGTCCAGAGAGTAGTAGTATACAATCACGGCTCACTGCAGCCTCAAACTCTCAGGTGCCTTTGAGGCTTTTAAACTTACTTTTTAGAAGGATCTTCCTGATTTTAACATTAATAATTTAGTCATTTTCTTCCTTATTTTTGATTTGAAATAGAAGTTTAAGATAAGCAGATATATATTTTGTTTCACCTTGACAGCATTATAGAGATTTTGATTGAGAGGAACAAAATTAAAAGTTGGAACAATATTTAGGAACCTAGCACTAATTGAAGTAAGAAATAATTGTCTGAGAACAGGCTGTAGGGATGGACAGAAATAGACTGATTTCAAGAAATATTTAGGGCCAGGTGCAGTGGATCACACCTATAACCCCAGCGCTTTGGGAGGCCTAGGTGAGTGGATAGCTTGAGCTCAGGAGTTTGAGACCAGCCTGGGCAACATGGTGAAATGCAGTCTCTACACATACACAAAATAAATACAAAAATTAGCTGGGCGTGGTGGTGTGTGCCTGTAGCCTATAGTCCAATCTACTTGGAGGACTGAGGTGGGAGAAACACTTGTGGTGGGAAAATCACAGGAGGTCAAGGCTGCAGGAGCCAGCTTCACACCACTGCACTTTAGCCTGGGTGACAAAGTGAGACTCTGTCTCAAAAAGTGAAATAAATAAATATTTGATAAAATCTTCAAGTCTTAGTGACTGATGAGCTGTGCATTAAAGGACTCTGGGATAACACTTGGATTTCTCGTTGTAAGAGTTTGGAAGAGAGAAAATATGTTTGTTGGGTGCCATTTGTTGGTTGAATCGATGAATCATTGAAATGATGTACAACAGAAAGGAACAGGTTTAGAAGATTAAATGGTATTCAGTTTTTCATATGTTGAATTTGAGATGCCTTATGAATATCTCATTTTCAACACTTAGGTTCATCAGGCAGTTTGATAAATGAGTCAGCTTAGGAAAGAAAACTGGACTTAGAGATACTAGGTTTAGGGAAGTGAATTAGAAACTCTGTGAGTTTATGATCTACTTTCTTGCCTTGTTTTTTCCCCCCAGAATTATTACATTGGATGTAATATAAAAATTGCTTGGAAGCAGCTATAAACTGTAAAAAGACTGTGTGTGTATGGTATGTATGATAGGATGTTTTTGTAGTTATATTCATTACCACTCAGAAAAGAGTATTAGTGTTTCTGCAGTGGAGTTTGTGATGAGGATGGGAGTAGAAAGGATGTCACCAAAGAGTCACTATTCTAGAGCAAAAATTCAGATACTTTAAAACTAGGAAGGACTTAAAGGCTACCAAATTTAGCAATGACAACTTATCATTTCTGAATATTCCATTTGCATAAAAGCTAACTTGGGCTTCCTGTTCTTTAGGAGACTTTCAGGTAAAGTTTTAACAGAAGATATGCCAAATTTTTTTCTCGGAAGGGATATTTGTGATCAAGAGAGCCTGGGTTTGAATTCTGTCTATGCCACTTTCCAGCTCTGTGATCTTGAGAGGGTAGTATGGTTTCTCTCTCTAAGCCTCAGTTTCTTCTATTGCTTATATGGAAAGAGTAATTTTCTTTTAGCAGTGGTAAGTAGCTTCCACTAGCTTAGAGATTAGAGATAACGAAGTGTCCTGGCATTTCTAATAGACCTATTAAGTAAATAGAACCTCTTATGATCAGTATTCTCAGCCTGTTTTTATCTTGTTTGACAGCTTTATTTTGAAGCCAGTTACTCTAAAGATAAACTGAACAGTTGTTTTCAAAGCCATAGTTATTTGCAGATGTTTAATGATTTGAAGAGATCCAATGTATGCATAAAAATTGGTATTGGTAAATATTTGTATTGTCTAAGCCAAAAAAAGGACTCCTAGAGGATTTTTTTATACCAGTTAACTGATTTGTAATTCATAAAATCTCTGAGATAGGCATTATCTGCATATTGCAGATGAAGAAATTGAGGTATAGAGGAGCTAAGTAACTAACATAAAATTATATAGGTAGTAAGTGAAAAGAAAGGATATGAATACAGACAGTCTGTCTCCAGAGCTTCTGCTATACCAAGTACTATTGAGGATAACTCAGTGACGGTTTCATTTGCCTTAGAGCAGTGATTCTTTGTAGACATCCTTTCCACTTCCACCCTCGTGACAGAATTTACAGTAAAGATGCTTGTACTCCTCCCTAGGTGTGTATCTACCATATCACATGTGCGCCTCAACCTTTGAGAAAATGAAAGATGTTTCTGAAAGAAAACAAGTGATGCCTGTGATAGCAGTGTAGGTGCACAAAAAATTAGGAAGCACTGCTTTCTAGTATTTATCAGAACTAACCTTTATTTGACTCTTAGGGAAACTCAACAAGCCTTTTACATACATAGTTTCCATAAATTTTAGCAGCAGCCTTGTGGTAACTTGTGTTGCTACCCCATTTTCAAATGAAGAGACTAAGATGTAAAGAAATTGAATAAATTGCCCAATTGTACAACTTGGAAGTCTGAAATGAAAGGGCTGTGACTCAAAATTTCATACTTTAAAAATGTTATGCTATGATGACTTGTTTTTTATTTATAATATTGAAGGATCTATTGAAAGTCAAAATAGCTTTCCCCATGTACTCTCCATTCTGTGAATTTTAATGTTTGCATCTATTCATGGTAACACTAAATGAGAGAGATATAAAATTAACTGAGAGACAGAATAAATCAAAGCCTTGGTTTTTTTAGGCGGAAAAAACCCCTAAAGGATATGCTAATTAAGTTCATTTTTTAAAAATTAAAATACATTTTTATATATGTGGTCAATATAGATCTCAGCTCTTCTACCCTAGCTCCTGCTCATCTGTTGACATAACTTTAAGTTGCTGCCAACTGGAATTCACAGTAGCTCCTGTTTCTGCTCAGATGATAAGTGGTTGTGTTCCCTGTTCTCTCTGGTAAGAACTTCTAGTAGATAGGAACAGGGTTGATTTGATGCACTGTTTACTTATTCCAGCCATCTGTTCAATTTCTGGTAACTGGCGAAGCTCTTGAGGATCGCTGACAGTGAGCAGTTTAGCATTAGGCTATGTGTATCTGACAAGTGTAAGTCACAGAAAATTTCTGTATGATAAAATGATTTAAACTTTGGGCTATGTAGATTGGCAGATACATTCATTGATGGCTTATATTTTGCTCTTATTCTGTTTGCTTTGCTTTTTCTGCTCTTTCACGTACTTTTGTTTTCCCATTCTTTGTTCCTTTTTCTTTTTTATTGTTTGCGTCCCTTTCTTACAGCTTAAAAGTGCCGCATAATTGATCAGTGAAGTTTCCAAATTTCCACTAGGGAAGAGCCTTGGGGCAGAACCTCAGAGGACAGTGAAGGCTAATTAAACATGCCAGCCACAACTGTGTTTTTGTGCAACCCAAAGAAATGCTTTGTAGATTCTTGGTATTCTGTCATAAACTTAAACAGTATTATTAAACTTTATCTTAGGAACTGTAACCATGAATGAAGAAAATACTGATGGAACAAACGGATGCAGTAAAGTTCGAACTGGTACTCAGAATGAAGCAGCATTACTTGCTTTGATGGAAAAGACTGGTTATAACATGGTTCAGGAAAATGGACAAAGGAAATTTGGTGGTCCTCCTCCAGGTGTGGATTTGTTTACAGTCTTTTAAATTTAATCTTTAACCACATTATGTAGATTAGATGTGTATCCCCACAAGTATTCCAAACAATAGCTCTCTCCTTATAACTGCTTTAAGACAATTGTTTTCACTGTTGAGGAGAGTTAGATTATCAATGTTAATTATAACTTACCCTTGCATTTTTTCAGCCCTGCTCTTGGTCTTAGAAGCAGTTGAGAAAGAAGCTGGGCTAGGTTGGGAAAGAAATCAGGATTAGGAATGTGGGGAAAAGGGTGTTAAAGAGGAGATCTAGATGTTAAAGAGGAGATCTAGTTGTTAAAGAGGAGATCATCTGTGGAAGAATTTGAAACATCAGTGAGTAGGTGAGTGGTGTTTAAACTAGAAAACCAAAGGAAACAGGCAAATAGAATGTTTCACCTTTCTACCAATGGCCAGTATTTTCTTTGCTCAAAAATCCACCAATGTATCACACTTAAAATGAAAATATGGCTTCTGGTTACCTCAGTGGCTTCAGCACTTACCACTTTCTTCCTTTCTCAAGTACACGTTAGCTGTACAAGCTTCCATAATCTATGTCACTCTGACATATAAAGTACTTGCTTTTTCTCTTTCTGAATGCGCTTTATCCAGATAATCCTCAGGGCTCACTCCCTCAATCTATTCAGGGCCCTGCTTAAATCTCATATACCCAGAGATTTGCTTGACCAATTCCTTGATTTTCTTCGTAGCACTTATTACTCACTTACTATCTCCCTTTTCTATTGAATATTAGCTTCATATGGGAAGGGGCTTTATTTTATCCACTGTTGTATGCCCAAGACCTAGAATTCTGAGTGGCACATAACACAGCAAATTTGTTGAATGAGTAAATGATTGAAAGGTGAATATAAATACCTGATTAGAATTTATGTGTCTATTCATTTTTGTTTTTCAGGTTGGGAAGGTCCCCCCCCACCTAGAGGCTGTGAAGTTTTTGTAGGAAAAATACCTCGTGATATGTATGAAGATGAGTTAGTTCCTGTATTTGAAAGAGCTGGGAAGATATATGAATTTCGACTTATGATGGAATTTAGTGGTGAAAATCGAGGTTATGCTTTTGTGATGTATACTACAAAAGAAGAAGCCCAGTTAGCCATTAGAATTCTTAATAATTATGAGATTCGACCAGGGAAGTTTATCGGTGTGTGTGTAAGCTTGGATAATTGCAGATTATTTATTGGAGCTATTCCCAAGGAAAAGAAGAAAGAAGAAATTTTAGATGAAATGAAGAAAGTTACAGAAGGAGTTGTAGATGTCATTGTTTATCCAAGTGCAACTGATAAGACCAAAAATCGTGGTTTTGCATTTGTGGAATATGAATCTCACAGAGCTGCTGCTATGGCAAGGAGGAAACTAATTCCAGGTAAATGGATTATTTTAAAAGTTATTTTCCAGTGTTAACCTTACTACAAATATGGAGATATGATAGTATCCCATGGATCAATATTATCAAAATATATAATGCCACTTAGAGGAATAATTAAGAAATGAAGTAAAATCGCATAATTCTAAAATACAAGAAATTGTTCCTATAAAATCAGTCCTCTTTATGATATATTTACTGAATGTATACACTTTGAACTGTTAATTGTTGTTGAATAAAAACCCTAAGGGCAACACTTAATTCTTCCGATAAAGATCTACCTTTGAAGTGTATTTGTTTTATTCACTCTTAAATTACATCATACATTTTAGTTGTTGGCGTCAGTAAAAACTTTTGTATGAGTAGAAAACAAATGCTTAACCAAATTTATTGATTGTAGTTGAGTTTCTGCTTCTCTGGGGAAACAATTTTACTGAACATCTTTAACTTTATTTTTTGTTTTAATTCTCTTCAAATTAATTTTTTTTTACAGGAACATTTCAACTATGGGGCCATACCATTCAGGTAGATTGGGCTGACCCCGAGAAAGAGGTGGATGAGGAAACTATGCAGAGAGTTAAAGTTCTCTATGTAAGAAATTTAATGATCTCAACTACAGAGGAAACAATTAAAGCAGAATTCAATAAATTTAAGCCTGGTGCAGTTGAACGAGTAAAGAAACTTAGAGATTATGCTTTTGTTCACTTTTTCAACCGAGAAGATGCAGTGGCTGCCATGTCTGTTATGAATGGAAAATTCATTGATGGAGCAAGTATTGAGGTAACACTAGCTAAACCAGTAAACAAAGAAAACACTTGGAGACAGCATCTTAATGGTCAGATTAGTCCCAGTTCTGAAAATCTGATTGTGTTTGCTAACAAAGAAGAGAGCCACCCAAAAACTCTAGGCAAGCTGCCAACTCTTCCTGCTCGTCTCAATGGTCAGCATAGCCCAAGTCCACCTGAAGTTGAAAGATGCACTTACCCTTTTTATCCTGGAACCAAGCTTACTCCAATTAGTATGTATTCTTTAAAATCCAGTCATTTTAATTCTGCAGTAATGCATTTAGATTATTATTGCAACAAAAATAATTGGGCACCACCAGAATATTATTTATATTCAACAACAAGTCAAGATGGGAAAGTACTCTTGGTATATAAGATAGTTATTCCTGCTATTGCAAATGGATCCCAGAGTTACTTCATGCCAGATAAACTCTGTACTACCTTAGAAGATGCAAAGGAACTGGCAGCCCAGTTTACATTACTTCATTTGGGTAAGTTTAAAACTACTTTAAACAGTGTAGAATATGATAGTAGGAAATGCTGTAGATTATTTATAGGTTTATTTATTTCAAACTCAACATTAGTGGTAAGTATATGAAATAAATTTTGTCTCAATTTTATAAAGTCATAACTTTCTTGAAACTTGTGCCCTGTAAAATCTTTCTACATTTAACTTTTTAAGCATTACTTAACCACAGGAAAATTTGGTTTTGATTTACTATAGTGTTCATAACCCTGTTTTATTAATTTATTGTTTTTGTAATGACTTGATTCTCATTTGAAATAAAAATTTTTTTGTATAAGTTACAGGATATGTTAATTAAACCAGTTTATAATAAAGTGTCCCTGCATCTTTGGTGAAGTCTACATGATAATGTTTTTGAGGGAGAGAGGTAGGGAGTTAGTAAAATCAGCGGGATTTCAGATGGGTCATGTGTTGACATAGCTTTATGCTCACCAATCTGGAAATTTGTCATTATCACTCATGAAAGACAAAAGGCATCTTTAAGAGATATTTGTGACCACTCTCTCTTTTAACTTCATGCTTTTCAAAAAGTAATTTTCTTTAAAGTGTTTGAAGGATAATTATGAAAAGCTTTGCAAAAGCATAAAAAGATATGCTAACTAAATATTTGACATTATAAAGGAAGAGACATAATATCACAATAGTGTTTTCCTACTTTCTGTTTTTTACTGTTAAGTTAGCCTTGCAGCAGTAGATTTCAGTAGATGATAACTTTGTGCCCCAAATAATATTTACTGGAAGAGTAGTAGTTTCCTGAGAATCAGAAATAAAAGAGAATGATCTCCTGAGGAATATGATTGTTTCTTGATTATAATTGTCAAACTCTTCACTGAAAATTAGTTTTTTGTATGGTTGCAGAACCATAGTGCAGAAGCTTGTATGTATTTAAAATTGATATTCTCAAGTTTAAGAAAAATAGTCAAAAAAGAAAAACATTGTCAAAAGGGAGAATACTTTTTATATATTGTTTAGGCTTGCTTATGTACCACTGCCACTGCCATAGTATTACAAATCTCTTTTTTTTTTTTTCATTTAAATTTTAATTAATTATTTTTTAATTGTACTTTAGGTTCTGGGGTACATGTGCAGATCATGTAGGATTGTTACATAGGTACATACATGGCAATGTGGTTTGCTGCCTCCATTCCCCCGTGACCTATATTTGGCATTTCTCCCCGGTTATCCCTCCCAACCTCCCCAGCCCCCAATCCCTCCCTTAGCCCCTCCCAACAGACCCCAGTGTGTAATGCTCCCCTCCCTGTGTCCATGTGTTCTCATTGTTTAACACTGCCCATGAGTGAGAACATGGGGTGTTTGATTTTCTGTTCTTGTGTCAGTTTGCTGAGAATGATGGTTTCCAGATTCATCCATATCCCTACAAAGGACACGAACTCATCGTTTTTTATGGCTGCACAGTATTCCATGGTATATATGTGCCACATTTTCCTTATCCAGTCTATCATCAATGGGTATTTCAATTAATTCCACGTCTTTGCTATTGTAAACAGTGCTGCAGTGAATATACGTGTGCATGTGTCTTTATAATGGAATGATTTATAATCCCTTGGATATGTACCCAGTAATGGGATTGCTGGGTCAAACAGAATTTCTATTTCTAGGTCCTTGAGGAATCTGTCTTCCACAATGGTTGAACTAATTTATTCTCCCCTCAACAGTCTAAAAGTGTTCCTATTTCCACACATCCTCTTCGGCATCTGCTGTCTCTCAGATTTTTTAGTGATTGCCATTCTAACTGGCGTGAGATGGTATCTCAGTGTGGTTTTGATTTGCATTTCTCTAATGACCAGTGATGATGAGCATTTTTCATATGTTTGTTGGCCTCATATATGTCTTGTTTTGAAAAGTGTCTGTTCATATCCTTTGCCACTTTTGTATGGGTTTGTTTTTTTTCTTGTAAATCTGTTTTAGCTTTTTGTAGATTCTGGGTTATAGCCCTTTGGCAGATGGGTATATTGCAAATATTTTTTCCCATTCTGTTGGTTGCCAGTTCATTCTAATGATCGTTTGTTTTGCTGTACAGAAGTTCTGGAGTTTAATATTAGACCCTGTTTGTCTATTTTGGCTTTTATTGCAATGCTTTTGGTATTTTAGTCATGAAGTCCTTGCCTATGCCTATGTCCTGAATGGTTTTGCGTAGGTTTTCTACTAGGGTTTTTATGGTGTAAGGTCTTATGTTTAAGTCTTTAATCCATCTGGAGTTAATTTTAGTGTAAGGTGTCAGGAAGGGGTCCATTTTCTGCTTTCTGCACATGACTAACAAGTTTTCCTAACACCATTTATTAAACAGGGAATCCATTCCCCATTGCTTGTTTTTGTCTGGTTTGTCCAAGATCAGATGGTTGTAGATGCGTGGCATTGCCTCTGAGGCCTCTGTTCTGTTCCATTGGTCTAGATTTCTGTTTTGGTACCAGTACCATGCTATTTTATTACTGTATCCTTGTAGTATAATTTGAAGTTGGGTAGTGTGATGCTTCTAGCTTTGTTCTTTTTGCTTAGAATTGACTTGGCTATGCCAGCTCTCTTTTGCTTCCATATGAAATTTAAGGTGGTTTTTTTCTAGTTCTGTGAAGAGGGTCCTTGGTAGCTTGATGGGGATAGCATTGAATCTATATGATCACTTTGGGCCATATGGCCATTTTCACGATATTTATTCTTTCTAACCATGAGCATGGAATGTTTTTCTCTCTGTTTGTGTCCTCTTTTATTTCTTTGAGCAGTGGTTTGTAGTTCTCCTCGAAGAGGTCCTTTACATCCTTTGTTAGTTCTGTTCCTAGGTATTTTATTCTCTTTGTAGCAATTGTGAATGGCAGTTCGTTCTTGATGTGGCTCTCTTTAAGTCTGTTATTGGTGTATAGGAATGCTTGTGATTTCTGCACATTGATTTTGTATCCTGAGATTTTGCTGAAGTCACTTATCAGTGTAAGTGATTCTTGTGTTTTTTTGTTTGTTTGTTTTTTGCTCTCCATTTGCTTGGTAAATCTTCCTCCATCCCATTATGAGCCTGTGTGTGTTCTTGCACATGAGATGGGTTTCCTGAATACAGCACACCAACGGGTCTTGACTTTTTATCCAATTTGCCAGTCTGTGTCCTTTGATTGGGGCATTTAGCCCATTTACATATAAGGTTGATATTTTTATGTGTGAATTTGATCCTGCCATTTTAATGCTAGCTGGATGTTTTGTCTGTTGACGCAGTTTCTTCATTGTGTCTATGCTCTTTACCATTTGGTATGTTTTTGGAGTGGCTGGTACTGGTTGTTCCTCTCCATGTTTAGTGCTTTGCTTTCAGGAGCTCTTGTAATACAGGCCTGCTGGTGACGAAATCTGTCAGCAGTTGCTTGTCTGTAAAGGATTTTATATCTCCTTAACTTTTGAAGCTTATTTTGGCTGGATATGAAATTCTAGGTTGAAAGTTCTTTTCTTTAAGGATGTTGAATATTGGCCCCCAGTCTATGACTTGTAGGGTTTCTGCTGAGAGATCTGCTGTGAGTCTGATGGGCTTCCCTTCACAGTTAACCCGACCTTTCTCTCTGGCTGCCCTTAGCATTTTTTCCTTCATTTCAACCCTGGTGAATCTGACCTTGGGTTGCTCTTCTTGAGGTATATCTTTGTGGTGCTCTCTGTATTTTCTGGACTTCAATGTTGGCCTGCCCTGCTAGGTTGGGGAAGTTCTCCTGGATAATATCCTGAGGAGTGTTTTCCAGCTTGGGTTCATTGTCCCTGTCACATTTAGGTACACCTATCAAATGTAGATTAGGTCTTTTCACATAATCCCATATTTCTTGGAGGCTTCGTTCACTTCTTTTCACTCTTTTTTCTGTAATCTTGCCTTCCCATTTTATTTCATTGAGTTGATCTTCGGTCTCTTATATCCTTTCTTCTGCCTGGTCAATTCGGCTATTGAAACTTGGGTATGCTTTGTGAAGTTCTCGTGCTGTGTTTTTCAGCCCCATCAAGTTGTTTATGTTCTTCTCTAAGCTGATTATTCTTGTTAGCATTTTGCCTAACCTTTTTGCAAGGTTCTTAATGTCTTTGCATTGGGTTAGAACATACTCTTTTTAGCTCAGAGAAGTTTGTTATTACGTACCTTCTGAAGCCTGCTTCTGTCCGTTCATTAGACTCATTCTCCATCCAACTTTGTTCCCTTGCTGGTAGGGAGTTGTGATCCTTTGGAGGAGGAGAGGTGTTCTGGTTTTTGGTGTTTTTATCCTTTTTGCACTGGTTTCTTCCCATCTTTGTGGATGTATCTACTTGTGGTCTTTGTAGTTGGTGACTTTGGATGGGGTCTCTGAGTGGATATCCTTTTTGTTAATGTTGAAGCTATTTCTTTCTGTTTTTTAGTTTTCCTGCTAGTAGTCACGCCCTCTGCTGCAGGACTGCTGGAGGCCCACTCCAGACCCTGCTTGCCTGGGAATCGCCCGTGGGGGCTGCAGAACATTAAGGGTTGCTGCCAGTTTCTTCTTTTATCTTTGTCCCAGAAGGTAACCTGCCAGATGTCAACCTGAGCTCTCCTTTATGAGGTGTCTCTTTGAATATATGGGGGTCGGGGAGTCACTTGAGGAGACAGTCTGTCTCTTATCAGCTCAGGTGCTGTTCTGGGAGCTCCATTGTTCTGTTCTGAGCTGCTGGGTAGATATGTTTAAGTCTCCTGCAGCGGGGCTCATAACTGCCTTTTTTCCTCTGGTGCTCTGTCCTGGGAAGGTGGGGCTTTATTTATAAGCTCCTGACGTTCTACTGCCTTTGTTCAGAGATACCCTGCCCAGCAAGAAGGTAGCCTAGTCACAGTCTGCCAGCAGAGGTGTTGCTGAGCTGCCATGGGCTCTGCCCAGCTTCTCTGTGAGCTTCCTTGTGGTTTTGTTTATAGAGGTATAGTTAGAACTGCCTCGGTAATAGCAGTCTGTCTCAGTAATGGTGGACTGTCTCTGTTATGGCAGACTGACTCGGTAGTGGCAACTGCCTTGGTAGTGGCAGATGCCCTTCCCCCCACAGAGCCTAACCATCCTGGGTCCAGCTGTGCTTGCTGTGAAACTCTCAATCTAGAACGTTTCAGATTGCTGGTCTTTGTGGGGGTGGGACCCGGTGAACCAGATCACCTGGCTCCCTACTTTCAGTCCCCCTTTTTCAGTTGAATGGGTGACTCTGTCTCCCAGGCATTTGAAGCGCCAGTTGAAATGGCTGTCCAGATTTGTATGAGTTTTTGTGTGGGAAAACCTGGGGTGTTGGCTGCCGTTCTGGAAACTCTTTGCGCTTTTCGGCTGGAAATCTCCTGGTCTGTGGGTGGTAAAAACTACGGGAGAAGCACAGTATCTCAACCAGAGTGCTGGAGCTGTTGGAAAAGCCCCCAGTGGCCCCTGTTGAGTAGGGAGGGGGGTCCTCCGGGGATTGCACTTCCCAGTTGAGGCAGCGCCCTACCCTGCCTTGGCTCACGGTTCTTGGGCTACACCCACTGTGCAAACAGTCCGATTGAGATGCACCTGGTACCTCATTTGGAAATGCCATGATCACTTACCTTCTGTGTAGCCCTCTCTGGGAACTGCACTGCAGAGCTGTTCCTATTTAGCCATCTTGGATCTCCTCAATTTTTTTTTATTTATTAATTTTTTTTTCTGTTGCCCAGGCTGGAGTGCAGTGGTCTGATCTCGGCTCACTGCAACCTCCACCTCCTGAGTTCAAGCAATTCTCCGGCCTCAGCCTCCCGAGTAGCTGGGATTACAGGCGCCTGCCAGTATGCCTGGCTAATTTTTGTATTTTTAGTAGAGACAGGGTTTCACCTTGTTGGTCAGACTGATCTCGAACTCCTGACCTCAGGCAATCCTGACTGATCTCGAACTCCTGACCTCAGGCAATCCTCCCGCTTTTGCCTCCCAAAGTGTATTACGAATATTTTTTAGGAGATTCAGATTTGGAGCTAACAACAAGACTTTTGGGACTAAAGGTAGGCTTCTGCTTGAAGACACTTTTAAGTAGTGTCCTGAATTATTAGTTTAGAGATAATTGGGGATTTAGTAGCATCATTGAAGCTAATAAATTTTTAGTTCTTATTTCTATTGATGCACAAAATAGAAACTTTCAATTTTTCTTTTAATAAAGACCATCTAGGTTAAATATAAAATTATTAGGTAAATAGCAAATAATTCAAATTAAGCTTCTTAGAGAAAAATGGTTCAAATATTATTTTGGAGTGAGATATAGATAATTAGTTGCTGAGCAAGTTTCTCCCAGGGTACCTGTGTCTGATTTACTATGCTGATGCTGAAAGACTTTTAAAATTTCTGTCCACCCTCATTACACATTTAACTTAAACTTCTAAAATTCTTACAATATAGCCATGTTTAATTTATGGCAAATATTTATGTACCCATTGTTCGCCCCTTTCATAAAGAAGCCTCAGATTCTATATGGAAGTAGATCTGTTGACTCCCTCATTACCGTAGTTAACATAGTTAACCTATAGTTCCCTAAGAAAACACCTAATCATGTAGTTCCCTAAGAAAACACCTACTCAGGTACAATATTTCCAACTTAATTACAGTTAAGTAATGATCAAGTTAGCTTCGATAAATGAAATCCTTAGTGGGCACATGCAGTTTCCTTTAGTCATCGATTCCAGATTTTATCAACTTTGTATCAAAGCTGATTTTGACAAAAAGTTGAACAATTCATATTTTATGTATTTCCTCAATCTGTTTTCAGTATCAGAGCAGTTAATATAATGCAAGGAAAATTCACATATAAACAAAATGTTTAAACAAAACCTTAGGTCCTATTTTTGTGGAGTACACAAAGCCTGAGGTCTTGTCTATGGACAGTAACACAGAAATCCTTATGGTGCTTGACTGCCTATGTAAGTAAAGGCTGTTGAGTTAGAGGCAGAAAAATACATTTAGGCAGCTGAGAAGGAGAAAGTGAATTCAGGGAGGCAGAAGGGCGAAAGATCAGGAGTGTAGGAAACTTTGATCAGAAAACAAACGTCAGACCTTCAGAGGTCATTAAAGTAGGGTCAGGAGCTGTAGACAGCAAGGAGGTTCCATGTTGCCACACGGCAGGTTAAGGGTAGATTGAGTGTTGCTATAGCAGTGTTCTGGATTACTTTTTCCCCTTCTGTGAATGTTGGAGCCTCTGGGTTTTAAAAGGTTGATGCCTTTTTAGGTATACCTTCTTTTAGTTAAAGGTCATTGGGTCTCATCAAATAGTTCAGAGTTGAGATCAATTAGTAGCAGTGTATTCTTGACATCCTAGTAAATAGTTACATAGTCCAAGGATTTAATTGTTCTGAAGTCTTGAGAGGTTATTGTTAGTTCCTAGAGTCTCTCAAATGAAGTTCCTTACATCCTATTAAGTCATCTTTTGACTCTATTTTCTTAAAGAATTTGTGAAGTCAAATTTTCTGGAGAATGCATTTAACTACTGTTTTTAAGATATTTTCTTTGAGGATAGTAACTTTTTAAAGAATCTGTTTCGGTATCCTTATTTTAACCCTTTCAGTTTGATGCTGTTTTGGGCAGTACTATCTAGTCTTAAAACTGGATATCCAGTCATTTTAAAAATTACTATTTCAGATCTCTTTAAGAGTGTACTTTTAATATCCACATTGTTTTGGTGTTAACCACTTCTATCTCCCAAGTTTGAAAAAAAAAAAAAAAAAATTAGGCTTTATTTACTTAAATGGCTGTCATTGCTGTTATGAAAAAAAAAAATGTCTTTTTAGGGATAACAGGCACCTACGTGAGAACTAGAAATCATGGAGTTTACTTCTGGTGATCATTTAGTGCTCTTACTAGCATCTTGAAAGCTTTTGATTTACAGGTCCTTAAAATCAATTTAAAAAATATTTTGGGCTGCTGTGGATGGTAGGCAGCCGGGGTCGGTGAAGGATCCCAAGATGGCTGGGCGAAAACTTGCTCTAAAAACCATTGACTGGATAGCTTTTTGGTAGATCATACCCCCAAACCAAAAGGCCATTGCTAACTCCCTAAAATCCTGGAATGAGATCCTCACCTCCAGGTTGGCTGCTTTACCTGAGAATCCACCATCTATTGACTGGGCTTACTACAAGGCCAATGTGGCCAAGGCAGGCTTGGTGGATGACTTTGAGAAGAAGTTTAATGCCCTGAAGGTTCCTATGCCAGAGGATCCATATACTGCCCTGGTGGATGCTAAAGAAAAAGAAGATGTGAAGTCTTGTGCTGAGTGGGTGTCTCTCTCAAAGGCCAGGGTTGTAGAATATGAGAAACAGATGAGGAAGTATAAGAACTTAATTCCATCTGAACAGATGACCATTGAGGACTTGAACGAAGCTTTCCCAGAAAACAAATTAGACAAGCAAAAGTATCCCTATTGGCCTCACCAACCAATTGAGAATTTATAAAATTGAGTCCAGGAGGAGGCTCTGGCCCTTATATTACACATTCTGGACATTAAAAATAAAAGTAATTATATATATATAAAAAAAAACTCGATTCTACTTCATTTACACACAGAGACTTCATTTACCATAGAGGAAATGGTAGCAGAACTATGAGCCAAACTGAATCTTTTTGCTTGCTTTCTATCTAATAATGTCCATACATTTTAAAGTGATATAAACATGTACGAACACGTGAAATTTTAAAAATACATTTCAAATGCTAAATATACAAAAATTCTAAATAACTGAATACTGGCAACATCAGGCACTTTCCTTATCAAGTCAGAAACAAAATAACTGAACACACACGTAATACCTAACACAAATTCAAATCTTTATAATTTAATTCCCAATTAATAAACACATTAATCTTACTTGTTTTCCATCAATCTCTACTACCTCTTCCTGAATGACAATTAGTTGCAAACTGGAACCAGACGTCATAGGCCACTCATGAACTAAAATCCTTACACTGGCAATTCCAAAATATTCTTTTTCCTCAGAATTTTCAAGATTTTCATTCACTATAAAAAAAAAAAGTAGTGACAGCTTTAAACAAAAATTTACCTGCAAATCTGTTACTGAAGTTTGATTACTTTGATGACATTTACATGGAACAAGACAGTCATAAACCAATTTCTTTGGCTTTCTTCATCCCTGATCTCAATGATGTTTCCGATTTATTAAAAACAAAGACAATCTGACAAATCATTACATTATAAAATGGGTTATCTTTAGGCTTGTATGAAATACTACACTAGCAACATCTTTTCTATCCTTTTCTTTCTGAGGTGGAGTCTTGCTCTGTCGCCCAGGCTGGAGCGCAGCAGCACGATCCCGGCTCATGGCAACCTTCGCCTCCTGGGTTCAAGGGATTCTCCTGCCTCTGCCTCTGGAGTAGTTGGGATTACAGGCTTGCACAACCACATCCAGCTGATTTTTCGTATTTTTAGTAGAAACATGTTTCACCATATTGACCAGGCTGGTCTTGAACTTCTGACCTCAAGAGATTCACCCACCTCGGCCTCCCAAAGTGTTGAGATTACAGGCATGAGCCACCATGCCCGGCCCATCTTTCCTATTCTTTTACACAGTCGGCAAGGAGGAACCACCATGGCATAACTATAAAGCCAGCCAGAAGACACAGTCAATCCCATGTTTTAACACAATAAGCACATACATACATCCATTCATTCATCCTCAAGAGGCCCGAGCAGTATGAACACTGAGTTTTTTTCTCAATCCTTTCCCGGATAAGTGACTCATTACTGTTAGAGAAAGCAGGAATGGGGAAAGAGGGTGGGGGAGGCCTGTCGTTTCTCCCTGGTAATGTATAATGGGGTAGGACTAGCTATTAGCCATGTTCTTCTCTAGCTAGAAAACCCCTATTCCCGCTCCAGCAGAAATGGGGTGTAGTAGCTACAGCTGGTTTATAGAGCCAGTGGCTACTCTATTAAGGTAGAAAGTGCTATAAAAAAAGATTAAGCAACATACGTCAATGCAACTGCCGCAGATGGAACATTTTGTTTCTATCCCTCAAAGGGCCAAACGAACCCAGATGTACAATCTGAATGCACACCCAGCTGTTTAATCTGATTCTGTGCATTTACAGGGCTATTTCCTTTATCTGGAATATCTCAATATCTAGTTCACTAAGCACTTACTATTATAAGATGTACCTACCTATTCTTCCCTTCTTTGGCCCCTCCCCTTCCAAACCATTCAGACAACAGTGTCAGGTTCATCTCACTGTGAGATGGTCTTCACTCCACAGCCTCCTGCTCATACACCTTCAGTGGCACTCCTGTGTGGCTCCCTGTCCTCTGACTGGTCGTCCTCAGGCTCCTCGTCTGGCCCCTTGCTGCTCCTCTCTCTAGTGTGCCTAATTCTTCACGCCCTTTGAAAGACACCACTGTGAAAAGTACCCCCTCTCTCATGGTCCATTCCCACGTTTCAACTGACCACTAACACCCGTGGATCTCCCTCATGGAATGGCAGGCACTGTGTCAGCATGTCCATAAGCCCAAAGACCAGGGTACAGGAGACTCAATGGGTGAGAAAATGCAGTCATATAAATACACCCAAGTGGCGATTCTTTAGCCTGCAAATTTGGTGCCTGATATAGTTTGGATGTTCCCTGCAAATCTCATGTTGAGATGTAATTCCCAATGTTGAAGGTGGGGCCTGGTGGGAGGTGTTTGCACCATGGGGGCAGATCCCTCATGGCTTGGTGTTATGGCACCCCCTGCCACTCTCGCTGTCTCTTGCTCCTGCTCTGCCATGTGAGACACCGGCTTCCCCTTTGCCTCCCACCATGAGTAAAAGCTTCCTGAGGCCTCCTGAGAAGTTGAGCAGATGCTGGTGCTATGTTTCCTATACAGCCTGCAGAACCGTGAGTCAATTAAACCTCTTTTCTTTATAAATTACCCAGTTTCAGGTATTTCTTTATAGCAATGTGAGAAGAGCCTCATTCAGTACCTATAATATAGAGTAAAATTAAATAAAAAACAACAAAGCCCTTCATATTCTGACTTCCTTACTGTGGTAAGCAGCTTTCAAAAATGACCCTCAATGACCTTTGCCTCTAAGGATTCTTACATTTCTGTAATTCCTTCCTCAAGTGGGTTATACCTAGTGACTAGTTACGTATCTATCTATGAATGAGAGTCTTCTATTTTCTTTTCTTTTTTTGTTCTTTTGAAAGACAAGTCTTGCTATCTTGCCCAGGCTGGTCTTGAACTCCTGGCCTCAAGTGATCCTCCAGCCTCAGCCTCTCAAATAGCTGGGATTACAGGTGTGAGCCATTGCACCCAGCCTAGTGACTTGTTAGTAACAAACAGTGATGGAATATTACTTCCACAACTAGATTATTTAAGACTGTGACTTCTGTCTTGCTAGTACTTTCTCTTACTGGCAGTCTCTCTTGTCCTCTCAATGATGAAGCCAGCTGCCACATTGTGAGATGCTCTATGGGGAACTTCATGTGGCAAGGAACTGAGGACAACATCTGGTAAGGAACTGAGGCCTCTGTTCAAGAGTTCAGAAGGAATTGACTCCTGCCAACAACCACATGAATGAGCTGGGAAGTAGATTTTTCCCAGCTGAGCCCTGATATGATGGCACCCTTTTGAGAACCACAGGACTCCACTAAAGCCAAGCTCAGATTCTCGACCTACAGACACTATGAAATAATAAATATTGTCTTAGGCCACTGACTTCTGGGTTAAACTGTTATGCAATAAATAACAAATACATCAACTAAAGAAAAAGTTTCTTTAAAGAATTAAAGAAGATTTGTTGTTGTTGCTGCACTTAATGTTTTGAAGATTCTTGTTGTAACTGGATAAGATGAGCACTTATTTCAAAGAAACAAACTCAGTGCAGTGACTGGGATGACTTAAAGGTGGCCATAATAGAGGAGAGAGGCTGTATCCACGTCCATTTCCCAGTGAATACAACAACAAAAGAATTATTATTTCAATAGTACTAGCACTTCCTTTCTTAGCTACCATGGATTAGCTTGTAGTACCCCAACCCTCTTGCAATGAACCACTTGCAAAGAACTGCTAGAAAAGATGTAAAAAATACACATCCACATATACATTCAAATCTGTCCAAGGAGGCATCAGAAGCTAAAGATGGCCAGCACTTGAAGGACCAAGGAAAGAGCTCCCTGACTTCCCTCAAAGGCATTTGCCAACTCCCAAGCCCAACAGGTAAGAAGTTGAAAAGCTGAGTAGAAAGCAGCAAGTGGGAAGCAAAAAAGCTTGACAAAGCGTCTGGCAGTCTCACCCAGCAGGGGAGAAAATGAAGTGTTTAAGTGTTAAAACAAAAATGCTAAGCTATGCTGCCACAGCCAGCATATCCTTCTAAAATGAAAGCAAAGAGATGTTTTCAGAAAAACAAAAGCTCAGACCATTCACTGCTAACAAACCTGTACTAAAAGAAATACTAAAGGGAATTATTTAGGCCAAAGGAAGATGACAACGAGGGCACAATGCATGTGTGTACAGACAAGGCAGGAGTTGCAGAATATACAGAGAAAGAGAGACAGGAGAAAGAATTTTGGAACTTAAAATTCCAACCAAATGATACAGAGGAGAGCACAGGGAGGAAGGAATAAAGAGCAATGAAAAAGGTAGCCATGATGGTAAACATACATGAATATTGGAAAGCATAAAACAACAATAATTATGTCACATTGGGTTTAAGAAAACAAAGAGTTGAGATACATAATAATGGCCCAAAGGCATAAAGGGAATACATGGAATTTAAGTATTCTAAGGTTCTTGCATTGTTTGGGAAGTGATAAAAGTACAAGTTTATTTATTAAATTTATTTTTGAGACAGGGTCTTACTTTGTCACCCAGGATGGAATACAGTGGTACAATCACAACTCACTGCAGACTATCTCCCGAGCTCAAGGGATCCTTTCGCCTCAGCCTCCTGAGTAGCAGGGAAAACAGGCCTGCACCACCACACTGGCTCACGGGTTTCCCTGTGTTGCCCAGGATCATCTCGAACTCCCAGGCTCAAGCGGTCCTCCAGCTTTGGCCTCCCAAAGGGCTGGGAATACAGGCATGGGCAACCATGCCCAGCCAGTAAATTAGAAGTACTAATTTACTGAGAGCAAGGGTAACCACTAAAAGAGTAGTAAAATTATATAAAACCAAGATAGAAGGGAACTATGAAACCAAAAATAACCCAGAAGAAGGCAAAAGAGGAAGAAAAAGAAACACAAAACAGTTGGGACAAAGAGGAAACAATTAAGGAGGAGGATTTAAATCCAAATGTATCAGTAATTCTATTAATGTAAATAAGTTAAAATCCCAACTAAAAGACTGACAGAATGACTGGAAAAACAACAAATACATGCTGTTTATGAGATATTTACCTTACATACAAGGACCCAGAAAAACAGAAATGGAAAGACATACCACACAACAATGCACCTCCCCTCCTGCCCCACCAAAAAGCAGTTATTGCTAAACACAGATAAAGCTGATTTTAAAGGCCAGAACATCAATAGAGGCAAAGAAGCCATACAATGATGAAAAGAGTCAATCTGTCAGAAAAGCATATAGTTCTAAATCTACATGCATTTAGTACTACTGTGTGAAAATATGTAAAGCCAAAATGACAGAACTGAAAAGAGAATAGACAAAATCCGCAGAGTGGAAATTTTAAAATACTATTCTCAGTAATTGATATAGCAAGCAAGCAAACAAAAAATCAATAATTCCAAAAAAGACAGAACAACATGATTAAAACCTTCACCTGGCATACATTATTGTATCCAACTCATTACATATAAATATTTATTTTCAAGTACACATGGAAAGAAACATTTAATAAATCTAACCATATGCTAAAGCCATAAATTAATTTCAAAGGCTTAAAATCACACAGTTATATTTCTGATCATAATAGGTGGAACCAGTAAAAAGTTCCAAATATTTAGAAATTAAGCGATGTAATTCTAAATGACCATTAAGACAAGGAAACAGCAAAATAAATTAGTAGGCAATACTTTTAACTGAATAATATTTATAACAAAACAAGTATATGACACAAGTGCTTAGAGAAAAATGTACTGTTTTAAATGTGCACATTAAAACAGGTAATAAAAATCCTATGTATAGTCCTCATATTTGCTATTTCATTCAAATAATATGGTATATTCTAGAGTAACATATCTGCTTACCTTTAAACGACTCAAAATTTTTAAAGGTTAAAAAGAAAAAAATGTTCGACTGACATAAGAGTAGAAGAAACTGAAAACTAGATAATCAGACAATTCATTTTCTTGGCTCTTGCTATCCCATTTACTACCTTTATGCACAATTTTTTTTTTTTTTTTTGAGCCAGGGTCTCACTCTGTTGCCCAGGCTGGAGTATAGTGGCAACCCTTCCACCTCTCTGGAGTGCTGGGACTACAGGCACATACCACCATACCGAGCTAATTTTTGCATTTTTTGCAGAGACAAGGTTTTGCCATGTTGCCTGAGCTGGTCTCAGATGCTGGGCTCAGGCAGCTCACTTGCCTCAGCCTCCTGATGTGCTAGAGCCACCATGGCCTGACTCTACATACATTCTTACATGAATATCAACCTTCCAAAAATGCAATTTCATCAATGGTGATCTCATGGAGAAAAGTGAATGTGCCAGAGTAGCCAATATAAAATAAGAATAGAGTTTTCAACACATTAATGGTATTGTACATACTGATAATGATGCGTGTGTGTTTTAGAGATGGGGTCTTGCTACCCATGCTGGAGTGCAGTGGCACAATTATAGCTCACTGCAGCCTCAAACTCCTGGGATCAAGTGATCTTCCTGCTTCAATGATGTGTGTGTGTGTGTGTGTGTGTGTATGTACATATATATATATATNAGAGACGGGGTTTCACCATTTTGACCAGGATGGTCTCGATCTCTTGACCTCGTGATCCACCCGCCTCGGCCTCCCAAAGTGCTGGGATTACAGGCTTGAGCCACCGCGCCCGGCCTGCAAGATTTGATTTTAAGCAAAATAACCTTAATAGAAGAAAAGCTGGAAATTGGGTTTAATGCCAAAGTAGCACCTTGAGGAAGATTCTACCTTATCTTTTTTTCTTACTTCAAAATTAGAGACTGTCTTCCTCTTCAAAATGGCAAAGAATAACCTCTCTTATCTCACTGGAAACTTGTTACTCTACCAGTAGGATAAGAAATTATGTATTTACCTGGTTATTTTTAGGGATCTGTAATCTATAGGATAGTCAATGAGTTTAATGGGTAGGATCCTGATATAGTTTGGATATTTGTCCCTGCCAAATCTCATGTTAGAATGTAATCCTCTTTGTTGGAGGTGGGGTCTTTTGGGAGGTGATAGGATCATTGGGGTGGATTTCTCATGAATAAGTTTAGCACCATTCCCTTGGTGCTGTATTTGCAGTGGTGAATGATTTCTTGCCACATCTGCTTGTTTAAAAGTGTGTAGCACCTTCTTCCTCTCTCTTGCTCCTGCTCTTGGCATGTGATGTTCCTGCCTCTGCTTCACCCTCAGCCTTGAGTAAAAGTTACCTGAGGCCTTCCCAGTAGCCTAGCAGTTGCTGGCACCATGCTTGTAAATCTTATAGAATTGTGAGCCAATTAAACTTCTTTTCTTTATAAATTACCCAGTCTCAGGTATTCCATTACAGCAGTGCAAGAATGATCTAACACAAGGTTTTGAAGGTTAGCACAGATAGGCTCTACATTAAATATTTGCTATATGGTGATATCTTGGGTTATTCAGTATTACTTATTTTTAAATAAGTCTTCTATTTTCCACAATCTCGTTATCTGTTTAGTAATGGAGCAAACTATCAAGGTGAAGAGTCTGTTCTTTCTAAAAGTCAACTCTGTTTTGAATCTGGGCCTTTCAGTGTTGCCACTGCTTTTCTTTGGAGGATTCTTTGCATTGTAGAAGTGGAATAAGCAAAATCAAGGAGATCAAGGAAAGTCCTGGAGAGTTCAAGTTTTGAAAAAAGAAGTCCTGGAGAATAGTGAAAAGAGGGAGATAGTCTTATGTGTATATAATTCACCTTGTAATATAGTTTATTAGCAAATAATTTAAAGCAGGGCATCTGTTCTGTGTGTAATACTGATAAAGTGGTATTTTTTTTTCTTACTTCTATGGTTATCTGAAGCTTTTAAAAACAAGGATGAAGAACCGGTCACAAACTAGCTTGTGACACTGATTTAATTTCATCTGATTTGTGTACTGTTGTTCTGGCCATAAATGATTAACTTTTATTTATTTATTTTTTTAACAACAGATCTTTCTTGAAAGCCTCTTACATGCTAAATGTGCTTATTTGGGAGCTAAAAATAAGGAAAGCATTGTTTTTTAATTTAAAGAGTGACAGTCTAGGGATGAAGGCAGATACACAAATTCTTTGCACGGGTTATTTTGGGAGTCCAAGAGGGAAAGTTATGCTTCCTACCTGAGCTCAGTTGTAAACCTTTCGCAGAGTTTGTGGGCAGAGAGGGGCACAATGTGAGCAAACTCCTTTTAGAAAAATAGCATGGTGGTAGTTTAATGGCAAGTAGTTCTGTATATTGTTTGCTTTGATGATTTCAGTGTGATTTTAGGAAGAATTAAAGGAGTTGAAAATATGTGAACATTAGTTAATTAAAATCACATTAGTCCTGTTTCTTAAAACTTTGCATTTTTTTTAGTGCAACTATATTGGGGGTATCTGCTTTTCTTCTGAGCAAGTAATTTTTTCCTAAATGAATCCATCTCGATTTGTGTGGGCCACTTTGTGTATGAATATTCATTCTTACAATATCTTTTGTACTTTTTTTCAATATTCATTTTGCAACTGACTTTATATTGCTTCTTATATTTGACTTTGAAATAGAATACATCATAGAATGTTGCATTTTTTTCTAGTAATTGAGTGGTATTTATGTTCGAAGCATGATAGTCGCTATTTGCTTATCCTTTTATTCAAATGAAGCTTTTATTTCTGTTATCACTTGTAAATTTGCTGAAAGACAGCAGGGTGAAAGCATACTATTGTGAAAAGCTTTAATCTGAAAAATATTTGGTGCTTTTTTTCTTATG
The DNA here is from genome assembly GCF_001604975.1 of Cebus imitator. NCBI lineage: Eukaryota > Metazoa > Chordata > Mammalia > Primates > Cebidae > Cebus > Cebus imitator. The sequence continues at coordinate 2,618,124 of NW_016107566.1, forward strand.
AGCTAATTATTTCCAGATTGATGGGCAGAAATGCAAAAATAAAAAAGAATTTTAGATAAAAATATTCCAAACCATTGCTTTGAAATGAAGAGAAACTTCCTCCAGGTGTTTGTTTGTTTGTTTTAATTTAAGCAGTAATTCTAGGAGGCACTTAAGCTAAACATGAAATAATCTGTGACATTATGATGGCATTATAAATTATAAATAGAAGAAAAGTAATACTTTCAGAAGTATTTTTTTCCGGTTTTAACTACAGCTCTAACTTTGATGATACTGTTCAAACTGACATTTTATAGAACAAAGGTAATTTGCTGAATTTCTTTTAAAATTCACCTACTTAAATGAGAAATAGGCATCAAGATAATATTTTATATATTTGTTTTCATATGACCAAGTGGCGAGACCAAAATTCCATTAACTCAACTATGTGTCTTTGACCCTCTGAGAGGGCTTAGTCCTCATGAAAATGTATTTGTGTTACCCTTGAAATTTACTTTTTTTTTTTTTCCCTTAGACCATTTGGATGAACATCTAGTATTACTTAGAATTCAAATCTTACTAACACTTGTGTTAATGCACCATAAATATTATTATGGAGTTAGTACAGTGAGAGAAGCAGTTTAATAGAATAATGATTACTAGAATAAAAATGTAAAGAGTTGAAAATCCTTTATCAGCCATTGACAAACTGTGTGACCTTAGAATGGCAAGTGAATTGTTTAGTCTTTGTACCTCAATGTCCTCAGAGTATCAGGATTTTATTTAGTAAGATTTAAGGAATCTTTTTTTCTAAAAAAAAAAAAAAAAAAAAAAAAAAATACGATTTTATTTAAAATATCAAAAATTCTGTGTAGAACCAAAAATAATACTTTAAAATATTTTGTGTCTGCAAAAATACATATTTAAGTTCAGATAGTTTAAAACTAAGAGCTGCTTTTGCAAGAACTAATCTTTCATCAGTTTAATATTCCTTCCTTTATAGAATTCAGAGCTTATACCTGCCTCCTTTACAGCAGAACAGCTGGACAAAAAAAATGAAAGATTCAGTCAGTCAACTCTTTTATTTGCATGATGACAAGTAATTGTTTTTCAGTTATTTTCTGTGAGTTTGCTATTCAATTACTATAGCCAAAACCAAGGTTTTTATAAAAGAAGTCAACTACTTAAAAGTTTGGAAACTAGTTTTCTTTTTGTAACAGAGGATCTAGGAAAATAATGATGTGTATCAAAACATGCCATGTGGGCAGTATCTGTCCCATAGTTACATTTATTAACTGGGGAAAGTGATCCTTATTATTTTATGTACTTCATAAATCTATTTAAGCATGCTTGATTCTTTACCTTAAACTTCTTAGTGTCTTTGGTTAGTGCAGTCCTAAAATACTCCTTCTAATAAACTAGTTTTGATAGCTACTGCTATATTAATCTAATGTCTCATCTTGTCATTTAATTCATATTTTCAAAAAGTTTTAAAAATTTCCCTTTATATCAGATGCCATTAGAAATTGTGTATATATGTTCCATTCTTAAATGTTAGCAGCAGTTCATAATTTTGCCACATGATGTCCCTAAATACGTATTTTTTAATGTGATTTTAAAAGGAATTTTAATGTTACATTGATTTTTACCTCCTCTTTGTCTTACCTTTCTTTTTTTTTTGTTTTGTTTTAGAATCAGAAAAATCTCTGTGAAAGGCTTCACTTAGTCTTCTTCAGCCTGTCATGCCCTTATCTGTGCTTCCTATTTAGTAGACAATAATTGTTTATGCTATAGCAGTGTAATTAAGTGAATGGACTAGTGAATAAGGAGACATGATGTAGAATGATGGTTTCACTATGATGAATTTATTTTGTGCTTTTAACCACTTTAAAATTCAGTGTTGCTTCCTGGCCTTTTAGGTAAAATCAAATATAGTATCTGCCCTTACTAGTTAATATCTGATATTTGATAAATCCCAGAGCAGTTAATCCTCTTTCCAAGACCTGGTAGTATATTACCTCAAAGAATGGTACAGTTTCCTGTGAAGCTTCAAAATGGAAGCACAAAAATTAAAAACCTTAGTATCCTCAAATAATTAGGACCTTTAAATCACCAGAGTATTAATAACCCCTTGGATTTTCATGCTCCTTAAAGTGATAGTATTTGGTCAGAGATGTATTAATGGCATGTGGGCCCTTATTTGACTCATACATAGCAAGTAACATTTGAGCTATAAGAGTGGCCTGCAAATGAAATTCTACATACACAATAATTCATATTTTAAGAAAATAATTTGGGTAACTAAATACGTTTAGTTTGCTTCTGCATTGCTTTTATTCAGTAAATATCATCTTTATACCACACTGATAGTAGTATCAGCTCTGCTATAATTCTTGTTTATAACTTCACATTAAAAAGTATGTAGGAGTGCAATCATTAGAAAACATCAGTCTCTTACAGTTGTATTGCCTGATAATTTGGTGTGTGTACTTTGTTACTATTCTTGTATGTTTAAACAGTATACCTTGATTTCTGTACACAAATAAATTCAAGAGATTGGCACTTAAATAAAAATGTAAACCATGATATAAAACTGCAGCTTCTTTTTATAGAGTAGATAAATCTGTGTTGACCTATGCTTTACTTTTTCTTTTGTGCATTTTGATTGTCCTTCCATTATATGGTCTAAGGATGTTTTTATTAAAGTTACTTGTTTTCTTTGTACTTTTCTTTAATACCATTTTGTATATGGATTTTTGTAAGATTGAAGCCCATATACTTAATTTTTTTCTTGTTAACTTTGTTCTAGCAATACATAGTTCCAGTCTGCTTGTTTACTGGCCAGATTACGGGGTAAATGAATATTCATAAAAGTTGCAGCATATGTACCATATATGTGGATGGCTTTTTTTTTTTTTTCCTGTTGCTGCCCAGCTAATTTTTGGTTCAAGTGTGACCAAATCTGTAGTTAAGAATTTACGAAAGTATTTGATAATTTGGGGCACAGAATTTATAAGGTTTCAGGTGAGCCATTATCTTTGGATAACAGATTAAGATTGTATTCTGCACTATAAATAATTAGAGCAGAGAAATGCTTGTTAATTTAAAGGTGTTTCACCTGTATGCATGTGTGTACATGTGTTTCGTGGAGAAATTAAGAATCACTTAAGAGATTCCTTGGTATGAACTTAGTTGTGTGTATCAAGTATAAAATAGTGATTATACCAGAACATTGAAAAATTACTTGTTTTCACTTAAGAATTAAAGGGAAAGAGGTGATACTAAGCAAAATTATGATTGCTTTCACTATGCAGAGCACTCACTCAGTTTCTGAGAGGGATTTACAAATGAGATAGTCATGATTTTCTTAATATTTTCCCTGTTTTGGTAGACAGACTTAAGATTTTTAAATTATTGTATTGAATGAAATACATATGTGTGACTCTTCTGTTTCTCACTAATATACTAGTGTTCTAAAAAAACTCACTTTTATTGATTTTTTTAAATCTTTACATTTTATTTTCTTACTTATGTATTTGTTATTGTGATTTATGCTCCAAGCAGGAAGTTGCTACGTTAGCTAATGTGGCTTGGGAGAAGGAAGGACAGGGTTTTCATCAGTCCTCTGAGGCCTTGGAAAGCAGCTTGGTGATGTCAGATGCTCTCATTTGAATTGATATATTGGAGAATTATGTCATTGCCTTTAGATTTTATTAGAATTTTTCTGTAATGATTCCTAATTTTAGTTTTTTTTATTCTAAAATTCTATATAATGAGTTTTCTATGACAAAAACTTCTATAATCAACTCCCAAATATTTAGATATGAGGCATGAATAAATTGAAACCAAATAATCTGGATTAGCTTATTTAATTATTTATCCTAGAATGCTCTTTAAACATATAGTATATTGATTCCGGAAATTTACACAAATTCAAAGACCCTATTACAAAACCCAGCTTAGGAAAAGATGAAAAGATATTCAATTTATCCACCCAATTTCTTATCCTGGAGAGATGACATTGTCTCATATTGATGCAGTGCACTTACCTAAGCAGTATATTAGTCTGCCTTCTGTCTTTTCTCCATCCTTTTTACTGGTAAGAATAGATTATTCATTTTCATTCCTGCCTTATTCCACAAAAGTTCTAGGGTGGCTCCTTAAGAATATATAAAGTGCAAAAGGATTCAGATTTTAAATTCAAGAAATAGAGACAATGGGAAATTATGGTTAGGAAAATAAAGCCAAGCAAAACCAAACAATAGACTGTTAGGGATAGCCAATTATGAGGTAAAACCATAAAAAAGGCCAGGGAATTATTAACACTTGCAAGTTAGGATCTGCATGATTACTTGAAGGGAGAAATTGGAAAGGATGCAAAGGGACTTCTGAGGTATTGATAATTGCCTATTTCTAAACTTGAGTGGTGAGTACATGTTTTTATTTTTATAAGGATTTAAGGCATACACATCTATATTGTATATATTTTCTCTGTTTGTATATTTCATTATTAAATAAAATGGAGAAGAATGAAAGCCAGCCAAAAGTGAGAACTTGTATTATTTTGTCAAAACTGGAATAGAGTCGTTCTACTCTAGAGAGTCTCAACATAACTCAAGGTAAAATAGGAAAGTTAATATTATCGAGACTAAATAATTTTATTCTACTTAGACTATATCTGGAATGTGTTGTTTGCTTATGGGCACCACAATTTAATTCGACCTTGACAACTAGGGAGAGCTTGGAAACTCCATAATATGTAATAGGACAGTTAACAGCTGAAATATTTGGAACTGTTTAGTCTGTAAATAATACTTATAGGGGAAATGAGATTGCTCTTTTCAAATGTTTGAAATACTTTCACTGGAAAAAAGACTTTAGTCTTTTATCTTTGGAGCTCTAGGAAGTAGAATTAAGTCTAAAACAAAGTTTTAAGCAGGTAGATTATGACTTAATATAAGTCGGAACTATAAGCCTTTTTCAGCTAGTTAATGTTCTGTATTCTTCTCAGTACAAAATAACAAACACAATTTTTTTAACATTTATTTTAAATCTATTTATTAAATAAATATATGGGGGAAGAAGAGAGTCTTTACTAGACTATTGTAACTGAGAATTATCTTCCCTATTACCACTTGGAATATAATAACCTTGCCATTTTCAAGCCCTCTGAAAAACTTAACTTTTGCAAACTGTGATTTAAGAAAGTTTGATTTGGGAATTTTTATTCTCATAAGAATATCCTTTTTGCTTATTTCTTTAGACTTTCCATTCTCATGTTTAGTTTATTGACTGGTAGATGGTTTGATTGTCAAATCTTGTTAAAATGCGTTCCTTCAACAGATATTTACTTAATACTGTTTTGTATAGAGTTATGAGAATTACTGTAGTGAATTAGACACAGTTGCTGCTTTCATAGACCTTACATTCTATTGAAGTCAATATTCAGTTAGAGTTCCTATAAATGCTCAGAAATAGTACAGGGGATTATGAGGACATAATGATTAGATGACCTGACCTAAACTAGGATGAGGGTCAGGAAATGGTACAATGCACTTTAGAAAGAATTTCAGGAAAAGGAAATTATTGGCATAGCATATTGGCAACATGGGAAAAAAGAGTATGGCATTTGGAGCCAGATTTCCTGGGTTCACATTCCAGCTTCATTACTTACTTGGAAAAGTTACTTCTCTGTCCTTCATTTGTAAAATAGGAATGATAATAATATTTATCTCATAGGGTAGTTACATGTATTAAATCAGTTAAAATTGTAAAGGGCCCAGAGCATTGTCTTTTATATATTAAGTACCATGTAAATAGTGAAGAATAATTATTTAGAAAACAAATCCAAGACACCAGCTTCCAATCATATGTAATATAAATATTAGAAATAATAAAAGTTAAGATTCTTTGAGCACTTACTAAGTGTTAGATTTTGTGTTAAATACCTTTACATAATATATTATTCTCACAGTTCTTTGTAGTAGATAGGATTTTTTTTTTTTTTTTTTTTTTTTTTTTTTTTNAGAAAAAGTCTCGCTGTTACCCAGGCTGGAGTGCAGTGGCAGGATCTTGGCTCACTGCAGCCTCCGTCTCCCAGGTTCAAGCAGTTCTCCTGCCTCAGCCTCCTGAACAAGCTGGGATTACAGGCACGTGCCATAATGCATGGCTGATTTTTGTTTTTTTAGTAGAGACGGGGTTTCAGTGTATTGGCCCGGCTAGTCATGAATGCCTGACTTTAAGTGATCTGCCTGCCTCGGCCTCCCAAAGTGCTAGGATTACAGGCGTGAGCCACCGTGCCCAGCCTGTGGTAGATAGGATTTTAATGTTGGCACTTCTTTACCCTTTTTTTTTTTTTTAAACAGGCTTCATTCAGTATGTTAAATAATTTGCTCAAGATCCTGGTTAGCTAATAGGCTGTGCTTTTAACTGCTATTTTTTGTAAATACACATGATTTCAATGAAAAACTGGCTTTTGTCTAGTATTTGTTAACAGACAGTGTGGTCTTGTGGAATATTATTGGCAAATTATGTTTTTATAAGTTAACACACAATGAGATGGGCTTTCAATCCTGCCTTACCTTTTTTTTCTAGATACTGTTTTGGCCTCCTACAAGAAGCTCATGTACCAGACCCCTTCCATTATAGTATGGATGTGAGACATCTAGTTGAATTCTAAATGAATCATTCTGAGTTAGAAAAATTTTGTAAACATTATCTTGTTTACAAGATAGCTTCATGATTTTTAAATTTACCAAAGGATAAGCATTGCCAACCAATGGCATGTGTCCAAGATGGCAGATGATCTATGTCTTCCCCCTTCCAGATTCTAGACAGAATGTCAAACAGGCAAAGTTTGTTTATATCTATTTCCTGGTCCCCTGTTACCTGGTACTCATTTTTACTCTGATTATATTCAAAACATCTGAATACATATAATTTGTTAGTCCAAATATATTTATGCTTTTTCATTGTTACTCCCTTTCCTTGCTCAGGAACCTATCATGGCTTGCTATTTTAGTATAATCAAATACTCTGAACTTCACATTCTCTTGTTCAGAATGCCTTACTCTTTGGCCCCATTTAATCTAACCATAGCTGTACACTTCTGCTGTGATATCTGAATTTGCCGTGCTCATTAGGTCTAGGTCCTTCCTACTGCTGTGCACTGTGCTTAGAATATTCTGCTTATACTCATCTACTTTTCTATTAAGCTTTTATTGGACATAGTAACCCAAAATGACTTTTTCTTTATAATATTATTGAATTTTTATATTTTTATTTACTTTTACAAAATTTTTTATCCATCCATGCATATAAACCCAAGAGACTTTGTATATGTATGGTTTGTTGTTATTTCCTGCATTGTATGGGGGAGTAGTGTCTCCTTTGGTACTCAGCATATGGTGCTTTTCAAATAATTTAAAGCAATCTACATATTTTCCTTGTATCTACAAGTAAAGATAAATTTTGGCTGAGCTTTGTGCCAAAAGAAGAAAGGATTGGGGAAGAAATACATGAGATAGGAAGTTGACAGGCACCGTTAAATTATAAATGGTGGTTAATGTGCTGAGATATCTGTATATATGTCACCAAAGTAAAATTTACCAGTATATAATTTTTAACATGCTCATGTTGGGGGTTTCAAAATAATAGAAACCCTTGAAATACAGACTGGGGCTTATGGATGATTTTATATTGGATGTGTATATGTTATTTATATGTAATATATGTATAGTGGAATAGGAGATTAAAGTTGTAATTGTTTTTAAACCCTCTGAGAAAACCTGTGTCTTTATATCAACCAAATATAGTATAGAATATAATGATGTATGTAACATGCAATTATAAAATTTCTTTTAAAATTCATTACATAATCCACAGTTATATCTAGCATAATCTGTAATATTTGATCAAGGCTTCACAAATAGGAAACATCAATCACTTATTGTATGTTCTAATCTTAGTTTATTACTAGCATTATGCTTTATTACTATTCTACACAGGTGTAAACTGAGAAGATGGTGGTGTTCCTTTCAGTTTAGTTTCGTAAAGGCAGGGAAAAAACCTTGATAATTCGGGATGCTGATATAGTAGGCTTATTTGGAATGCACTGGAATCCTGTGCACTGTTATTTTCTGTCTTCAAAAGAAGAAACAGTATGACATATCTGAGAGCCTGAAAAATAATTTTCATCTTTCATACCATTTACTTTAAAATTTACATGGAATTTTCTCTCAAACTAAAGACTAGTAAAATCTTCTTCAAAGATACAGAATATGCTTTTGTAATTAGTTTTCAGGGATGTTTAAAACTTCATCACGTTGGTAGAACAAATCATCTATCTACAATGTTACATGTTCTTGAAAGTAATGAAAATTAGGAGCTTAGTGAGATTTTTACTTACTTTACCCTTATTTTGGCCCTTATTCCTACATAACTTCTAGAAAACTAAATATAAAACATTTAATGATTCCCATTTTACAGAGAATTGGTAAAGATCCTATCTCTGGTCTTTGAAGTTTAATTTATCCTGTTCTTATTCTCCACTTTTGACATGCCTTTTCTTTCCCCTATTTTCTTTCTTATTGTCTTGCTTACTAAATAATCCCTTTTGAAATAATTTATCAGAATATATTTATTAGCAGTTGTTGCTTTTTAAAAAGGAATGATACAGATAAGATGGCAAATTAAATTGCGTGAAAGCACCAGTAAGTACTGTAGTAACCTTGCATTTGACACTAAATTGAGACTCTGCCGATAGTTTTTGCTTTTGTTGTGAGAATTATCACCATCTGTTCTATATGCTAACAGAAATTTGTTATATATTGGTAATTTAAATCCCAGCATTTTTCCTGTTAAATTTAATTTCATTTAAACCAAAGATTAACAAAGTTAATTGTAAAACTCCAGGTGGTAGATAGTGAAGGTGTTATGAAAAAAAGAATTGTTCCATATTTAGTAGTATTTCTATTTGGCATCTGTACTGAAAATCATCATTATAGTTTTTAAGTTAGTCAATCATTTTCATATGCTCTATTTTGGTAATAGCTATTTATAAAGTGATTTTATATTTTATTATAATTATACCTTATCAACTTCTTCTTTATGTATATCACTGACAGGTTTTTAATCCCCACACACACACATTTTTTAAACTCCTTAAGCTATAACGTTACATACAAACAGAAAAGTGCATAAATAATGAGTTTGAGTTCAGTAAATTGCCATGAGGGACTATGGCAATTTACTGAATTGACTAAAACTCACCACTGAGGTAAAGACATAAAATAACAATACTCCAAAAGACTGTCTCATATTTTTTCCAGACATTACTTTCCTTCCTGCCAAAGGAAGCACTCGTCTGACTTATTTTATGTATTTTGAAACTTATATAACATTTTATATCATCTTGTCTGGCTTCTTTTAACATTATGTTTGTGAGATTGATTTATACCGTTTCCTGTTTGTGTAGCAGTACTGTTCATTTGCTCTCATTGATGATGCAAGTATTTCATCGGAATATTAATAACTTGCTGTCTTTGCTGGTGAAAATATAAGTAACTATCAGTTTGGGGCTGTTTGAATAATGATGCTCTCTTTGACATAGTGCTTTTGGTGCTCATTTGTACACATTCCTGTTGAATATATAGGAGTGAAAGTGGTCACTCATATTTTTTAAACTTTAGTAAATAGGGCCAAATAGTTTTCCAAAGTGAGTATACTGATTTACACTTTACTAGCAGTAAATGAAAGTTCCAGTTCCACATTCCTGCCAACACTTAGGTATCAGTCTTTTAAATTTTGTATATTCTGATTGGTATATATTCCTTACTGTAATTGTAATTTTTATATGATGGTAACTTATGATATTGATCATAAGTTATTATAGGACATTACAGAGTAATGTATTGTTGAAGTATCTTTCTTGTTCAAGTCTTGCTGCTTCTATTGCTTTCTCTTTTTTTTTTTAATTTTATTACTTGATATACAAGTCCTTTATTGACTATATTTTTTAAATACCTGTTCTATTCTATGACTTACCTGTTTATGCAGTTATTTTTGAAAAACAGAACTTCTTAATTTTAATACTCAATTGATCAATTTTAAAGTTAGTGCCATTTGCATCCTGATGAGAAAACCTTTTTTCACCTCAGGGTCATGAAATATTTTCTATATTGTCTTTTAGAAAATTTTTATCATCTAAATTTAGTGACAATACAAAGTATCAGAGTTCCCCCCCATATTAATATTCACTTAACACCATTTTTTGAATTCTGCCATTTTCCCATGACTCTCCAGTGCTACCTTAACATAAATCATAAATCATACATAAATCATTCATAAACGTATGTATGCTCCCTTCCAGTATGCACATACATATATGACTTATTCTGGATATTAACATTCTATTTCATTGATCTGTTTGTTTTTGTACCAATACCCTACTGTTTTAATTCTGAAACTTTATGATATATTTTCTCATTTATTTTTTCTTCTTTACAATTATCTCGACTTTTCTCAGCCCTTGAATTTCCATATGAATTTTAGAATCCGCTTGTAACTTTATACCTCAAACCAGAATCCTAACTAGATTTTAATTAGAATTGAATTGAATCTATAGATCAATTTGATAACTAATAACATTTTTATAGTATTGGGTCTTCTAAACCATGATCATGATACATCTTTCCATTTACCTAGGCTTTTAAAAAATGTACTAATTCAGTAATTTATCTACGTCTTTATTCAGGTATATACCTAGTGTTTATCCATAATGTCATAAAAAATAATTTTGTTTTCTAATTGTTCCTGCTTTATGTGAAAACAATTTTTTTCTTAATATATTGGATAAAACTACGATAGGTGTCAGATAGTTTTACTCTACAGTAATTTTTCTGCATACACTTTTATCAACTGAATGTAAAGATCTTTTTCTTCCTTTTCATCCTTTATATGTTTCTTTTTTCTCTTGCCTTACTGCGTGTGTTTCTTTTTTCTCTTGCCTTACTGCACGGGCTAGAACTGCCTTTTCAGCATCGAATACAAATGATGATAGAAACCATCCTTATAAACTTTGAATATTTGTCCATAAAGATATGATGTGTGTCGTAGCTTTTATTACAGAAGCCCTTTATCACTTAAGATACTCTTTTATTCTGCTTTGTAAGAGTTTTTATCATGAATGGGAATTGAATTTTGTCAAAAACTTTTCTGATTCTAGTTAGGTAATTACATCATTTTTGTCTTTTATTCTTTTAATGCAACAAGTTGCATTGTTTGAGGTATTTGAATGTTACATCAATCTTATATTTTCAAAGTAAACTCAATTTGGTCATGGTACATTACACTTTTTATATATTGCTAAAATATATTGATATTTTCTTTAGGATTTTTACATCTGTGTTCATTAGTGAGATTGGCCCATACATTTACTCATAAAAATAGTTGGGAAATGTTTTCAATTTCACTGTTCTTTGGAAGAATTTATATAAAATTGGTGTTTTATCTTTTTGAATATGTGGAATACTATTTAAGAGGCCGTCTTAGAGTTCTTAGCCCCTTTAAGGCTACAAATATCTCTCCTAAGTATGGTTAGAGCTGCATCCCATACATTTTGCTTTACTTTTATTTTATTTTATTTTTTGAGATAGAGTCTCACTCTGTCACCCAGACTGGAGTGCAGTGGCATAATCTCGGCTCACTGCAACCTCTGCCTTCTGGGTTAAAGCAATTCTCCTGTCTCGCCCTCTCAAGTACCTAGGATTACAGATATATACCACCACACTTGGCTAATTTTTGTGTTTTTAGTAGAGACAGGGTTTCATCATGTTGGCCAGGCTGATCTTGAACTCCTGACCTTAAGTGATACACTCACCTTGGCCTCCCAAAGTGCTGGGATTACAGGTGTGAGCCACTGAGCTTTTTTGATATGATTTATTTTTATGATTTGTTTAAAAATATTTTCTGTTTTATGTTTTGATTTCTTCTTGAAACTTCAGTATTAATTTCTAAATATACATTTAATGTCCTCAACAATATGCTTGGGATTAAGTCTCTCATCTTGCCATTTGCATTCTATTTTCTCTGCTTGTTCTGTATCACTTTTCTCATTTCTTTTTTTTACATAAAGTGTTTATTTTGAATTTATTTTCTTTAGCTGTATTAGTTATACAGTCTTTAATCTCTTAGTCATTACTCTATAGACGCCATTATGCATTCCTAATCTACTGAAGTCTAATATTATTTTATCACATCCTAGACAATGCAGGGAACTTATACATTTTGATTTGTTTTACAATTTATGTAATGTCATTGGTACTTATAAATATTTTAAACCTTATACATTTAAAACCTTACAATACCTAATATAAAAATACCTAGTTATAATTGTTTTTAGACTTAATATACATTGATATTGATTTATACCCTTATCATTTCCTTTGCCCTCTATTTCTTCCATCTCTGAGCTTCCACTTGAATTGTTTATTCTACCTAAAGAATATTCATTCATATATTCTTTTGTGTGGATATGCTCTTGACAGATTATCTCAATTTTTGTTTATCTGAATGTATTTTTAGTTCACCTGCCATTTGAAAGGGTATTTTTGATAGACCAGCAGTTATTTTACTTCAGCCCTTTGCTGTTATGATTCCATTGTCCTTTAGCTTCTATTGTTTCTCTTGGGAAATATGTTGTTTATCAACTTGTTACTCCTTTGAACATGAATTGTGTCATCATTCCCTGTACTCAGCTACTGTTAGTATATATTTTTTATCTGTGATTTTCAGAAGTTTTACTATTATGGACCTGACTTTTGTGTAGTCTTCTTAGTTTTCATCTTGCTTGGTACTTTTACCACTTCTGAAGTCTAGATTAATATTTTTCGTTTGTATTAGGAAGTTCTAAGTTATTCCATTTTCAAATATTGCTTTTGTTTATTTTCTCTCTTCTTTCTTTATGGTAGCCAGCTACACATGTTAAACCTTTTTACTATAACCTGTATATTTATTATATTTCTTCTGTATTGTTCATCCTTTTGTATTTTCAGTCTGTGTATTTTCTTACCTGTCTTTTGGTTTGTGAATTTTTTCATCAGTAAAAATTTAAAAGATTTTATCATAAGAACCATTCACTTAGATTTGTTTCTCAGTTCTAGAATTCCATTTGAGTCTCTTTTATGATTTCTGTTTTCTTCCAAAAATTTTAGTCTTTTATTTTCTTGAGTGTATTAGGCATTGTTATTTTAATACTAAGTTCTGAAATTTAATTATCTAAATACCCTGTAGATCTGTTACTGTTGTCTGCTGTTTCTGTTGGTTTTAGGTGATACTGATTTACCTCCTTGTATGACTGCTTATTTTTTTACTCAATACCAGATATTCTGTATGTAAAATTGTAGAGACAGTTTGAAGGCTAGCATGATGTTGTATTTATTCATAGAAGATTTATTTTGCCTTCAGAAAGGTGGCCAAAGGACTGACAATCCCAGATTGCTTTAATCTAGGCAGGAATTGAGAAGATTCAAAGTTAAATTTAGTCTCTGTTAAAGTTTGTCTGTTTGTGGTTCATTTTTACTTAGTTCCAGTCATGTCTTGTTAGTAGCTCCCTAGTTGTAGTTTTAGTCCTCCTAGATTCAGAATTGGTCTCTGGGCACCTTCCCTTACGTCCTGAGAGGGACCTTTTGGGAATAGGCCAACACTTCCAGGGGAAGTGCACCTCCCAGAGAGGTATACATACCTTTGGTTTTCTTCTTGTCTGAGATCACAGCCCCATAACTTGTCACTGTCTTGGTTGTTCTCAGTGATTGCCAACATACCTTTTTGTTATTAATAATTTCTTACATTTTCTAGTACTCACCGAGAAGGTTTATTAATGTCACCTAGTTCATCATGTAAGCAGAAGATATTGTGACTATCTTTATACTGAATTACAATCTTTAGGTGGTTATTTTAAAATCTGGTTTTCTATAGGTTATCAGAAATTTTTCATTGCTTATATACTTTTAAACACAATTTCTTAGCATAGATTTTGATATATATTCATAACAGAAAGCTTTAAGGCATATGAAGAGATAACCACTAAAATAGATGGATGCTCACAATTGTACTATATATGACTAAATTAGGTTTCAAGTAGATAAAATTTAGCTGTGAGGAAGAAAGATTTAAATTTAGCATTATTTTGGCCATCTATTTTTTTCAACACAGCAAGAAAATGGTGTTTCATATGTAAAATAACTATACCTTATACAGCATTTCTGTTTCCCAAATTTGCTTGGATTCTTTGGCTTTCTGCCTAACAGAAATTGGGTGATCTCATTGATTTTTAAAGTCTTTTCTTTATCTTAGCAGGGAAGTGATATTTAGAAAGATAATAATTTGTTTAAAAAGGTAAAATTTTTTTCTGATGATATATTACTCATAATTTTCATTCAAATATCAAAATACTCTTCTCTTTGTTCATCTTTGTGGAATTCCGGAAATAACTATTTGCTACTCACTTCTTTTTCTCTAAATTTGTTTTTTTTATTTACTGATCAAAAGGTTTTTAACTAAAATTATCAAGGATTCCATGCACTTCCAAGATAGGGATAACATCAATCTAAAGACTCAATTATTTTCTGTCTTCACTGCTTACAGACAGGGAACACAATCTCTTCAGCCTGGACCTGTGTAGAAGAATTTGGAGAAAATAAACAGGTAAGAGTTTATTTGGTAAAAGTCTCTTAGGAATATTAAGTAATATATTTAATTTTCAGAAAATTGGTTATAAATTGTTCTTTATAATGAAACTTTGTGAAGTATTTTGTTTATAATAGCCTTGTTAATTATAGACTCATGAAGCAAATGTTTTAAAAAGTTAAACTGGTTTCTGTATTTCAGGTCTTCTCAAAACATTTAACATGCTAGTATACCTTGAAAACCACCAAGATAGTAAACAGTGTTATAAATTAGATATATTTGGAGTTAGTGTGTTCTTTATAGATTATTCAAGTATTTCTCAAAAGTATCTGAATATAGGACTTTCTTGTTTTTCAAGCTTAAACCAAAATGTTACTGAAACAATTTGGAATAAAAGCTATATTTACTATGACTTAGTGTTTAGTTTATTCAGCAAAATACTTCTTGAGAAAGATAAGTTTTAGTAGGAAGTTAAAAGATAGCTTGTTTATTTGAGTCAAGATTATTAGTTTCCAAAGTCTTTTTTTTTACATGTAGAGGCAAAAGAATGTTAGGCTTTCTAGGGTACAATTCATGTAATATGTCTGTGTCCTTGAGTAAGTTTCTTGACCTTTTTGTGCCTCAATTCCTCATTGACAAAGGGGATAATAATAATACTTATAAGTCTGTTATATGGATTCAGTTGTACTAATCTCATATGGTTATTTTTATCGTTTAATAAGTGATAAATATTGGCTATTACAATTAATATATTCTGTTCCTCAGATTCAAAGAGAAATGCTTTTATACTTGAGACTTAAAATTTTATTTTTACAGATCTTAATTTTAGCATAAAAATTCAAATAAGTGATACTAGTCTTAGAACTCCTTATAGCTTTTTATAATTCAAAATTTGAATTACGAGGACTGATTTTGCTTATAGAAATAAAGCTTAAAAAGAATTGCTGGATTTTCTAAGGCTTTTCTCTTTTGCCCACATGGGTTATTTAGTAAGCTACAACTTTTTTTTTAAACCTATACTGAAGCCTACCTAGATTGCTGCAGGTCTGATCGTAATTTTTTCTCTCAAAGGCTGCTGTTCTGTTACTCAATTTCCAAATGGCCTAGAAAGGAGCATTAAAAGGAATTTGACATAACTCTTTTAATACAAAGGTAGCAAACTAGAAGCTCTAGGTATGGTATGTTTGTTTTTTTGTTTTTGTTTTTGTCTTTTAAAGGAAAGCAACTAGACTTAATTTCAGTACAAATAAATATGTTTTATTCTGGACACTCTTTGTGTTCTTTTTGTTAGTGTGTTGCCTTGACTCTGAAGGCACGTGAGCTTGTAATTGCTGTGTTTTAATATTTGAAGATTTTATTCTGATTTATTTTTAATGTTTTCCCATTATGTGTTAACTTCATTAAGATTTCTTCCCTGATTTTCAAAATTCAGTGAAATAACTGCTTCTAAGGTCAAACAGGTTTGGGAAAATCTGTATACTAAATACTCCCTTTGGAAAATCATAGTGCATACTAGCATCCTAGGTAATTGAGGTAGCAATCTGTTTAACTTGTAAGCCTATCTGTTCTAAATTTTTCTTGAAATTATTTGGCTGTAGGGTGCTTGTTTTGAAGAATTCTTGCACTTAAATTGTATGGGATGTAGTTTCAGAAACACTGAAGCTAACCCAAAGACACACAGAGTTTTATTTCTTTTTATTGGTTTTTTGTTTGTTCGTTTGTTTGTTTTTTGTTTGTTTGTTTTTTGTTTGTTTTTTTTTTGAGACAGAGTTTCGCTCTTGTTGCCCAGGCTGGAGTGCAATGGCGCGATCTCGGCTCACCGCAACCTCTGCCTCCTGGGTTCAGGCAATTCTCCTGCCTCAGCCTCCTGAGTAGCTGGGATTACAGGCATGCGCCACCATGCCCAGCTGATTTTTTGTATTTTTAGTAGAGACGGGGTTTCACTATGTTGACCAGGATGGTCTCGATCTCTTGACCTCGTGATCCACCTGCTTCGGCCTCCCAAAGTGCTGGGATTACAGGCGTGAGCCACCGCACCCGGCTATTTCTTTTTATTATGTTTTTGACTTTATTGAGGTATAAATAAAATGCAACAAAATGCTTATATTTAAAGTGTGCAATTTGGTTCATTTTGATTTATGTATACTTATGTTAAATGATACCACAATTAGGAAAACAAACATTTCCATCACCCCCAAAAGTTGCCCCATGCACCACTGTAACCCATTCTTACTTTCATTCTCTTTCTCAGGCAGCCACTCTAGATCAGTTTGCAATTTCTAGAATTTCAAACCCTTGCTTCTGAAGGTTTAAATTGTAATCTTTAGATAATTTAGAACTTCATTTTAAAGAAATTTTATTTCTGTCAATATTTCCTCTGCTTAGTTAGCTCTTGATTTTCTGTACTAGGATAGAAAGTACAAAATAAATGATAAATATTATTTATACTTATATGACATTTTAATCTCTGAACCCAGCCATATTTTATGTTCTGGGAATGTTTAGTAGTACAGCTAAAAGAAAAAAAGGATTGTTTTGCAGATAAAATTTAGTGTTTCAGTGAAACTAAGTTATTGAGATAGTTCTTTCAGTTATGGTTATTGAATGTTATAAATTGAAATATTAATAAAATGGCACGATAAGGATTTTTTTAAAATTTCAATACAGATCCCATAGGAATCTAAAGAAATGCTTAAAATATGTTAAAGGTCTGATAAACATATTTCATAGATGAAAAGATCAGGTGTTTCTTTTTTAATACTGGTGGGAATGTAAAATGTTATAGTCTTAGCTACCTTGGAAAACAGTTGAGCAATTTCCCAAAAAGTTAACCTGGGAATTACTATATGACTCAGCAGTTTCATTCCTAGATACTTACTAAAGAGACTCGAAAACATGTGTTCACACAAACACTTGTACATGTTATTCCTTAGCAGCATTATTCGTAATAGCCAAAAGGTTGAAACAACCCAAATACGTATCAACTGATGAATGGATAAACAATATGTAATCTAGCTATGATGATATATTATTCAGCCTTTAAAAGGGATGAAGTTCTGATACATGCTACAACATGTGTGAGCCCTGAAAGCATTATGTTATGAAGTCAGTTCTAAAAGACCACGTAAATTTATACATAAAGTCTAGAAAAGGCAAGTCTATAGAAATATAAAGGCTAGTAGTTGCTGGGGCTGGGAGAAGAGAGAATGGGAGTGACTGCTGATAGATACAGTTTCTTTTTAGAATGATGAAAATATTTTGGAGTTTTATAGTAGTGTTGTACATGTGATTAAAGTTGTACACTTAAAAATATATATATTAAAAAGTTGAATGGAAGTGGTGGTAGAACTCATGTAGCTAACAGAGAAGAAGAAACCAATTATGAGGAATACATTTTTAAAATTAAAAATTAGTCTAAAGAATATAGTCAGAAACAAAAAGGGAGTCAAAATTAATATGAGCCAAAATTTTATCTCACTGTATAAAGTCTCAAGTGTTTTTTTTTCATCTTTAAGACAGAAAAGCAGCTAAGAATTAGTGATAATTGGTCAAGATGTATAAGATGAATTAGAGACAAAACAAGAAATATATTGAGTGAAGCAATATATCTATCCACTGTTCACATTTTTATTGAGAAACATACTGGTATTATTCACTACCAGACTGTCTTTGTGCTGAATACAGAAAGGTGGTAGACCAAATTATAGTTGCTACACAAACAGGCCTGACAAGTATGTGGATTATGTATTGCCAGTCTCTACTCTTGCTCCTGTGTCAGATGTGGCATAAGTCATCACTCACTTTCTTGTTTATTCCAGACACAATAAATCTAGAAATCCTATTAGCCATTACTGCTTGATATCAATTGCCATGTAAGGTTAAGCTTATGTGCTACTTTTTGTATACATCAAATTTGTTCTATGAAAATATTTATATTCCATATGTAAATATGAAATTAGGATAACATTTGATCAGATTTTCTATAATCCATTATATCAGAGTAGTTTTTCCCTTTTTTTCCACAAAACAACCTTTTCTTAAGTAAAAGTTTAGTGTATAAAACAAGGAATGCAGAGCTGCATGAGTTGAAATGGGAGGTATGGGAATGGGCAGTGCAAGTGAAAAACAGCTTAGAGAACAGCACTGTCTGCTTTAGTTCTGCCTCCTGCCCTGTAATAACCTCTTCAGACAGTTTCTCTCAAACATGCTTGAGAATATTGCCAGAGCAAGAAAGCTTAAGCAAGTGGAAATAATATTTTCCTAGGAATCGGAAGGCCTGAATTTAATTTTTCTTTTGTCTATTTAGCTTTTGTCTCTGTCATTCATCAGTGAAATAAGTCATTTGATTCAGAGTTTAATAAGGTCTCAACCTACTCCTGGTTTGTGATTTGGAATGAGAGAATTTGACTACTCAAAAACTATCAGTATCAACAAGAAAAAGACAAAGCCAATAAAAATAAGCAAGAGCCTTAAACAGATACTTTACCAAAGATATTTAAATGGGCAGTAAACATGTTATTAGTCATAAGAGAAATCAGAATTAAAACCACTGTGAGATACAATTTTACATTCACCACAATAGGTATGATTAAAATTGCTGGAAATAACAAATGTTAGGATATAGAGCAACTGGAGGGCTCATATTTTATTGGTGTGAATATAAAGTGGACATACTGGAGAACTCTTAAGCAGTATGGGTCATCTATCCTAGGACCTAGCAATGGCATTCTCAGATATTGACCCAAAAGAAATGAACACATATATCCACCGAAAGGTTCCTATAAAAATGTTCATAGCAGCTTTATTAGTAATAAAACCAACTCAGATATTCATTAGTGAGTGAATAGTTAATGAGATTGAATTATATTCATACAATCAAATAATGCTCAACCATAAAATGGAAGAAACTACTGAAATACACAACATGAATGAATCTTAGAAATTATATATAGAGAGATATATCTGGATTACCTTTCTGGAATAATTTTACCAAAGCAATCTATTTGCGTTTCAAGTTCGCAAGGCAAGATGTCATTGGATTCTCTTGGTGAATGGGAAAAAAAAAAAAACATTTTTATTTTGTATATAAGTCTCCTCTTTTTTTTTAAAATTGCATTGTAGGTTTTGGGGTACATGTAAAGAACATGCAAGATTGTTGCATAGGTACACACATGGCAGTATGATTTGCTGCTTTCCTCCCCATCACCTGTATCTAGTGTTTCTCCCCATGCTATCTCTCCCCAGCTCCCCACCCCCCGCTGTCCCTCCCCTATTTCCCCCTGACAGACCCCAGTGTGTGATGCTCCCCTCCCTGTGTCCATGTGTTCTCATTCTTCAACACCTACCTATGAGTGAGAACATGCGGTGTTTGATTTTCTGTTCTTGTGTCAGTTTGCTGAGAATGATGGTTCCCAGGTTCAACTGTGTCCCTACAAAGGACACGAACTCATCGTTTTTGATGGCTGCATAGTATTCTATGGTGTATATGTGCCACATTTTCCCTGTCCAGTCTATCATCGATGGGCATTTGGGTTGGTTCCAGGTCTTTGCTATTGTAAACAGTACTGCAATGAACATTGGTGTACATGTGTCCTTATAGCAGAATGATTTATAATCCTTTGTATATATACCCAGTAATGGGATTGCTGGGTCAAATGTAATTTCTATTTCTAGGTCCTTGAGGAATTGCCACACTGTCTTCCACAATGGTTGAACTAATTTACACTCCCACCAACAGTGTAAAAGTGTTCCTATTTCTTCACATCCTCTCCAGCATCTGTTGTCTCCAGATTTTTTAATGATCGCCATTCTAACTGGCGTGAGATGGCATCTCAATGTAGTTTTGATTTGCATTTCTCTAATGACCAGTGATGATGAGCATTTTTTCATATGTTTGTTGGCCTCATGTATGTCTTTTGTGAAGTGTCTGTTCATATCCTTTGCCCACTTTTGAATGGGCTTGTTTTTTTCTTATAAATCTGTTTTAGTTCTTTGTAGATTTTGGATATTAGCCCTTTGTCAGATGGGTAGATTGCAAAAATTTTTTCCCATTCTTTGGGTTGCCGATTCACTCTAATGATTGTTTCTTTTGCCATGCAGAAGCTGTGGAGTTTGATTAGGTCCCATTTGTTTATTTTGGCTTTTGTTGCCAATGCTTTTGGTGTTTTGGTCATGAAGTCCTTGCCTATACCTATGTCCTGAATGGTTTTGCCTAGATTTTCTTCTAGGGTTTTTGTGGTGTTAGGTCTTATGTTTAAGTCTTTAATCCATCTGGAGTTAATTTTAGTCTAAGGTGTCAGGAAGGGGTTCAGTTTCTGCTTTCTGCACATGGCTAGCCAGTTTTCCCAACACCGTTTATTGGAATCCTTTCCCCATTGCCTGTTTCTGTCAGGTTTGTCAAAGATCAGATGGTTGTAGATATGTTGTGTTGCCGCTGAGGCATCTGTTCTGTTCCATTGGTCTGTATCTCTGTTTTGGTACCCGTACCATGCTGTTTTGATTTCTGTAGCCTTGTAGTATTGTTTGAAGTCTGGTAATGTGATGCCTTCAGCTTTGTTCATTTTGCTTAGAATTGACTTGGCTATGCGGGCTCTCTTTTGGTTCTATATGAAGTTTAAGGTGTTTTTTTCCAGTTCTGTGAAGAAGGTCTTTGGTAGCTTGATGGGGGATAGTGTTGAATCTATAAATTAATTTGGGCAGTATGGCCATTTTCACGATATTGATTCTTCCTAACCATGAGCATGGAATGTTTCTCCATCTGTTTGTGTCCTCTCTTATTTCATTGAGCAGTGATTTGTACTTCTCCTTGAAGAGGTCCTTTACGTTCTTTGTTAGTTGTATTCCAAGGTATTTTATTCTCTTTGTAGCAATTGTGAATGGCAGTTCATTCTTGATGTGGCTCTCTTTAAGTCTGTTATTGGTGTATAGGAATGCTTGTGATTTTTGCACATTGATTTTGTATCCTGAGACTTTGCTGAAGTTGCTTATCAGTTTCAGGAGATTTTGGGCTGAGACGATGGGGTCTTTTAAATACACAGTCATGTCATCTGCGAATACAGACAGTTTGACTTCTTCCTTTCCTAATAGAATACACTTTATTTCTTTTTCTTGCCTGATTGCTCTGTCTAGAACTTCCAATACTATATTATATAGGAGTGGTGAGAGAGGGCATCCTTGTCTCATGCCAGATTTCAAGGGGAATGCTTCCAATTTTTCCCATTCAACATGATATTGGCTGTTGGTTTGTCATAAATAGCTTTTATTATTTTGAGAAGCCTCCTCTTTTTGTAATTAAGTTTTTACTGGTAAAAATTAAAAATTCAAATGTACTTGAAATTATGTTGAGAGAAAGATTGTAGATATAAAAATACTTAATACATATTACATGAAATCTAAGAACAGGCAAAACTAATCTATTGGAATAGAAATCAGAAGGTGATTGTCTCCAAGTAAAGATCTGTTGTTTGGAAAAGGGCACAGGAAACTTCTGGATTGGGCGATATGTTTTATATCTTGTTTGGGGTGTCAATTATGTAGATTTATACAGTTATCAAAACTCATTGAAATTAACATGGGATGTATGCATTTTATCTTTTGTAAATTGTATGTCAGTATTCAAAGTGTTAAGGCAGTTGAGTAACAGTGTAAAACACATTCTGAAATCGGCTCTGTATCATTCCTTAAGAAGGGATCTGAAGTACAGATCCCAGTCTGAGGCAGAAACAGTGGGATTGAAGAGATAAGGATGTTCATTGGGAAGAAAAACCAGGGGTGGGCAAGTAAGTATATGCTAGGAATTTTAACTCATTTATTAATTTATTATTTTCTAAAAGTAAGTGAGGATTTCTGCTTTTTATTTCCTATATGAAAATTATATGTTATAATAAATCCAAGGAAAACATTGTACTTTTAGGTTCATCCCACTGATTAAGCATTTTCAGCTTACATTTCATTCATTGAAGTTTGGTTTTTATCGTATTTTCTAACCAGCTAGATGTCTTCCTGAATATATTTAGATTCTTAGTGATTTTAGTAATAAAATTTATTTTCGAAATGCTTGTAAAATTTTACAAACTTCTGAAACCTTTTGTTTCCTAATCTTTGTAGTATTTGTGAGGGATTTTTTTTTTCTTTAGATTTATCCTACATGAATAAAGTCATAGTCAACTTTTAATTTTATATTTAATCGCCTTAAAAATATGCAGTACTCGGTTGATCAGTGTATATCTTTAAGGGCTTAAGTTCAAGGTTTACAGTGGGCACTATCAGGAATGCAGATAAGCTAAGCAATTTGCTAGTAGCCAACTGCTTGGCTAGCCACTTTCTGAAATTTTTCCATGAAAATACCTTCTGTGTCCATATTTCATGAATAGGCTGCATTACCTGAAGATACCTTCAGCGTCAACATTTCATGAATAGGCAGTATTACCTCTTGAGTGGATGTAAACTCAAAAGAAAAGTGATTTCTCTTTGAAAACTACATTTCCCTGTTTGCAGTAACCTGTTCTTCTAAATTGTATTGTTGATTACCACAGTGTTAAAATTGGAAGAGCTAGGTGTATTATAGATAAATGGCTAATAAGGAATTGACTGCATTTGCATAATTATTTTCAGAAGGAAATAATCCAGGCTTTTTTATAAAGCAGTTAATTTGGGAATACATGAGACCCACTAACGTTACTGTTTTTACTCAGTACCAAACCCTTCAGGTGAAGTAGATTCTTTAAAAAAGAAAAAAGAAAACATCAGCCATGGTGGCTCATGCCTGTAATCCCAGCACTTTGGAAGGCCAAGGTGGGTGATTCACCTGAGGTCAGGAGTTGGAGACCAGCCTGGCCAACATGGTGAAACCCCGTCTCTACTAAAAATACAAAAATTAACCAGGTATAATGGTGGGTTCCTGTAATCCCAGCTACTTGGGAGGCTGAAAAAAGAATCTTTTGAACCCAGGAGGCAGAGGTTGCTGTGAGCTGAGACCGCACCATTGCACTCTAGCCTAGGCAACAAGAGCGAAACACTGTCTCCAAAGAAAGAAAGAAAGAAAAATAAAGAAAAAAAATTGTGTAGTATTAGAGTCATCCTATCTTGGATATTAGAAAAGTAAATGGTATCAAAGTAATTTCTCATTCTTTTTCAAAATACTGAAAATGGGAACTAGTTACTTTAAATCTATTTATGTCTTCCTGGAACAAATTGCTTTGTTGATCTTATGGTACCATTCATAAAAATAAAAAGGTTATAAAATTATTTTAATTAGAGTTTTATAATGCTGGAAATTCAACCTATATTAAACTGATTTTCATTTTTCCTTTTTTTTTTTTTCTCTGAACTAGGTCCTTTCTGATGTTGCTTGAGCTTATTCTCCTGCAGTTGATCTCATTCCTGTTGGCTAAACATTAAGTCCCATGACAACATTAAGTTAATGCACCTATGGTTTAGGCATCATTTATAGTATCAGGACAGTATTATAGAAAAAAAAAACCTTACCTGTACATTAGATGACCTAATTTCTTTTCTTCCATTCCTAGAAACACCATAATGTTTCTGAATAATGATTTTATTGTCACACCCTTAGCTTATTTTGCACTAAAGAGCATAGTTGAGTTTTTGGAAGGTACAGGATTTAAAAATTTGGTCTGTAATATACATACATATAAATATTGCAGTTAATGAAGCAGGATATTATTGGTGCATAAGATGAATGTTTATTGTGAAACAGCAGTATTTCAAGTGTAATTATTTTTTAATTGGTTTAATTTTGGATATTTTTCTGTACTATAAGTTGATAATGGTTTTTTGAAGTTCATTTAATAAGGATGATTCATTTTACTGTTTTATCATACCAGTAGGACTTTTAATGTTAAATCAGTATGTTGAGTTAGATAAATGTTTGTAATAATATTCAAATAATGAAATATTGGCCAGCTAGTTTATACCAAATGTTTTTGCAGTCCAGGGGTGCATATTTCTTCTGGTTTGTTGCTTAATACAGCTTCAAAAAAAAAAAAAAGCAAATATGAATTCACTGTTTTTTTATCTTTTCTTCATGGGCTACACCTTAGAACCAAATTTAAAAGAAGCTTCTTGGTAGAGCAAGAGAAATCAGAGGTTCTCTTTTTTTATAATCAAAACCCCAAGAAACAGTAGATATCCAATAATTTACTCTGGTAAGATCTCTGAAATATTGTGTCAGTATAAGGAAAGTTAACGCTGACTGACAAAACTATCAGGATTTGCAGTGCAGTGAATGCTGAAATAATCTTTAACCAGCAATATAGTATCATCAAGATTTCCAATGTTAGAACATTATGTTAAAATGTGATTATTGTTTTAATGCTTTGTCTCTTTGAATTAAATTTATGTCCATAAAGATGTGCAGCATAATTGTTCATGTATTTATTTACAGACTACAATTTCCGTCGCAGCTCAATAAATAGTCTTTCCCCTGTTAGTGCTACCCTCTCTTCTGGGACTCCCAGCGTGCCTCTTTATACTTCAAGGCCTTATTCTTATCCAAGCTATCCCTTGTCAGCAACAATATCACTTGCTAATGGCAGCCATGTTGGACAACGACTATATATCTCCAATCAGGCCTCATTCTTCTGAAGAAAATATTGTAAACATTAGTATGAAAATTTGTGTAAATTTGTAGTATGAAAACTTGCAAATTAAAATACTGTTTCATTTTAGAATCGGGTTTGCACATTTGGTTTTAAAAATATATTTATTCAAAAGTACCTAACAGCTATAATTCAGAAAAACATGGAGTTGTAGAATATATAAAAATGCAAAGTTTAAAAAGTTAGTGGTTTCTTGATAAAAGTACAGCAAACTACTATTCTTTTTAAACTTTTGGGATTTTCTTCTAATTCCTAAGTGGGCAATAGAACCTAGTCATTTTAAGTTAATTTTTTGCGTAATTTGCTAAATAGCGTCTCACAAATATTAAAGCACTTGAAGACAATGGTTATAGTAGATTTGATTACCAAGGATCACTATCTGTATTGGAGATTAGAACAATTATATGACCAGAAGCATCTAACCATTATGTAGAAAGAAATGATGAGACAAAAAGATTAAGATACAAATTTTGTGCAGTATTAAAGAAAAAGCAGTCTACCATTGTGGTCCTTGAAAATAACTGTAGATATTTTCATTGTTAGACACAAATTATAATTTTGCTGTTAATGTATTTAAGGATTTTATAGTTAAACTTTATTTGTGTTTTTGGTATTCTTTGTATTGTTTTAATAACAAGTGTTACGGGTTTTTAATGTTGAAATCATGTGTTAATTTTTGTATTTGAATTCAATTTTTTTGACATTAAATATATGATGCTTCTAATAATTGTGTTTTTATTAGAATGACAAAAACTTTAGCTTTCACAATCACTTTGAGCTTTTCTTGAGAACAATTTCACTTACTAGTTATACAATAATAGGCTCAGTGCCTTCCTGAGACTCAAGTCAAGGATGATGAAGAAAGAAAATTTTTTTATATACCCAAAGGAATGTAAATCATTCTGCCTTAAAGACATACGCACACATATGTTTATTGCAGCACTATTTGCAATAGCAAATACATGAAACCAACCCAAATGCCCATCAATGATAGACTGGATGAAGAAAATGTGATACATATACACTATGGAATACTGTGAAGCTGTAAAAACGAATGAGATCATGTCCTTAGCAGGGACATGGATGAAGCTGGAAGCCATCATCCTCAGCAAACTAACACAGGAACAGGAAACCACCACATGTTCTCTCTCATGAGTTGGAGCTGAACATTGAGAACACATGGACACAGGGAAACACACATCAAGGCCTTTTGAGGGTTGGTGGGTGAGGAGAGGGATCTTAGTGAACAGGTCAGTAAGTGCAGCAAACCACGATGGCACACATATACCTATGTAACAAACCTGCATGTTCTGCAAATGTGTCCCATTTTGTTTTTTTTAGAAGAAATGATTGTTTTGTAAAACTTATTTTCAGGGATTAATAGAAATACTTCGCTAATAAACCCACTGAAGTTTCCGCCTTTCACTTATGAATAATTAATGAGTTCAAGTCATTTTGACTTAAATATTTTAGTATACATTTGTAATGATTTCTAATGATAAGTTTTATAATATCTGAGACAACTCAGGAAACCTTTGTTAACTAATTGTGGAGCTGTATGGGGCATAGGATTTGTAAACAATTTGAAATATTTGCAAATATTTTCTTTCTCAGCCTGAGTTTCAAGCAGAAGTTATGGAAATTAATGTTAGTTTTTTTCAACCTTTAAATAATAGTCCATATAAATCATGCAATACTTACCTTCCAGTTTACTGCCTTAGATTTTCTAACTTAAATGGGCATAGACACTGTGCTTAAGTATTTTTCTCCTGACTCAACCGTTTGAATTGCATAGATTTTGCTCTTAATTGCCAGACATGTGGCTGACAGGTGCATATCACTCAGCAAGCATACAATGAGTGTTTATTTTGTTGATGACTGGTAATAACTTTGGAATACAGAGGTTACTCAGACTCCAAGGAAGAAGAAAAAGAAGACACACTTGTTTTTCATAGAAATATTTGAAATAGCCCGTCACAATAATTGCAAGTTTCCACATAGCTTTTTCACTTTCAAGAAAAACAATTGAGCTTACCAACCACACATTGCATTTGGAGATCCATGGTGATTTGACGAGAAGCATATAAGCTTTGTTAGTCAAATCCCACTCCATTAAGAAACAGCCCTTTGAACTTGGACACAGTTTTTAATGTTAGCCATACTTTTCACTTCTGTAAAGTGGTAATACACATTCCTTTTAACATTAACAGTAAAACGCCTGGCAAATGGAAGACATTCAGATGGAGTGTGTGATATAACATGGGTATAGTTATATAGTACTTTGTAGTTTTTCATCCCTACTCCCTTTAATTGGAAATACAGAAATCAGTACATTCATATGAAACACTATCCCTTTCTGTGATGTTCTGGATGAGCAGGTAATCTTCATATGGAATAAAATTTTGAGTTGTGAACATAGCCACCAATTATTTTGCTGCTTTAATTCTTACAGAATAAGCTGTATAAGGCATTTGCTCCAAATGAGGGCTTCCTTGGATGATCACAAGGTATTCATAAGTCTTAGCCATATGATCTCATTAGTCAGGGAAACAGTTCTAAAGACAGACTTTATCAAATTTTATGTGCAATATCATGCGAAGAATCATGGCTAAAATGTGGAAGTTTATGACCTATTATGATGGAGCTAGGACCTGTCTTGTTTAAAGTCTCTTGTAAGCAGAAAGATTAGAAGGTATGCAGAAAGTTTAATTAACCCTATCATTCTTCCCTAGTTTGTTTATGATTTTAGGGAGAGAAAGACTTCTTTAAGATCACAACATGTAGAAAGCATAATAGAAAAAATTGCTAAATTCAATTTAAAAAGAAAAGTCTGCATGGTAAGGAAGTACCAGAAATGTCAAATGATAAATGAACAATACTTGAATGTTGTTTTACAAAGGGCTGATCTCTTAATATTTCTAGATATCAGAAAAAGTAACCACCCATGAAAAAAGTGGATGAAATGTCTGAATAGGCAGATGCCAAATGGCCCTCAAACCATTAAAATGATGGCTTATGTCATGCTAAATGCAGATGAAAAGTTCAGATTGGCAGAAATTCAGTTTGATAAACTTTTGGCAAGCCTGTAAAGAAACAAGTATTCTCATACGTTGCCATTGGGATTAAAAAATGATATTCATATAGGAAGCAACTCGACAGCTGTTGTCCAAAATTACAAGCCTTTTGGTCCAGTAGTTTTGGGATATACTTGGATGTGTGTATGTGAAAATGATATATGTATAAAGCTATCCATCATTAGAGGACTGGTTAAGAATATATCAGTACATACTAAGAAGCCATACAGAAGAGAATTACTCTTTATTCCTGATAGAGAAAGAGAATGTTAAGTGAAAAAGAGCAAGGGTTATTTAGGAATGTGTGTATAATGCAGTGTTCCCTGTTTTGGTAGAGGAAAAGAACATTTGTATGTGCTTATATTTGCATACAGATTTCTGGAAGGATATGCAAAAAACAATTATGAGAGAAGTACATAAGATCACACTGTGACGTCTCTTTTACTTTCAGACAGTGTAATGAATAATTTTAAGTAAAAAGATACATAATTGTTCTCAGAAACAAAACGAAGAGCTAGCTCTAGTGAACAATAATCTGAACAAACACATTAGGAAAAGCTGCACTGGATCTCTTTACTGACTCACCAGAAGTTAGTGGATTTCAAGTAGAAACCCAGGGCAAAAACTTTCAGATAATAGCACTACAAAGAGCTATGAACTTCACTGCTTTTGAGTCAGTGAGTCCAATATATTTGAAATGTCTTTCACTAGCTATGATGTCTGGATATGAAGCATGTTCAATCTGGAAGGAAAATCACAGTGAAGGCCTCTAGGATTTGATGCAAAGCTATGTTGTCTTAGGCAAAGAATTAGTCTGCTTTTGAGAAATAACTATTAGCCGGTTATTAGGCCTTAATATTATGGGATACCAAGTACATTGAGTTGCCCATATGAATTGGGCTTTATTTGATCACCAAATTTATGAAGTTGAGCATGTCCAACAGCACTGCTACAAAGTGAAAATTGTATGTGGTGACAGTCTAGAGACTTTTTCCTGCCACACTACTATCTTTTAGTGTTATATCATGGAAGGTACCTAAGATGAGTTGGCTGAGGAAGAAAACTTTGGAGCCTAGTATCCTAAGGATAATGGAAGTCACCAAAATCTCTACACATCCTGTACAAACTATATAGAAAAATAACAAAACACAAATGAAACCACACATGACTGACACCTTCAGCAACCAGAGAACACTACAACTTTCAAATTACCTGTTAATAAAAATAAATATATATGGACATCAAATTCCAGCAATTATGTTTTTAGCTCTTGCTATAAGCCTTTGGAAAAGAAGGGGTGTTTTGAGGGGCTGGAAAACGATGCAAGAGAAAGGAGAGCAGAGGGCCTGAGGGTGAGCTAACAATGTCCATCCCAGGTGTGAAAATACTGTAAGAATACCCTGGTATATAAAAGTATTGACTAACGGAGAATGACTTAAAATCACGTAGACTTGAGATGGCAGTTTTGGAAAAGCGTTACTTCTGGGAGAAAAGAGTTGAACTGGGAGGTGGCCTTTTGTTGTGGGTGATGAAAGTGAAAAAAGCAAAGGGGAAATTCAGAATCCTACAAGACAAATGACCAAAAAAGCATGGGTGAAATCAACAAGATGGCAGAATAGGAATCTCTAGACCTTTCTTCACTCACGGAAATGTGGATTTAGTAATACATGCACCAAATTGAAGCCCAATAGAAAGATTTGTGGCACTATCACCAGAACCCCTACCCCCAGCATCATGTGGCCTAATTGGGAGCAAATTCACAGCTCCTGTTTTCTTTCTGGAGAGGGAAAGGAGTAGAATGTGGTCCAGTGTTTTGACTTTCAGTGAGATTTACCAGAGGGGCCAGTATTTATCATGCTTGAATGCAAACACTGACAGAACTATGACCTACCCTGTGGTGGTGGGGGGTGGTCTCTGAAAACAAAGTACACCAAAATCTATGGTACCACAGAACTAGGTGGACCTTCAGCACTAAGGTTGATTATAGCACCAGAGTTGCCATACTATGGAAGACAGACATCAGGGTAGAAACTGACAAACCTCTTCAATTACGAGATTACACTCACAAGACCGGAGAGGGCACATTTTCAGGAAAGATTTGAGATATCTTTAGAAGTTATATCTGGACTGAGTGAAGAAAGTTCTTATTATATGAACCTAGATCATAAAATGTGGGAGAGGTGGCTGATTCTTCAAATGGCAAAATCTCAATAAAAAATAAGACAAAGAAACGTGACACATTTAAATGAATAAATATCCAGAAACCAACCCTCCATAAATGTAGAAATATTAATTACCAAAGAAGTAAAAATTGCCATTATAAGAATGTTCATTATAAGAATGTTCATTTAGACAACTAAATGAAATCAGGAAAAGTACACAAACAAAATGAAAATATCAACAAAGAGAAAGTATGAAGAACCAGACAAATTGTGGGACTGAAAAAATATAATAGCTGAATTGAAAAATTCACTAGAGGGAATCAACAGCAGACTTAACCAAGCACAAGAAACCATCAGCAAATTTTCAAGGCATGACTTTTGATATTACCAAAGCAAAGAAGCAAAAAGAAAAAAAAATGACAGGATAAAAATGAAATGGTAGAAACATATATTCCATGCAATTAAGAATATAGAAAGAGTAGGGATACTTATATCAGAAAACGTAGACTTTAAGACAAAAACTATCACAAGAGGCAAAGAAAATAATATATATGTATCTTACATTATATCTATCAAATATATGAGGAAAATACAGAACTTAAGAAAGAAATAGGAACACAACGGTTTTTGGATACTTCAATATCCCACTTTCAGTTGTAGACAAAACAGGTAGAAAAGCAACAAGGAAACAGAAAACTTGAACACTGTAGACCAATTGGAACTAAAAGATATATATAGAATACTTTGCCCAGCAACAGTACAATGCGTATTCTCAAATGCAGATGGAGCATTCTTCAATATAGACTAATGTTTGGCCATAAAACAAGTCAACAGATTTAAGAATATTGAAATTATGCAAAGTGTCCTCTCCTACCACAACAGAATGAAACCAGCAATCAACAGCAGAAGGAAAATGTGAATGTTCACAAATATGTGGATATGAAACAATATACTCTTAAGCAACCAATGGGCCAAAGAAGAAATCACAAAATTTAGAAAGTGTCTGGAGCCAAACCAAAACAAATTAGACCAAAAGTTATGGGATGCAGCAAAATTACTACTAAAAGGGAAATTTTTAGTGATAAATACTTATATTAAAAAAAGATGTTAAATCAACAACTTAACCTTACACCTCAGGAATTAGAAAAAGAAAACTAAATAAAACCCAAGGTTAGCAAAAGGAAGAAAACAAGACTAAAGTAGAAATAATAGATAATAGAAAGAGAAAAAAATTAGTTATACCAAGAGTTAGTTTTTGGAAAGATCGAGAAAATTTACAAACCCTTAGCTAGACTAAGAAAAAAAGAGGAATCAATTAGCTAAAATTAGAAATAAAAAAGGGAAAACTACAACCAATGTCATGTAAATAAAATTAATTATGAAAGACTAAGTACTATGAACAATTGCACACCAACAAATTGGCTAAACTAGAAGAAGTGGATAATTTTTAGAAACAAATCTACCAAGAGTGAGTCATGAATAAATTAAAAATCTGAACAGACCTATAACTAGTAAGGAGAATGAGGCAGGCAGTAATCAAAAACCTCTCAAAAAGAAAAGCTGAGGACCAGACGGCTTTACTGAAGGATTCTATTAAACATTTAAAGAAAACAGGGCTGGGCATGGTGGCTCATGTCTGTAATTCCAGAACTTTTGGAGTTTGAGGCGGGAGGATCACTTCAGCCCAGGAGTTTGAGAGCAGCCTGAGCAATATGGTGAGACCTTCATCTCTACAAAACAAAACAAAAAACAAAATTAAATATTAGCCAGGTGTGGTGGCATCTGTGCCTGTGGTTCTAGCTATTTAGTGGGCTGATATGGGAGGATTGCTTGAGCTTGCTAGATTAAGGCTACAGTGAGCTATGATCATGCCATTGCACTCCAACCTGGGTGACAGAATGAGACATTGCCTTTAAAAAGTTGTAAAGAAAAATTAACAGTAATCCTCAGATTCTTTGGAAGAATTAAAGAGGCAGGAATTTCAAACTAATTTTATGAGGCCAAAATTACCCTTGTACCAAAACCATCAAAACACATCAAGGAAACTATGGAACAATATCCTTGATGAATACTGATGCAAAAATTCTAAACAAAATACTAGCAAACTGAATTCAACAGCATGTTAAAAAAAAAGTATCATACACCATGACCAAGAAGGAATTATATCTGGAATGCAAGGATGGATTATTTGACAAAATTCATCATCTTTTCATGAAAAACAGACAACAAACTAGGAATAGAGGAAACTACCTCAACATAATAAAAACCACATATGAAAAGTCCATAACTAACATCACACTCAACAATGAAAGTCTGAAAGCTTTTTGTCTAAGTTCAGAAACAAAGCAAGGACGTCCACTCTCACAGCAACTATTTAACATGGTACTGGAAGTTCTAGTCAGAACGATTAAGCAAGAAAAAAAATTAAAAGGCATCAAAATTAGAAAGACAAAGTACAATTAACTCTTTTGGCAGATGACATGATTTTATATCTAGAAAACTCTAAAGATTTCACAAAAAATCGGTGACAATATAGTAAAGTTGCAAAATACAAAATCAACACAAAATTAGTAGGTTTTCATGAACTAACAATGACAAATCTGAAAAAGAATTTAAGAAAATAATTTTATCTGCAAAAGCATCGAATAGAATACAATGCTTAGTAATAAAGAGGTGAAAGACTTGTACACTGAAAACTACAAAACGTTGCTAAAAGAAATCAATGAAAGTACAAATGGAAAAACATTCCATGCTTGTAGATTGGAAGACTTAATATTTTTTTGTTGTTGTTATTGTTTTCTTTGTTGTTTTTGAGACAGAACCTTGGTCTTTTGCCCAGGCTGGAGTGCAGTGGCATGATCTCGGCTTACTGCAACCTCTGCCTTCTTGGTTCAAGCAGTTCTCCTGCCTCAGCCTCCGGAGTAGCTGGGATTACAGGCATGTGCCACCATGCCTAATTTTTGTATTTTTAGTAGGGATGGGGTTTCACCATGTTGGCCAGGCTGGTCTTGAGTTTCTGACTTTGTTATCTGGCCGCCTCAGCCTCCCAAAGTGCTGAGATTACAGGTGTGAGTCACCGTGCCCAGCCAAATCTTAATATTGTTAAAATGGCCATACCACACAAAGTGGTCTACAGATTCATTGCAATCTCTGTCAGAATCGCAATGACTTTTTTTTACATAAATAGAAGAAAACATTCTAAAATTCATACAGAATCCAAAGAGACTCCAAATAGCCAAACAATCTTTAAAAAGAACAAATTAGGGGCTTCACGCTTCCTGATCTCCAAACATAATACAAAACAACAGCAATTTAGAGGGTGTAGTAGTGGCATAAAGATAGCTGTTTAGTTCAATAGAACGGAATATAGAACCCAGAAATAAACTCTTGCATGTATGGTCAAACGACTTTCCACAAAAAATTAGGAGACTACACAATGGGAAAGAACAGGCTTTTCAACAAATGGTGTTGAGAAAACTGGACATCCACATGCAAAAGACTGATGAAGTTGGATCTTTACACTGTAAACAAAATTAAAATGAATTAAAGACCTAAATGTAAACGTTATAGCTATAAAACTAGCAGAAAACCTAGGAGAAAAGCTTCAGGACATTGGATTTGGCAATAACTTCTTGAACATGATACAAAAACACAGGCAACAAAATAAAAATAGACAAATGAGACTACATCAAATTGTAAAATGTTTACATGTCAAAGGAAACAACAGAGTGAAAGACAACCCATGGAATGGCAGAATAACTGCAAATCAGATATCTTTTTAAAAAATTTTGTGGGTACATAATAGGCGTATATATTTATGTGATACATGAGATGTTTTGATGCAGGCATGCAATGTGCAATAATCACATCATGAAGAATGGGGTATCCATCCCCTCAAGAATTTATCCATAGTGTTACAAATAGTCCAATTACACTTTTATTTTAAAATGCACAATTAAGTTATTATTGACAATAATCACGGTGTTGTGCTATCAAATCGTAGGCCTAATTTATTCTTTCTATTCTGTGTACCCATTAGCCATTGCAAATCATATATCTGATAAAGTTTTAATATCCAGAATATATAAGGAACTTCTACAACTCTACACACACACAAAACACAATTATAAAATGGGCAAAGACTTGAATATACATTTCTCCAAGGATGATATGCAAATGGCCAATGAGCACATGAAAAGATGCTCAACACTAATAACTGGGGAAATGCAAATCAAAACAAAAATGAGCTATCACTACACAGCCACCAGGCTGGCTGCTATCAAAAGTACAGAAAAATAACAAGTGTGTTATGACAATGCAGAAGTTGGAACCACGGTGCACTATGGATGGGAATGTAAAATGGTGCAGCCATTACAGAAAACAGTATGACGTTTCCTCAAAGAAATAAAAATAGAATTACTATATGCTCCAGCAATTCAGTTTCTGAGTATATATCCAAAAGAACTCAAACCAGCATGGTGAAGAGATATTCGCACACTTATGTTCATTGCAGCATTGTTCACAATTATCAAGAAATGAAAGCAAGCAAAAATAAGAACGAATGAATGGATCAAGAATATAGGCCGGGTGTGGTGGCTCACACCTGTAATCCAAGCACTTTGGAGGCCAAGGTGGGCGGATCACCCGGGGTTGGGAGTTCAAGACCAGCCTGAACAACATGGTGAAACCCCATCTTTTAACAACAACAACAACAAAAGAATATGTGTCATACACATATAGTGGAGTATGATGTAGACTTCGAAAAGAAAGAAATTCTGTCACATGCTACAACATGAATGTCTTTAAGGATAGTACGCTAAGAAAAATAAGCCAATCACAGGACAAAAAAATGTATAATTCTACTCATATAAAGTATCTAAAACAGTAAAAATCATAGAAATGGAAAGTAGAAAGATAGTTGCCAAGGTCAGGAAGAGAGGGAATTAGTGTTTAGTGGGTAAAGGATTTCAGTGTTACAAGAGGAAAAAGTTTTAGAAATCTCTTACACAACAATGTTAATATACTTGACACTACTGAACTATATATTTTAAAATGGTTAAGATTATAAATTTAATGTTATATGTTTTTATCACAATAAAAAATGAGACATACAACCTCTTTCTGTTATAAAAAGAAAACCATTGTTAAATCTACACTTTACTATACTGAGAACAGAAGGAATTCTTGAACTTGGAATTTGATGAATAATATAAAACTGCCAATCCTATCTGTGGAATGAATAGACAACGCAAGCAAATCTCTTTATAAAGTCACTATTAAAAGAAAACAGAAATATGAAAACATTTCAGCTGTTGAAAATTTCCTCCAAAAGCCAAACATTAAATAGGTAAAAAACATTTTCACAACAATCAAAAATGAAATATCTCCTCAAATGAACATTTGACAATATGGAAACAAACAGGCAAACAAAACATCTTGTGAAAACTCAGAGACGATGTCCTCTGTGGCTTTTTGAGCAATCTACTAGAGGATCAACCAACCTAGAGATGACTAGGGAAACTTTAGCAAAAGCAATGATGGTGCGCATTTAATATATTTACTTGTAGATCCAAGGCTAATAGGTGGGGCTGGTGGGAATATAATACATAAATGTCATATGTTGTGACAATCTAAAAATGATGCAACTAAAAATGGGAGAAGAATAAGGAAAAAGGGAAGGTGTGATAAGCTCTTACCCTGGTAGGTAATAGTTAGCAGTCAGATGGTGCCATTAAAAATTGACAAGCCAGATTGCAAAATGTCACATAACAGAAACTAAAAGCCTTATGAAAGTTATAAGTAAAAAACTAACCACTAGAGCAAAAGCACAAACCTAAAACATTAAAAGAAAAAAAGAACAAGAAAAACTCATCACATGGGGAAAACACAGTAAATATAACATGTAGTGGTTAGATCCTAAAATAATGCGACAGTTGTGAATGGGTATATCTAAAATTGGCTCACAAAACAAGATCCAACTCCATGCTCTAACTAAGAGACACATCTAAACCAAAGTAATCTATAAGGACAATATAAAGGAATTACAAATGTATACCAGTATACCAAAAATAAGAGTAGATATGTATGACTGTATTCATTGCAGCATAATTTGTCATTGCAAAACATAGCACACAACTCAAATGTTCATACATGGAAAATTGGTTGAACAAACTAGCACATCCTCATCATGGAATGCTTGGCAAGTATAAAGAATGAGGAAAAAACCTCTATGAACTAATATGGAGTGGTTTCCAGGATACATTAAGTGTGAAAGTGAAGTAGGAGAGAGTATAATGTATGCTGTCTTTCATAGATAAAGAAAGAAATAGAAAATATATATGTAACTCCTTTTTATTTTAAAAAGAGGTGAGTGGCTTTGGGTTGGAAGCAATTAGAGAAAGGTTGGTGACAAATATCTGTTCTTTTTGTATGGTTTTGAAATATGGAACCATTAAAATGAAAGACCCTAAAATAGAAATAAAAAAGGAATCTGGTTGTATTTCAAAAGGACTTAATCACCCTAAAGGGGTGAGGAGGAAGAGTTATCCCAAGTAAATTTTGAATCCAGTATTTTGTCTGTTAGTCCAGGCCCTGAGTGACAATAGCTTAGAAAAAAATTAAGCTATTAGGTTTATTTTACACAATGATGTGCATTAATGATTTTGAATCTATTACTGTGTTTGATAGGAATTAGCAAATTAATAAGTATATTGAAGATGTCAGAATGTGGGGAGGCAGGCTTTTCACTGCTGGTCAAAGGTGTTACTCATATGAATGGGGGAAGGCTAGCATGAACCCTTTGGAGTTTGATTTTATTTAGAAGTATCAGTATGAACTCGTATTTTTAATAGAAATCTAGCTATGGTTGTAGATATGTTTATTCTTTTAAAAAAAACATAGGATTTCTCATGTGTGTCTGCTAAAAGGACCCTGAGACAATGACACTCAAGTAGACATAAGCGTACTTGCACTCATATAATGGCTTCTAAAAGCCATTTCTCAATAAAATAGGCTAGGACTCCTGGTTGATTCTCAGTCTAGAGTGGGGAAAAATACAAGATGAGCCTGGGGCATCTTTTATGCTAGAGAGTAATAGAGTGTTCAAAAATGGAGATATGTTAAAAGTACACTAGAGCTAGCTTAAAGGGCTCCTTTTGGCCAGTTTGGGGGCATTTTGAGCATAAAATAGAATAATAATGAAGTATAATTTCTTGCATAAAATAAGGATTTGTATATCCATATTGACGTAAATAAAAAATAATAAACAAAGGAGAAAGAAAAACTCTTCCTTATAATAAAATGCCAACCAATGTGGAAGAAATGGTGGATTTGGAAAAATTACCATTTTGTAAGCTAAATAGCAAAATTGTTCAGACAAGAATCACCAGTATGTACTAAAACTAGTTAATAAATGTTTTATGAGTAACAGGATATTTTCATATTGTCAAAGTATTTCCCCACAAATTATTATTAAATACAAAGAGAAGATGGTATTACCAGATTCATTTTTTTTTCTTATGATGAAGTATCTATCGAGTTTCACCCTTTTCTTTCCTGAAATTTAGTCTCTGTTGGGAAAAACTTGGTTTGTCTTATTTATTTATTTATTTTTGAGACAAGGTCTCACTCTGTCGCTCAAGCTGGAGTGCAGTGGTACAATGTTGGCTCACTACAACCTCCACCTCCTGGGTTCAAGCAATTCTTGTGCCTCAGCCGCTCGAGGAGTTGGAATTACAGACGTGTGCCATCATGCCCGGCTAAGTTTTGTATTTTTTGGAGGGGTGTGGGGGATCCTCACAATGTTTCCCAGGCCGGTTTCGAACTGGCCTCAAATGATCCACCTGCCTCAGCCTCCCAAAGTTCTGGGATTAGAGATGTGAGCTACCACGTCTGGCCTCATCTACTTTTTGTATATAAGGGAACCTTGATGAAGGACAGTGTTCATATGTTTTACTTCATATGTGATTTCTTAGTTCCTTTGTGAACCAGTGATTCATATCCACTCCTGAATTTATGTTCCACAAGCATCTAGCCCCAGCTCCTGCTTAGCTAAGACATGGTGTTGCATTAGGTTAGAGAGAATTATACCAGGGACCAGTTTACAAAACTTGTCATTAGACCAAAAAATACTTCTAGTAGGTAAAACACAAATGAAAGTCACGGTTGCTTCATTAGTTCAACAATGCAGCAGGCCTTTGATGATTGGAAAAGGTATCATTTGTGCTAATGACCCAGGATGAAAATTGTTTACATTCAATTCGATAAGAATTGATTAAACACATCCTATGTGCTGAGTTCTAGAAAGAAGCATATAAATATGATTCCCAACCTCAAAGAAATCAAAGTACTGGAGAGGAGATAAACATATAAACAAGTAATATATAACATGGTGATATGGCTTGGCTGTGTCTCCACCAAAGTCTTATCTTGAATTCCCATGTGTTGTGGGAGGAACCTGATGGGAAGCAATTGAATCATGGGGACAGGTCTTTCCTGTGCTGTTCTTGTGATAATGAATAAGTTGAGATCAAATGGTTTTAAAAATGGGAGTCTCCCTGCACAAGCTCTCTTCTCATCTGACACCCTGTGATACGTGCCTTTCACCTTCTGCCATGATTGTGAGGCCTCCCCAGCCACATGGAACTGTCTTTTCCAACAATAGGTAATGCTTAAAAACAATATTCAGAGAACATTTGAGAGAGGAATGCCAACGAAATTGCCATCCACTGAAGAACCTTTCACCCTTGAACTGGATGCTTAATCTATCTTATGTCAATTCTACTTGTGTACCAGTTCACTGGTCTTTTACGTTCCACAACACACCACTGAAATAGTCCAAGTGATTAACTATCTGGGGTGTCGGCAAATAATTCTGAATAATATACTATGTGAAGTAGGAAAAGTAGTTTTGTAAGCTGAGAATGAGGCATGGTATTTCAGTTAGAAAAACTAAATATGCAAACATGGCATTGTGAGACAGCATAGCACTTACAGAGAATTAGAAGTTTGGAATGAATGAAGAATAAATTGCAGAACTGGAAGAGGGTGAGAATGAGTGAATCAAACCTAAGCCTGGAGAGGAAGGCAGACAGCAGGTCAGGAGGAACTTTGTGAGCTTGTGCTTTGTTCTGTAGTTCATTAGAAACTAGATAACAGCATTTAACAGAGAAAAGAAGTCATCTTATTTGAATTTCTGAAAGTCACTTTACTTGTCAAGACAAGTTCTGGAAGACTTGTAGAAGGCAAGTTGGTAATGAGTGAGGTCTTGAGGAAGAGAGCCCAGTTAGGAAGCTTGTTTTAGTAATCCAGGTGGTATTGGATAGCCTGAACTAGGATTTGGTAACTGAGGTAGAGAGGAAAGGATGGGTTTGAAAGGTTTGGGAAGGGATTGCTTATAGATGTTTGGGGAGGAGAAAAGAATCAGGGGAAGCTTTAGTTTTCTTACTAGTAGGATCAGGTAGTATTCAGTGTATGATATATTGGCATTGAGTTTTATTTATGCTCTTCTTTATTCTCTCCTGTACTATAAGTGAAGAAAGGCTAAAAAGTGCATTTTCCAGATTCCTTTGCAGTGGCAGTTCTGGATTTGATTCAGGTAGTATGAATGAGATGCACTCACAGGACCTCTGGAATTTGTCCTCTTTGTATTGCTGTGCTGGCTGATGACAGTAGTTAAATATATATGTTTTCAGTAGAAGATGGCAATTTCTAGTGTCTAGTCATGAGCTTTGTGGGTATGAGGCAGATGTGGTGGCAGTAGTTGTGGTACCAGCAGCACCAGCAGCTACCCAATTGAATTGCTGCTGGGGTGAGGGGGTGTGATCTTGAAGTCCAAATTGTTCAGTGGTGAGCTCCTTATGTTTCTGTCTGGCGATTTTTTAAGCACCCAATTTCCTGTGCTAAGTCTGCTTCTGTGTGAAATACCTAGAATGGCTTCTGTTTCTTGTGCTGAAGCTTGACTGGCACGGTTGGGAGTCTTTCTCTTGCTGTGTTTGTTGTGGGGCAACCATCTCTACCAAGTTGCTGCTTGTGTTCATACATCACTGAGTATCTGAAATTTTAACCTTTGCAGAGAAGTAAGCTAAGACATTGAAACCTATGTAGGTCAATATAGGTGAAATGTCAATTAGATCAGAAAACAATGCTTAAAAATGTATAAAATAAATGACATGAGATACTTGTCTTGCATTGTTATTACATGCTGCTAATAAAGAAATACCCAACACTGGGTAATTTATAAAGAAAAAGGTTTAATTGGCTCACAGTTCCTCATGGCTAGGGAGGCTGCACAGTTACAGTAGAAGGCAAATGAGAACCATCTTATATGGCAGCAGGCAACAGAGTGTGTGCAGGGAAACTCCCCTTTATAAAACTATCAGATTTCATGAGACTTATTCATTATCATGAGAGTAGCACAGTAATGACCCACATCCATGATTCAATTACATCCCACCAGGCCCCTCCCATGACGTGGAAATTATGGGAACTGCAATTCAAGATAAGATTTGGGTGGGGACACAGCCAAACCATATAATTCCGCTCCTTGTCCCTCCCAAATCTCATGTTCTCACATTTCAAAACCAATCATCCCTTCCCATCAGTTCCCCAAAGTCTTAACTCATTTCAGCCTTAACTCAAAAGTCCACAGTGCAAAGTTTCATCTGAGACAAGGCAAGTCCCTTCCATTTATGAGCCTGTAAAATTAAAAGCAAGTTAGGTATTTCCTAGTTACAATGGGGGTACAGGTATTGGGTAAACAGAGCTGTTCAAAATGGGAGAAACTGGCCAAAATGAAGGGCTAACAGGTCCCATGCAAGTCCAAAATCTGGGGGGCAGTAAAATCTTAAAGTTCCAAAATGTTTTCCTTTGACTGCATGTCTCACATCTATGTCACACTGATGCAAGAGGTGGGTTCCCATATTCTTAGACAGCTCTGCCCCTATGATTTTGCAGGGCACAACCCACCTCCTGACTGCTCTCACAGACTGGTGTTGAGTATCTGTAGCTTTTCCAGGTGCATGGTGCAAGTTGTTGTGGATCTTCCCTTCTGGGGTCTGGAGGATGGTGGTCCTCTTCTCACACCTCCACTAGGCAGTTCCCCAGTGGAGACTCTGTGAGGAGGCTACAACCCCACATTTCCTTTCTGCAGTGCCCTAGCAGAGGTTCTCTATGAGGGCTCTGCCCCTGTAGCACACCTCTGCCTGGACATCCATGACTTGCCATACATCCTCTGAATCTAGGTGGAGAATTCCCAAATGTCAATTTTTGACTTCAGTGTACCCACAGGCCCAACACCCCTAGGTGGAGGTTCCCAAACCTCAATTCTTGACTTTGGTGCACCCACAGGCCCAATACCATATTGAAGCTTCCAAGGCTTGTGTCTTGCACCCTGTGAAGCAGTGACCTGAGGTCTACATTGATCTATTTTAGCCATGGCTGGGACACAGAGCACCAAAGTGCAGTCTCGAGACTGCACAAAGCAGCAAGACCCCAGGCCTGGCCCAGGAAACCATTTTTTCCTCCTAGGCCTTCTGACTTGTGATGGAAGGGGCTGCCATGAAGACCTCTGACATGCCCTGGAGACATTTTCGTCATTCTCTTAGCAGTTAACATTTGGCTCCTCATTACTCTTGCAAATTTCTGCAGCCAGCTTGAATTTCTTCTCAGAAAATGGGTTTTTCTTTTCTATTGCATGGCCAGGCTGCAATTTTTTCAAACTTGTATGCTCTGCTTTCCTTTTAAAAATAAGTTCCAACTCCAAACCATATCTCTGTGAATAGATAAAACTCAATGCTTTCTAACAGTACACAAGACACCTCTTGAACACTTTGCTGCTTAGAAATCTCTTCCAGCAGATACCCTAAATCATCTCTCTCAAGTTCAAAGTTCCACAAATCTCTAGGATAGGGGCAAAATGCCACCAGTCTCTTTGCTAAAACGTAGCAAGAGTCACCTCTGCTCCAGTTCCCAACAATTTCCTCATCTCCATCTAAGAACACCTCAGTTTTAACTTTATCGTCCATTTCACTATCAGCATTTGCGTCAACAACATTCAATGAGTCTCTAGGAAGTTCCAAACTTTCCTACGTCTTCCTGTCTTCTAAGCCTTCCAAACTGTTTCAACCTCTGCCTGTTACCAAGTTCCAAAGTCACTTTTACATTTTTGGTTATCTTTACAGCAGCTCCCCACTACCCAGTACCAATTTACTGTATTAGACTGTTCTTATGCTGCTTAAAAAGACATACTGGGTGGGGACTGGGTAATTTATAAAGGAAAGAGGTTTAATTGATTCAGTTCCATGTGGCTGGTGAGGCCTCAAAATAATGGTAGAATGTAAGGGAAGAGCAAATGTACATCTTAAGTGGCAGCAGACAAGAGTGTGTGCAGGAATCTCCCCTTTATAAAACCATCAGATCTCATTTATTCACTGTCATGAGAACAGTAAAGACCTGCCCCCGTGATTCAATTACCTCCCTCCAAGTTCCACCCATGACACTTGGGAATTATGGGAGCTACATTTCAAGATGAGATTTGGGTAGGGACACAGCCAAACCGTATTATGTATGATCCACCAAAACAAAAAACCCTGGTTGATGAACAAATAAAACGTTAAAAATTAAAAACATAATCATGTGCACTCCACAATGAGAGAATAATTCTGGACATAAGTAAGCCTCACACCATTATAGGAAACAGTCACAAGCTAGCCTACCTTCTCAACCGCCTCCTTAGATATTCCTGCCCTGTAACTCTATACAATCAGGGAACCCATTAGCTATTCTAAGGGCAGACCAGAAGGAAATTTCATGCATCATGCTTCTTTTTGTTTGAGGTTTATGGTGAGGAGAAAACAATGAGTATGTCTTCACCTAGATTTGCCAAAATTTATGCAAAAGCATGCACCTCGGTGTCTGCTTTTTCCAAAATGCCTTCTCTCAGAAGCCCTGAAAAGAGGTGGGACCGATGTGCTTTTCTTTTCCCTGGCAAGAATAATGTGAGT
Source organism: Cebus imitator (assembly GCF_001604975.1). Classification (NCBI taxonomy): domain Eukaryota; kingdom Metazoa; phylum Chordata; class Mammalia; order Primates; family Cebidae; genus Cebus; species Cebus imitator. The sequence continues at coordinate 2,661,644 of NW_016107566.1, forward strand.
TCCAGAAGCTGTTAAAACTCATGAAGTTACCTGAGTTTTCCTGCAGGGGGAAACATCCTCCAGTTTATGAGAAATAAAATATCTATCAAACCCTACAGCATCAGCATCTGGCTTAGTAAAGACTGTATGTGATTTTTAAATATAATAGTTGTATGTGCTTGATTCCTATTTTATTTTTCTTTAGTGAAGGATAAGCCTATGCTCCTTTTTTTTTTTTAATAAAAAAGAGGAATGTTAAAAGGATATGTGTTGTTTTAGATAATTCCTAGTTGACCCTTGTATAATATTTATTGCATGTACAGTTCTTGGATAGCCTGTATCATCTATGAGCATAACTGGCAACCTAGTACAATTTGTTATTATAATTGCAGAGCTAGTAAGAGTGACTAGAATCAGAGGTAAAGGCTAAAAGAATAGAATAGGAATTGCCATTCCTTCATGCCTTCACTCAATCAAATTTATTGACTGCCTCTCATGTGTGAGACACTGTGATATATGCCAGTGAATAATGTTTTTGACTTTGAATTCAAGGTGAAAAGAATTAATGTTTGTCAATAAGCATTGTAAACATTTCTTTTCAATTTGATTTTTACAACTTTATTTTTCAGAAAGATAAATGGACCATGTTATTGTCATCTCACTTTGCCTTTGAGCCTAGAAAGGAGAGGTCACTTTTACTCTCTTTATGATATTTTACTTGGTCCTCAACCACTTAATGATAATACCCAGAGGCCTTTGCCAGATCTTCAATTTCTTTTCTGCATCGTTTAATGCCATTTCTTAGAGGGCTTTACTTGTATGCAAGTTGCAAAGGGGCGGCAAGAGTACCATTTTTAAAATCTTCCTTTCATGTCCTCTAATGTTAACAGTTCAGTGAAGCTGATTTACAGTGAATTTATGTGAAATGACGTGGATCACTTCTCCCACACCTAAGCATGTTACCAAAGATATAATTATTATTATTACTATATAGATCTTCTTCATGGGACCTCGAGCTATCTAGGGGGTATCTAAAACTCAACGTATCTATAACTACACTAAACATGACTCTTATCTCTTTAGTCAATTATTCTTTTTCCAAATGTCTATAAGCATTAAAAGCACCTTCATTCTTCAGGTCTCTGAGGTTTAAAATCCTGATCCTCTTACTTCCATCAGTCACAAAATCTTCTCTTTTCAATTCCAAATGTATTTTGCTTTATTTCCACCCTGTTTACCTGCCGCTGATACTCCCTAGAGCCTGAGCCAATGGCTCAGGTTAGTTCTTGACTGGACAATTGTAGTAGCTTTCAAATTGAGCTTGATATTGAAGTCTTATTTTTCTTTAATAAACAAAGTTTATAATTATGTATCGTTGAGTGTATTTTTTATTGCCTATTTCATTTAAGGCAAGGTAGGACCCATGTATATACACCACTTAGGATAATATATAAAAGTTTCTCAATAACTGTTAGTTGTGTGAAAGCTAGATTGATGAATGCTGCTATAATAAACCTTCCTGGATGGGCACAGTGGCTCATGCCTGCCTCACTTTGGCTGAGGCAGGTGGATTGCTTATGCTTGGGAGTTTGAGACCAGCCTAGGCAACATGGCAAAACTCCATCTTTACCAAAACAAATTAAAAATACAAAAATTAGTTGAGCATGGTGGCACGTGCCTGTGGTCTCAGCTACCTGGGAGGCTGAGGTGATGGGATCACCTGAGCCTGTGAGGCTGTGGCTGCAGTGAGCCAAGATTGCACCACTATGCTCCAGCCTGGGTAACAGAGTGAGACCCTGTCTCGAAAAAAAAAAATCTTCCCAAAGCCTAGTTCTAATTATATCAACCTTGCCCCAAAGCTTCCACAGCCTACCCAGGTCTAAATTCCTTGTCACTGTCTGCCCTACATCTGTTTTTCCAGTTGTCTTTCACAGGGATCCTTTGTTTATAAGACACTTAAATTAATGAAAACTAGTTAAAATTAAAGTGGGCATCTATTTTGAAAAGTTGCAGATGTATGTATCTCACAGCACATGATATGCAAGGGCATATAATGCAGTTTGGCTTCATGAGGGATTATATCCAGCTGTAAAGAAACCCATTCAAAGCCAAAGTTTCATCTGTCCTTCACCTAGTCTCTCATCTGTGATTTTTTTTTTTTTTTTTTGGTGTC
>NW_016107566.1:2664980-2677436 GCF_001604975.1 Cebus imitator
AAAAAAAGTAGGAAGGAAATAGAAACTTTAAGAACAATGGAATTCGATGGTTGCTCTAAAAATTACGAAAAGCTGAAAGCATTTCATAAGCAACTGAAAATCTAATATGAAAGCCAGGGGGCCTATGTATCTTACAAAGAAGCTCTTATCTTTTGAAGAGGGAGATCAGATAAAGCTGTGGACCTGCCCAGGACTTAATTATCAGAGTAGCTTAGCTGTAGACAGGGTTAAATTAACCTAGGCAGATGGGCTATAGAAAGGTAAGAGCCCTCTGGTTGAGACAGAATGGAACCCTGACATACAGACTGGCGATATCTCAGGGTTGATTCCCTCCATCTCCAAATCTTGAGCACCCAGATTTCCCTGAATTATCCCCTCTCCATGGCCGGAGACAATGCAAAGGCCCCTCTCCTGAAAGTCAGTGTGTTCCCCACCCTCACACCTCGACCCACCCAGGATCTTCCCCTATGCCTCCTGGTGGCCTTGAGGCCTAGACAAACATAAAGTTAAGTCTCAGCAGAACCCAACCGGGAAGCTCTGGGCCTGATAAAGGAGGAAAGGGAATATACCTCAAAGGCATTGCAAGACTGAGTGACCATGTTCCGGCAGGAGACAAGATCCTATAAATGGAACAGAATTCTAAGGGGTGCTTAGTCGGTCATGGAGGCTAGAATATAAAATTGATGAATGCAGTATTTATTGATTTGTTAGCATTCTTCTGTGATGGAAAATTCGATACTTGGCAAGGATCCCAGCAGATGGCGTGAACTCACTACCAGGATGGTTGCTAGATGCCAGGGTGGTAATGCACAAGCTGAAATGTGGAAAAGTGGTGGCGAGTAGCCAAGCCAAGGGAGGTCGTGGGTGGCTGGCATTGGTTCAGGGCAGTTTTAGGAGGTTCCTTCTGGGTTGTTGGCCAGGCCTCGTTGCTGTTGTTGTCACTGCTGCAGACTGTCCTGTGCCCCTCAAAGAGTCTGCTCCTCAAATTCCTACTCCCCAAGGCACAGCCTTTAAGCTTCAAAGAGCTTTCTACCTCCAGAAAATCTCATCCTTTCCTTATTTGCATGTGGTGGAAGTCAATATAAATCTGCTTATATTAGTTTGCTTCCAAATAAGAAATCCAAGGACACCCCAGTGGTTTTCTCTAAGCCGCAGATGTCCAGGATTGAGACCTGAGCATCAAAGGTTATCTTAAACATCATGTTCTATTGCCTCCCTGTCCTCTATTAGCTCATCTTCAAATGAATGTTGTAAAACTTAATCTCTTACCATCTTTTCTTAAATATATTACATGTGAGAGAACAGAAGAAGGTTTTAGGCTATATATTCATTTGGTTAGAGATTTCAAAGTGAACAGTCTCTGAAGTATTTAAAAAAAGGGCCTAGAAATAAAAGATAAATTCAAAGAGCTCTGTGATTGAAGCATAGCAAGTGATGATTGAAATGGCAAGGTATGAAGCAGGAGAACCAAGCAGAGGTAGATAATGCCCGGTTTTATAAACCAGACTAGAAAGTCATAACCTAGGGCAGTAGTGAGCAAAAGGGGGCTTTATTCAGGGCTGCATCGCTGTCAAGTTACACCTTTGTGTAGTCTGAAGAATAACTTTGAAAGGCGGGATTTTGCCGAGTACATTTTACTTGGTAACTTTAAATATTTATTGAAGTAAACATATATACAGTATTTATAAAAGTATATGAAATGTTAATTTCAAAATGTTTAATATATAATAAATTGTATTTTATAAGTGAAAATAAATAATATTTATTAAGCCCATTTTAAATATAAGACATATGTTAAGGCATTGAAAGTGGGGAGGTCAATAGCAGAGTGGGTCCCTGCCTTCCACGTTAGGATGCTTCGTGGCCCCAGTGAGGCCAGCATTAAAGCTGAGCATATCGCCTACAGTTTTAGCTAACAAAACAAAAGCAGTAAGAGGTGTAATGACCCAGAGGTTGCACAGGAGGTTGGAGGGCTCAAATCGTCAATATTGGTTAAATTTCCTAACATGTTATCCTTAGTCTTATTTTTACTAGAGCTATAGATGGGACAGAAATTCATGAATGGGACAAAATGAGCAACAAATGAATTAAACTACATTGATTTCCATAAAAAGTAAAACCAAAGTCAATATAAGCAAAAGGGATAGATATTTAAGGAGGTTCAAGTTTGCATTTAAATGTAGTGATATTTTTAAGCCCCAGTAGACAGAACAAAAAATTTCACTGATTTGATATTTGATTAATATGAGTTTCCTTTTACATCTTCATAAGTAGAATATTTTCATCAAGAAGGAGAAATCCTGACAATTGGGCTGAATTGCAAACCAACAGCCATTTTTCATAGATGTGAGTGAAGATTTAATTATCTGATGGTAATTAGTAATTATGTCACTACAAACAGATGCTCTGCCTCAGTGACAATAGTGCTCTTGCTCACCCATGTCTGTGCATACATAATTTCAAAAATAACTTTTATGTTTTTTAAAGTAAAATCCGTGTTGGTGAACTTCTCACTCTGAAAAATTTAACATGTTAAAATATAGCTGCATTTACTTTCTCTTTACTGAAGGCAGTAAAGAGTGTATAAGATCTCAGACCACAATGTATACAACATATGACTATAAAGTCATGACTGACTACTATAAATAAATATTTCCAAAGCTATACTCAGATCTACTATATGGGCCATATAAGAAAAATTAATTTTATTATCTTAGTATCATCTTATAGCCTCAAATGTGATTATTAAAGTTTATTCAACTCATTCAGACCATTACTTACAAATGACTTTTGGATTTTTAAAAAATCAATCTATTCTTAATAAATAGATGCTATCATTAAGACTACCTTGAATGTAGGATCTGTTTTTGAATCATTTGATCTACTGTCTGGCTCACAGTAGATGCTCAACTAGTGAATATATGTGCAACTGAGGAAATTCCTCAGGAATTCATAAACCTTTTCAGTGCAGAGAACATATCTCCTGCTTCGATTCCTGAGATGTCACATCACTCAGCAGTTATGACCCACAACTCTGAGATGGAAATGAAAACTTACTCATGGAAGCCTTTCTACCATATGTGGAAGTTTTAGGTAAAAATGAGTCACAGCAAAAATAATATAATGCCAACACTTTTCAGTCCTATATTACTTTTTAATTTTCCAAGTTTTTTAAAATGCATTTTAAAATTTTATCCTCATAACAATCATGTAATATGAGTATAAAGTACAGGCAAATTAGGTTTCATGATGAAGGCTAAAGTTTAAATAACATTAGAGGTGCTCTGTAAAAAAAATATATAAAATTAAGCAAGAAAAAACATTTACTTAGAATGAGGAAATAAATCACAACAAATTTAAATTTTGAAATGATAATATCATTATAAAATTCAGAAAAATAACATTTTATATATGCATACTTAATACTTACATACATAACTATTTATAAATATGTACATATTTTTAGATACAGGGTCTTGCTCAGCTGCCTGGGATGGAGTGCAGTGGTGCTATCACAGTTCACTTCAGACTTGAAATCCTGGGCTCAAGCAATCTTCCAACTTTATAAGCCCCCTGAGTGGGACTACAGGTGCACACCACCACACCCTGGTAATTTTTAAATTTTCTGTAGAGATGGGGTCTTTCCATGCCAGGCTGGTCTCAAACCCATGGCTTCACGTGTTCCTCCTGCATCAGCTTCCCAAAATACTAGGATTACAAGCGCAAACCACCTGGCATATATTTGTAGGACATTTCCCCTATATCTTTGGTAATGTAATTTTTGATTGCCTATTCATATGACAATAAGTCATATACTTTTTATGGAAATGTCAGAAATATAATTTAGTATTTCTTTTAGATTGGTTTTTATTGTTTTTATTATTGGTAGTTGAGATGCATAAAATATGTGACTTTACAAATAGTTGCATTTGTGGCTTGTAGACAACCAGATCCCAAAGAAATCATTCACTACCATGAGGACACCAAGAGAATGGTGCTAAACCGTTCATGAGAATTCCCCCCCAGGATCTAACCACCTCCCACCAGACCCCATCTCTAACACTGAGCGTTATGTTTCAACATGAGATTTTGGGGGACAAATATCCAAACTGTATCAAATAATATCTGCCTCATGGAGATTTCATGTGAGGATTAAATGACTTAATACATAGAAGGGACTTGGCACATAATCAACACTACCTAATTATTAGGCAATATTTTACTTAGCTTGTGGGCTTCAAATATTATTATAGTTTTTTATTAGTTATCCCCTTAAATAATGACCAGGAGATAATGACTTTTTTAAAGTTTAGATTGTATCCTGCTCTAATATTTGAGTTTCTTCACAATGGTATAACCTGGGAAACAGAAAAGAGTGACAATTTTTTTTGTGTGTGTGCTGCAACAATAATTACTTGAGGTCTGTTTGAAATCAGTTTGAGGATTTGATTTAGTTTGAAGCTGAGATTTGTCCAATAGCCACCAAACAGTTTCAAATATACTTTGGTGGTTACCTGCTATATTAGTCAGCGTTCTCTAGAGGGACAGAACTAGTGAGACATATATACATATATATATATATGAGTTTATTAAGGAGTAGTAAACTCACACAATCACAAGGGCCCACAATAGGTCATCTGCAAGCTGAGGAGCAAGGAAGCCAATCTGAGTCCCAAAGCTGAAGGACTAGAAGTCCGATGTTTGAGGGCTGGAAGCATCCAGCATGGGACAAAGATGTAGACTGGGAGGCTAAGCCGGTCTTGCCTTTTCACATTCTTCTGCCTGCTTTTATCCTAGCTGCGCTGGCAGCTGATTAGATTGTGCCCACCCAGATTAACAGTGGGCCTGCCTTTCCTAGGTCACTGACTCAGCGTTAATCTCCTTTGGCAACACCCTCACAGACACACCCAGAATCAATACTTTGCATCCTTCAATCCAATCAAGTTGAAACTCAATAATAACCGTCACACCTGCATTCATAAGCCAAATTTCAGAGACAAGGGAAAAAGCAAAGAGAGAGAGAAAAAGAAAGGCATGGGTATGTGCAAGGAGTCAGTGTCTGTCTTATTCCTGATTATTTCCCAGAATCTCTTACAATGTCTACTACAAAATATAGGCACTAAAAAAATGCTGTTGGGCTTCAATTTAGTGGTTGGAAATGTAAAACTAGAAAATGCTTGAAAAATTGGTTTGATTTACCAAAACCTACTTCCATTATTCTTTTCCTAGACAGTTGAATATGTCATTAGCAATTAATGGAAATATTGCAATAAGAAATTTTACAATTAATTCCTTAACTCTTATTTTATTGACTGATGATAAAACATCTTTCCTAAAATGTGACTATGCTAGTGGAATGGAGGAAGCAAATTAAAAATAAATAAAGTAGGCCAAGCATGGTAGCTCATGCCTGTAATACAGCACTTTGGTAGGCCGAGGAGGGAGGATCACTTGATCCCAAGAATTTGAGGCTGCAGTGAACTCCGACTGCACCTGGGTGACAGAGAGAGGCCCCATTGTTTAAAAAATAAGTGTCTGACAGCTGCTCTGCCTCCATGTTCACAACTGGATTGCTGGGAGGTCTGTCTTTCAGTTTTCGTCAAAGAGAAAAGAGCCAACTCCTGGAAAGGAGGCTTGTCTTTAAAAAAAAGATGATCTGGAAGTTGTGACCTTTCCTTTCTTTCACTTCCTGTCTTCCCAAACTGAGTCACATGGCCACATCTGGAAGGAAGGGCCTGGAATTGTACCCTTTAGCTGGACAGCCATGTGCACGGGAAGAGGAAAGGACAAATTTGGTGGGTTTAATTTGCAATCTGCCACATTCGATCTGATCATTTTAAGCAGTATCTGTGATTTTTGCATTGTAATACATCAAAATAGTAGTATACATTTTCTTTTCTTTAGGTAGTAAAGTCTTTAGTGTATTCAAAATAATCTCAAGTGGATGACAGCATGAAATAAAGCCCTGCTGACGGGACAGTCAGACTGCTGTGTGGGAAACAAAGCATTTCATTTAAACTGCTGGTGAGCTGCTGGTGAGCTATGCTAGTGGGAGAGACTTCTTCAAACCTCTGCACTTTAGCATGGGCGACAGAGCAAAATCTGTATCTTAAAAAAAAAGGAAGAATACATAAACTTCTGTGTGTGAGAATGTTTTTGTTAGAACAGTTTAACCTTTACCTTAACAAATTGAGAAATGGGTACCTGGGAATGGTCTTCCACCAAAACAAAAAATTATGATATGTTACACATTAGCAATCAAAAGGTAGGTGACAAAAACCAAAACAAAACAGATACTGCAGTCTAGGATGCTGTTGTCCATTTATCACCACATAATAAAACATTTGGAAAACTTTATCTTGATAAAATCTCTTAGCAAACTGTAAATAGAAGAAAAGAGAAATTTCTTATTCTCCAAAACAACTATAGCAAACATCAAAATTAATGGTGAAATGTTGAATTCCTTCCTCTTTGAGATAAGGAGCAGGACAAGTACATCTTCCACCACTACTTCCATTCAACACTTTACTTGAGGTTCTAGTGAGACCAATAAAGCTAGAAAAAGAAATAAAAGATTAGAAGGAGGGCACACACCTGTCCTTATTCACAGGGAGTTATACAAGAGTTTGCAAAAACAACATCCAAATATGAATTCTGTGAAGACACCATTCACAAAAGCTTAAAAATATGAAGCATTTTGGAATGAATCCAACAAAATATGGGCCAGACTTCTTCAAATTGTATTGAAAGTCTATGGAAAAATATTATAAAATGGTTCTATGTTAATGAATAAAAGACTAAATACTATATAGGTTGGTTCTCCCCTGTTTCATTTAGAGTCAACACTATCTTAACCAAAATCCCATAGTGCTTTGTATGTAACTTGGTAAGCTAGTTCTAAATTTATCTAGAAATACAAAAGGTCAGGATTGCCATGAAGAAGAGCAGTCGGGAGTATTTTCTTACTAGCTGTAAAACTTTTTTTTGACAATATAGTAACTAAGGCAGCATGGTATTGGTATGTGTATAGACAAACTAGTGGAACGGGCTAGAGATCCCAGAAGCAGACCACACACAAAAGATACTGAATATCTAAAGAGCTGGTCTTCAGCTCAGTGGAGAAGGGATGCTGTTTTTAATAAATAGTGCCAAAAAAATTGGATATCCATGTAGGGAAAAAAAGTAAAAGTTGACTCTAACTCATACCATATGCAAGCACATTTGAAAAAATCAAATTTCTCTGAAATCGGGATGTTTTTACAATGTATCTTGGGCGTTCCCCGCGCCTGTTGAAATGGCTGCCCAGATTTGTGTGAGTTTTTGTGCGGAGACCTGCAGCGCTGGCTGAAACAGCCGCAACTTGAGGCACTGGAAACTTGTGGTGCTTTTCAGCCTGGGAGTCTCCTGGTCTGTGGGCAGTGAAAACCTGTTTGGAAATGCAGTGAGCACTCACTCTCTGCGTTGTTCTTGCTGGGAACTGCGCTCCAGAACGTTCCTATTCGGCCATCTTGGATTCTCCCATCCATCAGTTTTAAACCACCTGGGCTGTGTTTAGTCGCCTGAAGAGGGAATACGCACTTTGACGGTGGTGTGTATCAAAGCTAATCAAAGCTCTTTCAGAGGAGAGAGCTCCTATGAGCTTCAACTATCATTAGCTGTAATCATCACTAGATGCTTTGTCAACTGGCAAACGGAATGTTAGAAATTATTTGTTAGAAATTATTCATGAAATGAATTGTGTTCAAGATAAGTAGATTGGCCAGAAATCTGGTTAGCATGTAAGCATCTAGCAAGCCCAACAGTCTGTGCTCTTTGGAATGGTGCCCCTGGCTTGATTCCAGAATGTTGCCTATGGGCCGCCTTATGTTCGGAAATGTCTTTTTGTCTAATGCCAAACACAAGGTCAGTTGACCCTGCCTCTGGAATAGCATCACTTTTTATGTCTATTGACCCTCTCTTGCCAGTTTTGATCAGGACAACTAAAAAGACAGAGAGCTGGGACTTGACCTCACGAAACAGGTTTCTATTTATTTATTTGTCTGCTTGCTAATAAATGTTTTATAGGTATAACAAAATTCAGCTTAAGAGTTATTTTTATTGGAAATCGGCAATGAGACGGTGAGGAGGCTCCTTAGAGCCGTTACAGCTGATAGCTGTTACCTATGGGTGGCTACTGACATCCATACTAAACTTCTGATAATTACAAATGATCATGTTGGCTTAATCAGTTTGCTACCACACCCATTCCAAATTCATTTATCTTCTTTAAACTCTCTCATAGGTATTGTTCCTGCTGAGATACTGTTCATCTGTATATATCTCACATATCATTTCATTGCCCAGCTTAAAATTCCACACCTTGTAAAACCTTTGCTGATTCCTCCAGTAGTTCTTGCTTGTAGTTATGGACTCTTAAGGTACTTATGTATGGCATGCATTGAAAAAGCTTTCAGCGGCATCTGTGATCCCAGCACTTTGGGGGGCCAAGGCAGGAGGATCACTTGAGGCAAGGAGTTCAAGACTAGCCTGGCCAACATGGTGAAACCTGTCTCTCTCCTAAAGATACAAAAATTAGCCAGGTGTGGTGTTACACGCCCCTGTAGTCCAGTTACTCAGGAGGCTGAGGCATGAGAATCACTTGAACCCAGGTGGCAGAGTTTGCAGTGAGCTGAGATTGCACCACTGCACTCCAGCCTGGGCAGCAGAGCAAGACTCCGTCTCAAATAATAATAATAATAATAATAATATAATTTAAAAAAAAGAAAAGAAAAAGCTTTTAGTTATACATGCTTTTCCCTGACTGTTTTCATTATGTGATTTAGACGCAACTTAACAAGATTTGCATTAACTAGATCCCAGTTGGTTATAATGCTGGTCACAACTAGGAACTATTCCTTTGCAAATGGGAGAGCAGTGTTGCTTTTTGCTCTCTAGCATTTCTGATTTTTCATCCTGTGGTGCTTTGTTTATTGTTGCATCCATTTGTCCTCTTGTTTACCTTTTGAACTTTTCTTGAAGCAAGATTGCAAAATAAAGGTCAAGGGTGACAGAGAAAAATAAAACAGTTACTGAATATGTGGATTAAAGATCAAAGGAGGAAAATTTTGCAGTTACTTTTATCAGTTTTAATCCACCAACTTATTATTTTTAACTTGCAGTAACAGCATGTATACAGGATATTTTGCTTTAAAAACGATGTTTGTTAGTGAAATTCCTACAGGGTAAACAATTTTGCATGGTGAGTCTGAAGTTGTCTATCTCCACCTGCTTCTCTTTAAATTAATAGTTTTTACACAGTTTAAAAAATATATTAAGGTTTCTTAGGACCTTATGTGTGTAATTATAACAGCATATGCCACATACTACTGTGATAAAGTATGCAATTGTTTAATGGTTGAAATATTATTTATTCAATGGGTTTTAAAATCCCCAAAGGATGTAACCTGTTGAACACTTCTTTGGATTTTCCTAATGCCTAACACAAACCTAGGCACACGATAGAGGGAGGCAAAGGAAAGAGGAGGGGAAGAGATCCAGTATCAAGTTTTGATTGATTAAAGTCCATCTTTAATGGACTGTAGTTAAAAAGCTCTGAGAGTCTTCCCTCAGCTTGGTCTATTCTGCTATTAATACTTGTGATAGCATTATAAAATTCTAGCTGTATGTTTTTCAGCTCTATCACATCGGTTATGTTCTTTTCTATACGGGCTATTTTGTCCGTTGCTTCTGTATTGTTTTATTGTGATTCTTAGATTAGATTCTTAGATTAGATTCTTAGATTCTTGGATTAACATTTTAAGGAAATTCACTGGCATAGGAAATCAACTTTTTAATTATTCTTCTAAACATTTCGCAGACCCAAGAATTCACAGTAGCAGAACTCACAGCAAGTCATGTGGACATGCAGAACTTGATAATACACGGAAAACTTCCCGTAAGACAGACCTAGGTCAATCAATGGATTCAGGTAATAGAATTTCTGAAAAACACAAATGGAGGGCAGGTTTTCTGGGATGTCATAGTTTCTCTGGACTCAAAAACCTTATCAGAAAGAGCTAATTTGATTTTTTACCTGATTTTATAAATAATCATATTATTCTTACTTGTATTTTGATGGAATGGGAAAAGAAAGCATAGCTCTAATACTTATGTCAATGAAAAAGAGTCAAAGTCTGTAAAATATTTGAAGAGATTTATTCTGAGCCAAATATGAGTGACTATGGCCCATGACACAGCCTTCAGAAGACCCTGAGAACATGTGCCCAAGGTGATCAGGGTGCAGCTTGTTTTTTTTTTTTTTTTTTACATTATAGGGAGACATGAGATATCAATCAAATACATTCAAGATGTGCATTGGTTTAGTATCCAAAAATAGGACAACTTGAAGCAACTGGGCTTTCAGTTTGTAAGTAGATTTAAAATTTTTCTGATTGGCAATTGATTGAAAGAGTTATTATCAATAGAAAGCAATGTGTGGGTTGTGATACGAGGTTGTGAAGACCAAATTTTTTATCATGCAGATGAAGCCTCCAGTTAGCAGGCTTCAGAGAAAATAGATTTTAAAAAATTTATCAGACTTAAGGTCTGTGTTAATGTTAAATGCTGGTCAGATTTTCCTGAATTCCAAAAGGGAGGAGGGCATAATGAGATATGTCCAATGCCCTCTCCTCCAGTCATGGCCGGAACCAGCTTTTCAGGTTAACTTTGGAGTGCCCTGGCCCAGAAGAGGGAGTCTATTCAAATGTTTGGGGAAGGAGGGAGCCTCAAATTTTATTTTTGGTTTTTACTTACCAGCAGGGTAATGTAAGCTAAATTACTTAGTGTCTCTGAGTTAACTTTCCACATTGATAAAAGGAGAAAACTAGTATTCCTTAAGTTAATGCATGTGAAATCACTCAGCACTGGCATACAACTAGTAATCAACAACACTAGATTGCTGGGTAACAAGCTGAAATAATTTATTCAGAGAGCTTTCCATAAGTTCTATCAGATAATCAATTACCGAATGGTAATTAAAGGCAGCACTATAAGATGAAGAGAGCAAATTCAATCACTTACAATTCATAGCACCTGTGACTGCTACTTAAACGTTATGTACCTCAGTCTCATGGCTTGAAAACTGAAAATGAAAGGTCCGCCTTTGCAGTGAGGATTAAATCATTTGTTATATGAGAAGCATTTAGAACAGTGCTTGTCAATGGCAAACTCTCAATAAATCTCAGTGAGTATTAAATTATATAGAAAGAATTATGCTAGGAGTTGTAGAGGATAATAATTCTCAATGATAAATATGATTCAATTCTTTTTTCAAAGACTTTATAATTTATTGCATATGGTGGGAGGCCTCATTCTACGTGAATGAATTAGCATTGCATGCAAAATCACCCTTACCTGATTCCAAAATACCTTCCCATTCTCCTCTACTCCTACATTTTCCAGTTTCTACATTCCTTGAAAATAAGAACCTGATCACATGCATCTTTCAGAATTATCCTCCACTACTCCTGGTATAGTAATTTGCAATAAAAAACTTTTAATAGATCTCTGTGAGCAGGAAAATAACACAGTCTATTTTGTGTTTAAGGAGCAAAGCTGTGGTCATAATGTGTGCACAGAGGATATGAGAGATTAGAGGAAAGAAGAGCAGTTAGAACCCATCCTAGTTGTCTCAGTGGGCAGACATTGTTAGTTGCCTATCCACACTTTGTTCTTGCTAATGGAACTCTGATTTTGTTCAGACAGTTGGCAGCCTGAGGCAAATCAGGAAATGCTGGCTTGTGACTGGTTTAGGAAATAGTCCTACAACGCACTTAAGGCCAAGGAGTCATAGAAGAGATTTGCTGGGTAGGACTCCTGGAAATTGTTTTCTAGCCCAGAGAAAAATATTCATTTGAGGAAGTGTCTCTTTTATGTTTTGAGGTTGTTATCCATATGTGGTTTCTGGAACATCAACCGTCCTGTAATCTTAAGGGGAGTGGGTGAGGATAACAAGCTGAGATGCTCATTGATGTATCTGTGTGTGAATATTACTTATTGCCAGAATGAGACAAAGTTCATCAACAATTCTATTTATATTATCCACTCTTACAGATTTAGGTGCTGAGAAACTGTTTTTACCTAAGTAAAGGGGAATGAAAGAAATTTTGTTTTCATAGTGTCTCATTTTTTTTGAATTCCTTTTGAATTATTGCTCTAATATAAAAAATGCATTTTTATAATCTGTCAGCTGACATTAGGTCCTCCTTTAATTCTATTGAAAGTGAAAAACAAAGTTATCAAAAAAAAAATGCAGTCAGTACAGCCATTCACTTCCTCAACTGAGAAATGACGTTTCTAACTGTCCCTTTGTTTGGTATGCAAAGCCTTTTAACATCCCAAGGCTAGGTACCATTACAAATTCTGACAAGTAGAGAATGTGTGTGTTTCCCCTTCTTTTTTTTTTTTTTTTTTTTTTTT
>NW_016107566.1:2677611-2682068 GCF_001604975.1 Cebus imitator
TTTCACCATGTTGACCAGGATGGTCTCGATCTCTTGACCTCGTGATCCACCCGCCTCGGCCTCCCAAAGTGCTGGGATTACAGGCTTGAGCCACCGGAAGAGAGATTCTGAAGAAAGGAATGGTGGTGGGAGAGAAAAAACAGAATTAGGCCTGAAATTCAGGCACATCTTAAGACAGGTATGTTTTAGGAAAAAACTACATGAAGAATTAAAAAACCTTGACACTGATCTCATGGTATTAAGCCTATTCCAATACTCCTTGAAATGTCTCATATACTCCAGGATTATAAAATATGGTAAATATGAAGAGGCCAACAACTTCTAGCATGAAAATAGTAAAAGATAATACTGAAAGAGTCTGTTAAGACTCAGCCTTGCAGCAAAGATGAGGTTAGAAGTGGTGAACCTCATGTTAGCCTACATTATATTGAAAAATAGAGAGGCTTGTTGGTGAGAGAAAGCAAGAAAATACAACACACTCTGAGAATTCTGTCTAGGAAAGACCACTGGTTATTGGCACATGGATATGATTGGAAATAAGTAGTCCAGAAGGCATTGGACAAAATGATATTGCAAATGGCAGGAGCCTTTTAACAACTCTCAGGCTCCCAAATGTAGATGAGTAGGAAGCAGTCACAAAAACCCTGTGACCCCAAAGAAGACATACTTCTCAACACCCACTTCCGATATGGCGTTGAGGACAATCTACAGAGAAGAATCATCCAAAGTGTTGTGAAAGGAAAATAAAATCTTAGGACCCAAATCCATGATGCTAAAAAGAAAAAATTAAGCTGAAAGCTGACTCATGCAAGAAACTGCCTTTTCTTGTGTTCCTAAGCAGACAGCTACAGATTCTCAGCAAACTGACACAAGAACAGAAAATCAAACACTGCATATTCTCACTCATAGGTGGGTGTTGAACAATGAGAACACATGGACACAGGGAGGGGAGCATCACACACTGGGGTCTGTTGGGGGGAAATAGGGGAGGGACAGCGGGGGGTGGGGAGTTGCGGGGAGATAGCATGGGGAGAAATGCCAGATATAGGTGATGGGGAGGAAGGCAGCAAATCACACTGCCATGTGTGTACCTATGCAACAATCTTGCATGTTCTTCACATGTACCCCAAAACCTAAAATGCAATTAAAAAAAGTTTAAATATCTCCACGGGTAGTACTTATGTTCACCTTATCTTATGTAAAGTGCTGATTTACGAGTGCAAGGTGAATACGTACCTGGACTATTGTTCTACCCGCTCCTCTTCTCTTATAACATGTGAATTCAGTAATGTGGGCATACCTTCCCTATTTCCTCTCTTGCCTGCTATTCCCCTTTAAAGCTCTCAAAATCATCTTTAAAAAAAGGAATGAACCACATAGATTGTTCCTGTGGTTTTGTGTTCCTTTTTTTCTAGGCGTGTTGTTAACCTTGGCTAAATAAACCTCTAAATTGATTGAGACTTGTCTCAGATACTTTTTGGTTTAAAAGGTGAAGCCAGGGACATAGAGAAGAACGGGTAAAGGAACTTCCTCCAGAGAGAAGAATCAGTACCTGATTAAGGAAATCCCCCAGCTTTTAGGATAGAGCTTCCTCAGATTCCTGTCTGGAAGAATTGCAACATTGTTATGGACCAGTGACTATTTCTCCAATTTTTTCATTTTTCAAATGGAAATCTACATTGCAGGTAATGTGTGTTGAGGGGCACCGACAGCCTATATTTTTAGGTTATAAGTCACTGGACCATAAGAAGACACCCCATACATGATGGAGGGGAACATGTATCACTCAAAGACCCTGGTCTTGGAGCTAGATGTAGTAACTGGATAGGACTTTGGCTTCTATCCCTCAAGGAGGGGCTATGTTTCTTGTGTGGAAAGAAGAGTGGAATGGGTATTTAATGAGCAAAAGTTTGGCTGTGCTAGAGCCTTAGTAGCCATTTACTAAGCCTATTTCCTTTTTTTCTCCTGAGACTACAGATGGATTGTATTTCTTGGCCTTCTGCTAGGGACTGAATTATATTCCCTCCAAATTCTGTGTTGATGTTGAAACCCCAGTGTGACTGCATCTGGAGATAGGTTCTTTAAAAGCCAATGAAGGTTAAATGAGGATATAAGGTGGGGCCCTAATCTGACAGGGCTGTGGCCTTGCAAGAGAGGAAGGGAGAGAGATCTCAGTCCTTTTTTTCTCTCCCACATGAGGACACAGTAAAAAGGAGGTCATCTTAAAGCCAAGAAAAGAGCCCTCATCTGCAACCAAATTGACTGGCACCGTGACCTGGGACTTTCTAGCACAAGAACTCTGATAAATAAAGTGTTGTTTAGCCGCCCAGACTATGGTATTTTGTTATGGAAGCCCAAGCAGACTAACACACTGTGAGATATAAGGAGGTGCTTTGGTGAAGAATTAGGCTGAGGCAGAGATCCAGGCCTGCCTGACTCAGTGGGATTGGAGTGCAGGCGCATCCCTCCGCTTGTTATATAACCTATTTTTGTAAGCTCCCATTTGGCTCTATGCCACTGTTGTTTGTAACAGATATAATTGCCTTGCTGACACTGTACAAGTGCTGCTGGTATCCAGAGAGCGTTTGAAGCTGCTCACCCCTGTAAGGCAGAGCTTTTCATCTTGCAGATGGGCATGGGGGCTGGAAGCCAGAAATCAGCAAGTGTGCCAACAGGAAGAGTTAAGCTGCTGAGTGGGGCTGTGGCTAGAGAGAGTAACCTGTAGGGGGAGCTGGCTGTACAGTTGTGCTTGAGAGCAGCAGGAGCTGCAGAACCAGCTGCTGAGAGGAGCTGCACAGCTGGAGCAGACAGTTGAGATAAAGGTGGACATTGTGAGAGAGCAGCTGATGAGAGAGCTGCTGAATAAAATTATAGTTCACCTGCCTATGCCCCGCCCCACACCCCAAGTGTTAATTCAGCTATTTACCACTCATCTACCCACTCCCCTTGTACCTCAGCTGGGGCTGGAGCCTAACACACACCTTCCTTAGAGGTGGTCATATGAATGAGTTCTAGTTAATGGATTATGAACAGAAGTGCTGTGCATCATTTTCAGCATTAACCAAAAAATCAAAAATAAATCAAAATTAAAATTTTGTCTTATTTTCCATGCTCTTTTTTCTTCTAATCCCTTCCTGAAGACATACTCGATTACCTTAAAAGCCAAGTGTTAAAGATGGCGAAGTCATAGTACAAAAAGTGCTCAAGTCTCTGAGTCACTACTGGCAGAGAGCAGTCCATTATTAGGACCATAATTTTGGACTTAACATGTGCAAGCAATAACTTTTGTTGTGTCAAGCCACTAAGATTTTCAAACCTCATTTATTACAGCATTTGGCATAATCCTGATAAAATAGGAATGTCACCAGATAACACAGGGGAAAAAGGGACAAATTTTTTGGGGAACAGAAATATCTTGGTTCAATCTTTCTGATGTCCCAACAGGCAGCTGGGAATTCAGATCATGATCTCCAGAGAGAACAAAATGAGAAGGACAAAAACTTAAGGAATGTCTACTTTTAAGGAGTTAGAAAAGTAGGAGACCCAAGCAGAGAGATTGAGGAGAAACACAGAGATGAAGAAAAAACCCAACCAATTAAAGGACTTTAGGAGATGAGGAGGGAAAGAGATTCAGGTGGGAAGTGAAGAATATATCAGTTCCCAGGGGGATGAGGATAAATTTGCAGCAAAATGAATCTGTGGGTGAAGCCCTTGCTCTGAGAAGCTTGGCAATGGAGGAAATGATGCATAGGGAGCAGAGCCTTGAAGGGAAAGGACTGCCAAGGATTTGTTTGTTTCTTCTTGTTATGGTAGAGAATACTTGGGCATATTTATTTATCAGGAAGAAGGAATTATTGGTTGGGACAAGGGATTGATATTTTAAGGGAGAAAAGGATTCACAGAGAAAAATAGATTCTTGAGGAGACAGAATTGCCTGCACAATTTCTAGTGAATACTTCCTTAATGAATTTGGAGCCTCTCAGCTTTCACATTTGCAGAAAGGTAAATTTCATCCTATTTATCATCCTTTAATTTTTTTCTAACTCATTCAAATTGGAACAGATGAATCTTTCCTTGCTTCTTTTTCTAAGCAAATAATGGGTTGCTGTGAGTCAAAAAATATTTTGTATTTCTTACTAACTACGATTATTTTTTGTTTTATCTTATTTCAAGCTTATAAATTATTTTGACTAACTTGGGATTTAGAAGACTGTATATTTAAATCTGGAGAATCACTTTATGTTTTTAAAAATATGAGTAGTATAACTTGTTCCTCTATGTCCAGATTTATGGAACTTTATCAGCCTTTTTACTATTCAAAGATCAGAGAAAGAATGACTGTCACACCTACTTTCTATTGGAAAGAGAAGGAAAGCAGGAAAGAGTGATGGCAGAAAGAGGAGAGACAGCAAGAGAACTTCCAGAGGTTTCATCTCTTTTTTTTTTTTTTTTTTTTT
>NW_016107566.1:2682189-2713583 GCF_001604975.1 Cebus imitator
GCACCACCATGCCCAGCTAATTTTTTGTATTTTTAGTAGAGACGGGGTTTCACCATTTTGACCAGGATGGTCTCGATCTCTTGACCTCGTGATCCACCCGCCTCGGCCTCCCAAAGTGCTGGGATTACAGGCGTGAGCCACCGCGCCCGGCCTGATTTCATCTCTATTATTCCAAGTGTAACATCCAGTGTTGAGGAGAAAATTAGCATGCAGTGGCTTGGAGTCAATCATGCCTACCTTGAGTTATCTGTCTCTGTAAGAATGGGGGGAAATTGATATGTAGGTCTCTATGAGGATTGGGAGTAAAAATTATGTGAGATAACATAAACATTTTATGTGAAATTTCTTAATAACAGAGCAAATTTAGGGAGCTTAGGCATTAATTTGTAGATATTAATAGATCTTTTTTTCCTAATTTTAAACTCTAAGTGTATGATTACAAATATTTTGCAGAGTTCTGCATATTAACTACTGCTTTTTCGTCCTAATGACCTGTGAAAAATGATTGGTCATTAAAATAAATGTACTAGTATCTCTAACTTCTGGTCTGAAGATATGCTTAAAATTAATCACATGTTGTAAGAAGAGTATTAATACTTCACCGAATCAGCACCTTTAGAAGTCATAATAGGGGAACAATGAACTATCAATAATTTACTTAATATTTGTCTTTTGTTTTTAAATTGCCTAACATTGATAGCTGATAGCTATTTATTATGATAATGAAATTTAACCAATTTAATCTCACAATGCTAGAATTCAATCTTACAAAACGATAGAATGGCTGTTTATGGGATCAATAGGTTTTCACATGATTGAGTCTTAATGTGAAGATTAGATATAAATTTTCAAAATGCCTTTTAATCTTTACAGTTAGATACATATCTATCTCAATCTCCATCTCTATCTTTACATGTAGATCTTCCTATAATAGATCTCAAATATATCTGTGGTATTAATATAAGAGATATGACCTAGGAACTTTCAGAAAATGGAAATGTTAGCAGAGAATTGTATTAAAAACAAAAATGGACTAACATTGACCTTTTCAGACTGATAAGTATTTCTTTTTTGGTGAGAAATCAAACAAAACAAGGGAAATGACCACCTTCCTTACTAAAATTTAATTTAATCAAAGACATGCAAAGACCAAGGTCATGATCAATTCAGCTGTTTTCTTTGCATTGGGAATATGTCCACTTGAAAAGGAGATTCAAATAGACCACTTCAGTTTAAAACAAAAAAATATCGGGCACAAATCTATTTTTCAACTTTTCCATGTGAAAATTTTCTGCTAAGTTTTACTCTAATAAATATTCAAAGGATTTGGGATTCATTTACCATTAGGAAGGTCACTGATTGTTTTTATTTTGTTAATATCTTGAAGCATTTCTGTTTCAGTTTTGAAAGCAACAGCTTTATATTTTCTCCCTACTCACTTTTATGACTCCCCGGACACCCACGCTGATGAATGCATTAAGACTCTCCAGCATTCTTGTTTCTTCACTTTGACCTCCTTCTGATGTTTAATGACTCATAACGCATAGTTTGGTGATATGCCTAAATAAGCATTTTATCAAGGAGTGATACTTGAATGGCTTTTGAAAGGACACTGAAACCAAGAAACTTTTATAGTGAAGGCACCCTTGGGAAGCCCAGGCATTTAAATTTCTGTGAACATTGTTAAGTCTCCTTTTTAAATTTCAGGTTGTAGTTGTAGATCTAGGTGAAGTCATTCAACCCAATACTTTGATGCAACTAGCCTTCTTGGGAAGGAGTTTAGGACAGATGATCACAATTCCTTTGAAGTCCTACAGATAAGCTGTGCAAGATTTCCTAGATTTTCCTTATGTCCTGAATTTGGTTCTAAATCTTGACACCATGATCAGAGTAACAGAGAAATGACAACTTGGGTGAAGTTATTTGCAAAATCTGAAATGAGTGATGGGATAATTTTTACAATAAACAAGGAATTCTTGCAAATTACTGAGAAGGAAAACAAATAAAAAAGAATGTTGATGGGCAATTAAAAGATGAAACCCAAAAGAAAAATTCTCACATAGATCCACAAAGGAACATGTTTACAGATGCTCACCATAGCAACATTTATGATAGCAGGAAACTGAAGGTAATCTAGTATCCATTCGGTGGGTGGGGTGGGTAAATGGGTAATCAAAAGCTGGGAGCTTCCCACTAGGAACACTGTGCTGCAATTTGAAGGTGGATTTTCAGATAGCAACATGAATTGATGGTAAGAACAGAATTCTTTGAAAAATTATGTAAGAATCAGGATACAATCTCTACCTTAAGACCATTTATGATAACTTAAAATATATATTCATGGAACAACACTGCATGTTTTGAAATTATGGCACAAGGTGAAAGGCATATCTCACATGGTGGCAGAAAAGAGAAGAGAACTTTTGCAGGGAACTTCTCTTTTTAAAACCATCACATCTCATAAATCTCATAAGACTTAGTCACTATCAAGAGAACAGCATGGGAAAGACTTGCTCCTATGGTTCACTGACCTCCCACTGGGTCCCTCCCACAACACACGGGAATTCAAGATGAGATTTGGGTGGGGACACAACCAAACCATATCATTCTGTCCCTGGTCCCTCCCAAATCTCATGTACTCACATTTCAAAACCAATCATGCCTTCTCAATAGTCCCCCAAAGTCTTAACTCATTTCAGCATTAACTCAAACACCCACAGTGCGAAGTCTTAAAATTTGTAAAATCAAAAACATTGTATCTAGTTAGTTCCTAGATACAATGGAGGTACAGGCATTGAGTAAATAGAGCTGTTCCAAATGGGAGAAATTGGTCAAAAGAAAGGGGCTACAGACTTAAAGAGAGCCACATCAAGAATGAACTGCCATTTACAATTGCTACAAAGAGAATAAAATACCTAGGAATAGAACTAACAAAGGATGTAAAGAACCTCTTCAAGGAGAACAAACCACTCCTCAAGGAAATAAGAGAAAACACAAACAGATGGAGAAACATTCCATGCCTATGGTTAGGAAGAATCCATATTGTGAAAATTGCCATACTGCCCAAAGTAATTTACAGATTCAAAGCTATCCTCATCAACCTACCTATGACCCTCTTCACAGAAATGGAAAATACCACCTTAAGCTTCATATAGAACCAAGAGAGCCCACATAGCCAAGTGATTTCTAATCAAAAAGGACAAAGCTAGAGGCATCACTCTGCCTGACTTCAAACTATACTACAAGGCTACAGTAATAAAAACAGCATGGTACTGGTACCAAAACAGAGATATAGACCAATGTACCAGAACAGAGGCCTCGACGGCAATGCCACACATCTACAACCATCTGATCTTTGATAAACCTGACAGAAACAAGCAATGGGGAAAGGATACCCTGTTTAATAAATGGTGTTGGGAAAACTGGCTAGCCATGTATAGAAGGCAGAAACTTGATCCCTTCTTGACACCTTTCACTAAAATTAACTCCAGATGGATTAAAGACTTAAATGTAAGACCTTACACCATAAAAACCCTAGAAGAAAATCTAGGCAAAACCATTCAGGACATAGGCATAAGCAAGGACTTCATGACTAAAACACCAAACGCATTGGCAACAAAAGCCAAAATAGACAAATGGGACCTAATTAAACTCCACAGTTTCTGCACAGCAAAAGAAACAATCGTTAGAGTGAACGGCAACCCATAGAATGAGAAAAAAATTTTTGCAATCCACGCATCTAACAAAGGACTTATATCCAAAATCTACAAAGAACTAAAGCAGATTTACAAGAAAAAAACCAACAAACCCATTCAAAAGTGGGCAAAGGATATGGACAGACACCTTTAAAAAGAAGACATACATGAGGCCAACAAACATATGAAGAAATGCTCATCATCACTGGTCGTTAGAGAATGCAAATCAAAACTACATTGAGAGACCATCACACGCCAGTTAGAATGGCGATCATTAAAAAATCTGGAGACAACAGATGCTGGAGAGGATGTGGAGAAATAGGAACACGTTTACATTGTTGGTGGGAGTGTAAATTAGTTCAACCATTGTGGAAGACAGTGTGGTGATTCCTCAAGGGCCTAGAAATAGAAATTCCATTTGACCCAGCAATCCCATTACTGGGTATATACCCAAAGGATTATAAATTGCTCTATTATAAGGACACATGTACACATATGTTCATTGCGGCAGTGCTTACAATAGCAAAGACTTGGAACCAACCCAAATGCCCATCAATGATAGACGAGACAGGGAAAATGCGGCACATATACACCATGGAATACTATGCAGCCATAAAAAACGATGAGTTCATGTCCTTTGTAGGGACATGGATGAACCTGGAAACTATCATTCTCAGCAAACTGACACAAGAACAGAAAATCAAACACCACATGTTCTCACTCATAGGTGGGTGTTGAACAATGAGAACACATGGACACAGGGAGGGGAGCATCATACACTGAGGTCTGTGGCGCCTGGGGGGTGGGGGGGACTAGGGGAGAGCAGTGTACCCCTGCTGGGGAGTTGGGGAGGGGTAACATGGGGAGAAATGCCAGATATAGGTGATGGGGGATGGAGGCAGCAAACCACATTGCCATGTATGTACCTATGCTACAATCCTGCATGTTCTTTACATGTACCCCAGAACCTAAAATGCAATTTTACATATATATATATATATATATATATATATATATATTATGTCCTATAGATAAAGGAATTATCTGTAGTACCGGCCTCAAAAAATTCCTATAGATAAAGTTACAAGAAGCATGAGCTTAGGTCGTCCTCTTAAAGAAATAAAAGAAAACAAAATACAGTGTGTTCAAGAAAATATGGCAACATTAGTGAGATCGAGGAAAAAAATTAGGTAGCAAAACAGACTGACAAAAAACCTTCAAAAATATATTTGAACCTAGAATAAAAGTATGATTAATATATTTAAAGAAATGAAAGAGATAACTGAAAATATAGTTGACCTTGAACAATGTGGGAGTTTGGAGTACCAACTCTCATGCAGTCAAATTTGCGTGTAACTTTTGACTCCCCCATACATAGCTACTAATAGCCTCCTATTGACTGGAAGTCTTACCAATAACATAAACGGTTGATTAATACATATTTTGTGTATGTATTATATACCGTATTCTTATAGTAAAGTATGCTAGAGAAAGGGAAATGCTATTAAGAAAACAATAAGAAAGAGAAAATATATTTACTCTTCATTAAAGCAGTAATTTACTTATCCACTATTACATACCTTTCTGTTTTCTTCAGAGAGCTATAAATTGCTGATAAATACTGTTTCCCCTGCCCTATGGCTCTCTTGTGGAGAATACCTTTTAGTTTGTAATTAGTGGTAAGGGGGTAATAGCTGCCTACTTGGTATATTTTTGAGTTATAAGTAAATACAGAACACCTGTTTGTTAATAATAATCACCTGTTGAGAGAGACTAAATGCGTGGATCAGAATCGGCTGGGGGCTTTCAGCTTGGAATGCTGTCAGCCCCTGAGGCTCCCAGTTGGATGGGCTGCTGGCCCCCTGGACAGATTCACTTTGTTGTTCTATTTGGGAGTCTGCCTCATTTACTTCAGCACTGCCTGGGTGGGGGTCCCCCGGCTGAGCTGGTTCTTGGTGATAAATTATCCAAAACTCCTACAGAAACATAATATTGGAAGCATTGGTTGAATATTAAGAATATTTTGGTTTATTGAAGGGAACAGAAAAAAGCAACAAATATTAAATAAATCTTTGATATTCAGCTGTGCTGTAGGTTATGTAGACCAGAGTTATGCTTACCAAATAGGCCATCTCAACATCAGTGAAAGAAAGTATGTAATTCAGCGGTTAGACATCTATCAACAATTTTAACAACTGGCAAGCCCTTAATTTTAGCAAGTGATGTTTTGGTCCACATGACATTATTTTAAAAATGTATAATATTTTACATATTTAGAATTCAGGTGATATAACAAAGAAAATCAGGGCTCCAATTATTCCTATACAGCTAGTGCTCAACTTACGACCATGATTGGTTCCGACAGACTGGTCGTAACACGATTTGATCGTAAGTTGAGTAGGCTATATGCACGCGGAGATGGTAGTGCTGCTGGAAGCTGGTCCGCACTGTCGTACGCCCAGTTGGGCAACGTTTGCGCTGCCAGACGCAGAGCAGTCGTGGCTAGCGATTGTGGTCGTAAAGTCGAATGGTCGTAAGTTGCATAGGTCGTAAGTCAATCAATACCTGTAATTGGAACACTAAAAGCACAGAGAACGGGAGTTCATGGAGGTTGCAAGCCGCCTGTATAAACACTTGTGTGCCTGCTTGCTGATAAATGCTTGTTTAGTACGCATATCCATGGCCCATACCATCGGGTGGCTCACCTGAGCTCAGGAGCTCGAGAACAGCCTGGGCAACATGGTGAAACTCCATCCTCTACTAAATTAGAAAAGTTAGCCGGGCATTGCGGTGTGCACCTGTAGTCCTAGCTACTCTGGAGGCTGAGGCATGAGAATCGCTTGAACCTGGGAGGCAGAGGTTGCAGTAAGCCGAGATTGCAGCCACCTCATTGTAGCCTGGGAAGCAGAGAAAGACTCCATCTCAAAAGAAAAAAAAAAAAAAGCATATCCAAGTGACAGAATTTAGTCAGAGCTTTGCTTTTATTATAGCCCAGTATAGAGAGAGATTTTAGGGGGAGAAGGCAACTTTCACACACATTAAATCTTTAGAGATTAGGATTACCTATAAAAATTACCTGTTTTAAGAATTATGCATGTTCAAATTGAATTAGGTTCAGTTCACAACCAAAGGGAAATAGCCTAGGATATACTAAGGAGGAGTAGTTCAGATCCACTGAATTCAGTACAGGTATCGATCGACTTACGACCTATGCAACTTACGACCATTCGACTTTACGACCACAATAGCTAGCTACGACTGCTCCGCGTCTGGCAGGGCAAACGTTGCCCAGCTGGGCGTACGACAGTGCGGACCAGTTTCCGGCAGCACTACCATCTCTGTGTGCATATAGCCTACTCAACCTACGACCAAATCGTGTTACGACTGGTCTGTCGGAATCAATTGTGGTCGTAAGTCAACCACTAGCTGTAATTCAGAGCAATCGAAAGGATCACCAGCAGAGAGAGTAAAATTTGAGCTAACCCTCTGGGAATAGCTGAAACACAGTTAACAGTAGTAGGGAAGGTAAGAAGGAAAGTATGAGATTGACTGAGATCCTGTGTTGATGAGTAGCGGAAGAAGAAAGGTTGGATAAGAAGGGTAATGTCAAAATGATGAAAGGTTAGAGGGTAAGCCAGTTCTTTTTTTTTTTTTTTTTTTTTTTGGCTGGATGGACAATACACAGCTTCCTAATATGGCTTATCTCCACACTTCGTAAAACTGCTGTCCTGCACATCACCTATGACCTAAATCCCACAGCAAGTGGCCTTATCTCAGTTCCTCCCCTTGTCCCCTTTCTGTGATATTTTGAGCTCTGATCTACCTTTGCTTTTGGAAGATGTTATGGCCGTTAATAGAGCTAGTCCTGGAGATCAAGATTTGCAAAGGGAGAGTGCCAATGCTGTGACAGGGCATATCACTGGGCGGGCGCTGGGCGCCCAGATGCTGAGAACTGTGATGAAACCTTGAGGATAGTGGCATTTGGGGGACAGGGAAGAGTGATCAGAGACAGAAAGGGAGTAAGTGGAGCTCAGAGAGAGAAGCCAAAGGACACTATGGATGCTCATTCATGTGTTAAATAGAGCAAATCCTGGCTCTGTGTGTGGGTGGCATTGGAAGCTGTCAGAGATGAAGGAAGTGTCTAGATGTGTTTTCAGAAATACTAAGGAGGACAGTGAATTAACTATAGTAGGCAGTGGGAGAATAGGAGATATATTAGACCTGCCTACAAACTTATTAACTCGATGGATGCATCCACCTAGAAAATACCGATGATTCATTGAGATAGAGATTGTTCTTGTTTTCCTTCACTTTGCTTTTTATCTCTTCCTTCAGTTCCTCTTCCTCGCTTCCTTGGTAAATTAGATGATGAAACCTGTGTGTCTCATCTTAACAAAGCATAGGCCCTGTTGCCATGGGACTTCTGAGGTTTTCCATTATGAGAATTATTATAAAGCTATGTGAGCAAGGAGAACAGATAGAAGATCTCATTAAAATGAATGTGTAATTACATATATATTTTTTACAATGCTGTCTTCTTACCTGTGGGAAATGTTTGCACATAAATCACTTAGAATAAAAAAACAATTAGTTTAAGCAATGTTGCAAGTGTTTTTTTTCCTGCAGTCTCTAGACATCCCATAATAATAAGCTTTCTTTAATTTATGAATACAATTTGAAAGAGAATTATCTAGTAGATGGAGTCATTTGTGTACCTACAATATATTTACTGATTCATTTCATGTGCTGGCGAGTGTCCTAGACACTGGAAATACAAGATGAACATAACAAAAATGTTCATTGAACTTGCATTCCGGATATTCTGCAAAGGTGACACAGACAACAAATTTTGATTTACCATATCATCTGTTTTACTTAGGTAAGTTTTTAAATCTGCCTCTGTTTCCTCATCTGTGAAACAGGATTGTTTTAAAGGTAAAAAATTAGAACACAGCTAAATACTCAACAAATATGTTAAAAGTCAGAGGATAAGGTATGCAAAGGTGACCTGAAAACTTGAAAACAGAACAAGTAATTTAATTCGTTACTTACCATTGGTTGGACCACCTTAGAGGGTCATTTGGTCTATGATTTTTATACTCTTTGCACTTGGCGGTGAGTGGAAGAGGTTAATTGTGTGTGACAAACTCTTCTCTATTTCTAGTTGCCCTGCTGGGGATTCAACAATCATTACAAGTCTCTGGAAACCTACCACCTGGAGCTTTCTCACTGGGGATTTATTTGGCCTGATGTGTATAAAGGGTCTGAGTGAATTTTAAAACTCTTCACCCTACCCTGTATAATGTTTATGAAAAGCTAAAATTCCTTTTGAACATTTACAAAAAGCTTTGTTACTGTGATGTTTAACCCTTTCTGCTGGAACAAAATAAATGGAACTTTTCTGCCATCTCGCTCTGCTAAGTTTATCAGGCCCTGCTGGAGTGGGCATATATGGATGAGGACCCCAGGAGCTATACAACCAAAAAAGAGAAATCATTAGGTTGATTTCTCCCCTTGCACATCATCCAATTATGTTCTGGGTGGAGGCTGGGGGAGATAGATATCCTGCCTGTTCTTGGTAGAATTATTGCTTGTGGGCTGCAAGGTCTGGGGAAGCAATGACCCTATGCCTGATACCTTCTGGTATTTGTGAATCACAGTCATATAAAATCTAATGATGGATTAGATTCATAAATAAAGTCTAATGAATATGTTGGCTTTTATAGTGAAATTAAGTCCAAAGGATGCGGTGAAGGTTGAATAGAATGTGGAAGGTAGTGTAATATTGAAGCCATAAATCCAATATCAAAAGCAGCATCGGGCTGGGCACAGTGGCAAGTGAGGACTGAGGTGGGAGGATTACTTGCTGTCAGGAGTTCAAGACCAGCCTGGGCAACAAAGTGAGACCCATCTCTACCAAAAAATTTGTTTGAAAATTAGCTAGGTGTGGTGTGTGTACCTGTAGTCCCAGCTACTGGGGAGTCTGAGGCAGGAGGATCCCTGGAGTCCAGTAGTTCAAGGTTGCAGTGAGCTATGATCAAGCCACTACACTCTAGCCTGGGCAACAAAGCAAGACTCTGTATCATAAATAAATAAATAAAGCAGCATCAGCATCAGCATTAGTATCATCAGCCCACATCTCCTGGGAGGGAAATATGGAAAGCACTCCCGTATTTAGAACTTTTATCTTATGACCTTAATGTAAGTGAGTCAAGCATTATTCGTGGCCTGATGACTTAAGTGTAAAAACCTTTTTGAAACATTAAAAATTCTGTAATATTAAAACACTAAAAAGAGACCATTATATAAGGGACTTTGGGTCAGAGAGACCTGAATTCCAGACTACCGTGGTGGTTTGCTGCACAGATCATCCAATTACCTAGGTATCAAGCCCAGCATCCATTAGCTATTATTCCTGATACTCTCCCTCCTCAAACCCCAACAGGCCCCAGTGTGTATTGTTTCCTCCCATGCATGTGTTCTCATCATTCAGCTCCCATTAATAAGTGAGAACATGTGGTGTTTGGTTTTCTGTTCCTGTGTTAGTTTACTGAGGATAATGACTTTCAACTCCAACCATGTCCCTGAAAAAGACATGATCTCATTTCTTTTTATGGCTGCATAGTATTCCATGGGACATATATGCCACATTTTCTTTATTCGGTCTATCATTGACCAGCATTTAGGTTGATTCCATGTCTTTGCTATTGTGAATAGGGCTGCAATGAACATACACATGCATGTATCTTTATAATAGAATAATTTATATTCCTTTGGACATTTACCCAGTAATGTAATTGCTGGGTCAAATGGTATTTCTGCCTCTATGTCTTTGAGGAATCACCACACTGTCTTCCTCAGTGATTAAACTAATTTACATTCCCACTGACAGTGTAAAAGTGCTCCTTATTCTCTGCAACCCTGCCAGCATCTGTTGTTTTTTGACTTTTTAATAATAGCCATTCTGACTGGTATGAGATGGTATCTCATTGTGGTTTTAATTTGCATTTCTTTAATGATAAATGATGCTGAGCTTTTCTTTATACGTTTGTTTGCTGCATGTATGTCTTCTTTTGAGAAGTGTCTGTTCATGTCTTTTGCCCACTTTTAATGAGGTCATTTTTTTTTCTTATAAATTTGTTTAAGTTCCTTGTAGACTCTGGATATTAGACCTTTGTTAGATGGATAGACTGCAAAGGTTGTCTCCCATTTTGTAGGTTGTCTGTTCACTCTGATGATGGTTTCTTTTGCTGTGCAGAAGCTCTTTAGTTTAATTAGATCCCGTTTGTCAATTTTTACTTTTGTTGCAATTGCTTTCTGCATCTTTGTCATGAAATCTTTGCCTGTGCTTATGTTCTGAAAGGTATTGCCTAGATTTTCTTCTAGGTTTTTTTTATAGTTTAGGGTTTTACATTTAAGTCTTTAATCATTTTAAGTTAATTTTTGTATAAGGTGTAAAAAAGGGGTCCAGTTTCAATTTTCTGCCTATGGCTAGCCAGCACTTCCATCACCATTTATTAAATGGGGAGTTCTTTCCCCATTGCTTGTTTTTGTCTGTTTTTGTCAAGTTTGTCGAATATCAGATGGTTGCAGGTGTGTGGTCTGATTTCTGAGTTCTCTATTGTGTTTCATTGGTCTGTGTGTCTGTTCTTGTACCAGTATCATGCTGTTTTGGTTACTGTGGCCTTGTCATACTATTCTACACATCAGTTAGTTTGAAGTCAGTTAGTGTGATGCCTCTAGTTTTGTTCTTTTTGCTTAGGATTGTCTTGGCTCTTCAGTCTCTTTTTTGCTTCCATATGAATTTTTAAATAGTTTTTTTTTTTAATGGTAGTTTAATGGGACTAACACTGATTCTATAAATTACTCTGGGAAGTATGGCCATTTTCATGATATTGATTCTCCCTATCAGTGAGAATGGAATGTTCCTCATTTGTTTGTGTCCTCTATGATTTATTTGAGCAGTAGTCTGTAGTTTTTGAAGAGGCCCTTCACTTGCCTTGTTAGCTGTTTTCCTATGTATTTTGTTCTTTTTGTAGCAATTGTGAATGGGAGTTCATTCATTATTTTGCTCTCTGCTTGCCAATTGTTAGTATATAGGAATTATAGAGATTTTTGCACATTGATTTTATATTCTGAGACTGCTGAAGTTGCATATCAGCTTAAAAAGCTTTTGAGTTGACATGACAGGGTTTTGTAGATATAGAAATAGGGGAGGGACAGTGGGGGGTGGGGAGTTGGGGAGATATAGCTTGGGGAGAAATGCCAGATATAGGTGAAGGGGAGGAAGGCAGCAAATCATGCTGCCATGTGTGTACCTATGCAACAATCTTGCATGTTCTTTACATGTAACCCAAAACAAAAAGATTGGAACAGAATTAAAATTCTTTCCAAAATTAAAAAAAGAACTGATAGAAACATGTAAGTAATGAAATATAATGAAACATTGATCTATGTGCCTATTTTTGTATGNAAAAAAAAAAAAAAAAAAAAAAAAAAAAAAGAATCACGTCATTTCAAAGAAAGATAATTTGACTTCCTCTCTTCCTGTTTGATTACCTTTCTTTCTTTCTCTTGCCCAATTGCCCTGGCCGGAACTTCTAATAGTATGCTGAATTGCAGTGGTGAGAGAGGCCATTCTTACCTTGTGCTGGTTTTCAAGGGGAATGCTTCCAGCTTTTACCCGTTCAGTATGATGTTGGCTGTAGGTTTGCATTGTATTGCTTTTATTATTTTGAGGTATGTTCCTTTAATATGTAGTTTATTGGTGTTTTTAACATGAAGTGATGTTAAATTTTATGGTAGGCCTTTTCTGTATCTCTTAAGATAATCATGTGGTTTTTGTCTTAGTTCTGTTTAGTGATGAATCACATTTATTGATTTGCATGTGTTGAATCCAGCTTGCATCCTGGGGATGAAGCCAACTTGATTGTGGTGGATAAGCTTTTTGATGTGCTGCTAGATTCAGTTTGCCAGTATTTTATTGAAGATTTTTGCATCAATGCTCATTAGGGATACTCACCTGAAGTTTTCTTTTTTTGTTGGATATCTTCCAGGTTTTGATAACAGGGTGATGCTGGCCTGCCTCATAGAATGAGTTAGGAAGGAGTTTCTCCTTTTCATATTTTTTGGGAATAGTTTCAGTAGAAATGATACCAGCACTTCTTTGTACCTCTGGCAGAATTCAGCTGTGAATCTGACTGGTCCTGCACTTGTTTTGGTTGGTAGACTATTTATTATTGCCTCAATTTCAGAACTCATTATTGGTCTATTCAGAGATTCAATTTTTTCCTGGTTCAGTCTTGGGAGGGTGTTTGTTTCCAGGAATTCATCTCTTTTTTTCCTTATATTTTCTAGTATGTGGATAGAGGTGTTTATATTATTCTCTGATGGTTTTTTGTATTTCTGTGGGGTCAGTGGTGATATTCCCCTTATCATTTCTGATTGTGTGTATTTGATTCTTCTCTTCTTTTTCCTTTATTAGTTTACCTAGTTGTCTATTTTTTTAATGTTTTCAAAAATCCACCTGGATTCGTTGATTTCTTTTTTTTTAAGGGTTTTTCATGTCTCTATCTCCTTCAGTTCAGTTCTTACTTTGGTTATTTCTTGTCTTGTTGTAGCTTTGTGGTTTGTTCACTCTTGGTTCTCTATGTCTTGGTTGAGAATTTAGATTGTTAACTTGAGATTTTTCTAGATTTTTGATGTGGGCGTTTAGTGCTATAAATTTCCCTCTTAACATGACTTTAGTTGTGTTCCAGAGATTCTGGTACATGGTTATTGTCTCTTTGTTCTCATTAGTTTCAAAGAACTTCTTGATTTCTGCCTTAATTTCATTGTTTACCCAACAGTCATTCAGGAGCAAGTTGTTCAATTTTCAAGTAGTTGTGGGATTTTAAGTGAATTTCTTAATCTTGAGTTCTAATTTGATTGATTGATTGAGCTGTGGCCTGAGAGACTGTTTGTTATGATTTCAGTTCTTTTGCACTTGTTGAAGAGTGTTTTACTTCAGATTATGTGATCAGTTTTAGAGTAATTGTGTAGTGATGAGAGTAATGTATATTCTGTTGAATTTGGGTGGAGAGTTCTGTAGATAACTACTCAAGGTCCACTTGATCCAGAGCTGAGTTCAGGTCCTAAATATCTTTGTTAATTTTCTGTCTCTATGATTTGTCTAATATTGTCAGTGGGGAGTTAAAATCTCCTATTACTATTGTGTGGGAGTCTAAGTCTCTTTGTAGGTCTCTAAACATTTGCTTTATGTATCTGAGTGATCCTGTATTTGATGCATATATATTTACGATAGTAAGTTCTCCTTGTTGAATTGAACCCTTTACCATTAGGTAATGGCCTTCTTTGTATTTTTTTTATCTTTGTTGGTTTAAAGTCTGTTTTGTCAGAAACTAGGATAGCAACCCCTGATTTTTTAATTTTCCATTTGCCTGGTAAATTTTTCCTCCATCCCTTTGTCTTAAGCCTATGTGTGTTTTTGTACATGAGATGGGTCTCTTGAAGATTGCATACTGATGGGTCTTGACTCTATCCAGCTTGCCATTCTACATCTTTTAATTGGGGCATTTAGCCCATTTACATTTAAGGTTAGTATTGTTATGTGTGAATTTGAACCTGTCATCATGATGCTAGTTGGTTATTTTGCAGACTTGATTATATAGTAGCTTCATAGTGGTGTACTTCAGTGTGTTTTTGTAGTGGCTGGTAATGGCGTTTCCTTTCCATATTTAGTGCTTCCCCCAGCAGCAGTTCTTGCAGGGCAGTCCTGATAGTGACAAATTTCCTAAGAATTTACTTGTCTGAAAAGGATCTTATTTGTCCTTTGCTTATAAAGTTTAGTTTGGTCAGATAAGAAATTCTGGGTTATAAATTCTTTTCTTTAAGAATGTAGAATATTGGCCCCCAAATTCTTCTGGCTTGTAGGGTTCCCACCGAGAAATTCCCTTTGTAGGTGACCTGGCCTTTCTCTCTGGCTGCCCTTAACATTTTTTCTTTCATTTCGACCATGGAGAATCTGAGCATTATATATATATCTGTGATTGATCTTCTTGTGGAGTATCTTACTAGGGTTCTCTGCATTTTCTGAATTTGAATATTGGCCTGGCTTGTAAGGTTGTGGAAGTTCTCCTGGATGATATCATGAAGTGTGTTTTCCAACTTGGCTCCACTCTCTCTGTCTCTTTCATGTACCCTAATCAGTAGTAGGTTTGGTCTCTTTACATAATCCAATATTTCTTGGAGGTTTTTTCATTTTTTTCATTCTTTTTCTCTATTCTTGTCTGCCTGTCTTACTTCAGAAAGATGGTCTTCAAGCTCTGAGATTCTTTCCTCTACTTGGTCTATTCTGCTATTGATACTTGTGATTGCATTGTGAAGTTCTCATGTTGTGTTTCTCATCTCCATCGGGTTGATTCTGTCTCTCTCTCAACTGGCTATCCTGGCCATCAACCCCCATATTGTTTTATCATGACTTTTAGCTTCTTTGTATTGGGTTACAACATGCTCCTTTAGCTCAGCAGTTTGATATTACCCACCTTCTGAAGCCTACTTCTGTCAATTCAGCCATCGAAGTCTCAGCCCAGTTCTGTGCCCTTGCTGGAGAGGTGTTGCAGTCATTTGGAGGAGAAGAGGCACTCCGGCTTTTTGAGTTTTCAGCATTTTTGCATTAATTCTTTCTCATCTTTGTGGGCTTATCCACCTTTGATCTTTGAAGTTGCTGACCTTTGAATGAGGTTTTGTTGTTGCTGTTGTTGATGTTGTTGTTGTTTTCTGTTTGCTTTTCTTTTACGAGTCAGGCCACTCGGTCATAGGAAGTCTGGAACAACTGAGTCTACAACCATAGAGATGGCGGCTCCTTGCCTAACTCAGTCTCAGGCAGACTCTAACCCACCACTGTTGGCTGGCTGGGATTTCAAGCCAATGGGTCTTAACTTGGGAGGTATATAGAAGTGGGGCCCACAAAACATCACTGCCTAGCTTCCTGGATTCAGCTCCCTTTCTAGGGATATGTACAGATGAATTTCCCACCTTGCCATTGATGGCTACTCTGCCAAGACTCCCCTCAGTCCTGTATATTGGACCTAAGGCCCTGATGGTGTGGGCTCACAAGGGGATCTCTTCATCTATGGATCCCAAAGATCCATGGGAGAAGTGTGGTTTTCTGGGCAGGGATGTGTAATCACTCACTGCTTCCTTTGGCTGGGTGGGAATTCCTTCAGCTCCTTGCCACTCCTGGGTGACTCATTGCCCCAGAATGCTTTTCTTTATTCTCAATGGGTCAAGCTGTTTGCCTAATCAGTCCCAAAATGAGAACCTGGATGTTTCAGTTGAAGGTGCTGAATTCACTTACCCGTTTTCACTCTGTGAGTGCTGCAGACTGCAGCTGCTTCTAATTGGCTATCGTGGATCCCTCCTGGAGTTTGTATTAATTCTTCAATTTATTCCTTCAACCCCACCCACTCAAAAAACTATACAAAGCCTTCCACTTCTTTGTCATTAGTCATAAAACTCCTAAAATTATTCATGTATTTTTTCTGAAGTTTTCTGGGACATGTAGTTACTCTTTCAGGCTTGACTGCATTAGATACTCAAAGGAAAGATTTATTTTTGTGGAATGGCAGGCAGAATTACCATGTTGTTTAAGTTGTTCTCTCTCACTTTTTCTTCTCAATGTGCACAACTTAATTTGCTTAGATTGAAAGTGTAATGATCTATTGCTTATAAAATTGTGTTGAAAGTTATAATATCCTGCATACAGGTAAATGTTATTGCTGATGCTATTATGAAAAAGTCTTCCTCTGGAAAAAGAAAAGTGTGTTGAAATCCCAGAAAGGCATCTTTGGGGTTCAGACTTTTAGGATGAGAACGTGCTTCTAGTTCAT
This sequence comes from Cebus imitator, assembly GCF_001604975.1. Classification (NCBI taxonomy): domain Eukaryota; kingdom Metazoa; phylum Chordata; class Mammalia; order Primates; family Cebidae; genus Cebus; species Cebus imitator. Next base: position 2,698,775 of record NW_016107566.1, read on the forward strand.
GTGTAGCTGATATGTAGATAGAAAATGCTATAGTATGGTTGCTTTCCACTAGCCTGAGCCAATAAGCATCAGCTCCTGTCCAGAGAGAGGCAGTACCTAGGGCTAGCAGCTAGAGGAAAAAGTGTTAAGTGGGTCAGTATGTCGTTTGGGTCCTTTGCAGAGAAGGCATTGAGATCCCAAGCCAGATTCTGCCAGAAGAGCTTTTCTGATAACTGAGCACCGTGGGACTATTGGGTCTGACCAATTCTGCTCAGCCTAAGTCTTCTCTAATGAATAATCTTTGCTCTGAAGTTCCCTATTGGATTGCCTGGACTTCACCTGGCCTGCATTGTGGCTTGAGGCTCTCCAGCTGAGGCCAGATCTTGGAGACACTGCAGCTGGGGCCATTTTGCATGCTCTACAGATGAGCAACAAGTTCTTTTCTGATGAGAGATGTAAGTAGCACACATTCATAGCTGATGTTCCAGGGTCTCTGCCTAGGATTCGGGTCAATATCAGGGCTTCAGTGTCTAAGGATAATGCAACATTGACTGGATTGCTACTTTAAATGGGGTGGCCTAAAGGCTTAATTCAGATAGGGAATAATGGCCATTTGGTAAATACTTGGGTTAAAGGAAGGATCCTAGTCTCTAAAACTATGGTTCCAATTTAGGACTACACCAGAAATAATTTGTTCTTGGGACAAAATCACTGCTGTGTGGACCTGGAGCTTTTTTTTACTTCCCACTGACAATGAAAAAAAAATTGGCCCTGGAAACAGAGATGTGGCAGAGACTTCAGGAAGAGGAAACCAAGTTGCCTAACATTTAGAGGGAGGAAGATATCAGGCAGGGAGCAGATATATTTAATAAAAAGCTTCCTGCCATGGCCAAAGGCATTCTTGTAAAACCCAACTTCAGCACTTCCTCTGTACTGCATGACCTTTTGGGGTCAGCATTCATTTATCGGATCAGCAAAATATTTGAGGATAGGCCATGCTCTGAGACTCTTCTATAACTCCTCAATAATTGCCTTTTATTAAGCGCTAAGGACGGATCAAGCATTTTTCAAATATTATCCATGGTGTTCACAGCTATCATGATCCATATATTGTCTTTGTTTTACAGACGAGAGATGAGGTGACTTGTTCAAGATTGCATAGATTATGTATATGGTAGAGCTGCAAACCTGGGCTTTTTATATGACTTCTCTGGTTTTCCAATAGTTTATGAGTCAAAATTTATGGCATATTTTAAACAAATCATTGCAAAAGTAATAAAAGAGGCACTGAATGGCCCTTTGTTGTTCTGGGATTTGAACACCCAAGATAACGTAATAGAGATGGAAATGAGGGAAAGGTGTTAAGAGATTGTCACTTTTATATGATACATTTTACAGTTGTCCTGTGATATTGGCCCTTAAGTGGCTCTTTAAATAAGATTAGAGTCCACTGTTACTTCTCCAATATTATATTTTCCTCTAAGATGTGCCCAAAACCACATCTTCTTTGGGAGGCACCCCTAAAAATAAGAAGATGATCAATAGCATTTGTTCTCCTTCACATTACACTGGTCTTCAAGTTAAGTTTTACTCACTGGGTAGCTTTCCCATCACTGCTGTTTGCCCAGGCCTGTGCATTTGAGTATCTGCTCCATGTTCCCACAGCTCCCACTAGTAGAAGTTCATAAGTGAATAGACTTCTAGGCTTTCTATTAAGATTTGAAAATTATATTCCAGACTGTGTTTCTAAATCAAGTGAAAACAAAGTTGTTGTGTGGTGAGAACATTTATGGTCTGCTCTCTTAGCAAATTTCAATTCTATAATTTGAGGTTATTAATTATAGTCACTATGCTGTACATTAGGTCTTATTCATCCTTTGTAAATACAACTTTGCATACTTTGACCAAATCTCTTCCTTTCCCTCTCTGCTCTATGAGTTCCACTATTTTAGATTCCACATATAAGTGAAATTATGCAGCACTTGTCTTTCTGGGTCTGGCTTATTTCACTTAAAATAATGTTCTCTAGGTTAATCCATGTTGTCACAAATGACAGAATTTTTTTTTTAAGTCAGAATAATGTTCCATTATAAAACACATCACTTTTTCCTTATCCATTCATCCATTCATGAGCACTTAGGTTGATTCAATACCTTGGCTCTTGTGAATAATGCTGCAATGAACATGAGAGTGGAGATATCTGTTTGAAATACTGATTTTTTTCCCCCTTTGGAAAATATACTCAGAAGTGGAATTTCTGGATCATATGACAGTTCTATTTTTAATTTTTAAAGAAACCTCTGTAGTATTTTCTATAGTGGCTGTATCAATTAACATTCTCATCAACAGTGAAAAAGGATTCCCTTTTCCTTACATCTTCACCAACACTTACTATCTTTTTTATTTTTATTAAGAGATATTTGAAATAGCGTGAGATGATATCTCATTGCAGTTTTGGTTTATTTCCCCAATGATTAGGGATGTTGAACATTGTTTCACCTACCTGCTGGCTGTTTCTATGTCTTCTTTTGAGAAATACATTTTCAGACCCTTTGCCCATTTTGAAATCAGCTTATTTCTTTTCTTGCTATTATGTTTCAAATATTAACCTCTTATTGAATATATACCTTGCAATATTTTCTCCCATTAAGTAGGTTATCTCTTCACTCTATTGATTGTATCTTTTCTGTGCAGAAATTTATTTTTATACAATCCCATTTATCTATTTTTGCTTTTGTTGCCTGTGTTTTTGGTGTCATATCTAAAAAATCATCACCCAGATCACTGTCAAGAAAGTTTTCCCTGATTTCTTACAGCAACTTTAAAATTTCAGGTCTTAAATTTAAATCTTTAATTGATTTTGGGTTGATTTTTTAATATGGTGTGAGATAAGGTTCAATTTCTCAGTAAGGTGAAATATGGTTTAATTTCATTCTTCTGCATGTGGATATCCAGTGTTCTCTATGCTGTTTTTAAAGAGACTATTATTTTCCCATTGTGTGTTCTTGGCAATTGTCAAGAATTAATTGACTAAAAATAAGTGGATTTATTTCTGGACTATTTTGTTCCATTGGTCTATTTATCTATATTTATACCAATACCATATTGTTCTGATTACTATAGCTTTGTAGCATATTTTGAAATCAGGTGGTATGATGCCTCAAGCTTTGTTCATTTTGCTCAGGATTGCTTTGGCTATTTAGAGTCTCTTAGGATTCCATATGAATTTTAGAATTGTTTTTTATCTCTGTGAAAAATATCATCGGGATTTGGTAGAGACTGCATTGAGTCTGTAGATCACTTTGTGTAATATGAGCACTTTAACAATATTAAATATTCTAATTCATGAACATGGGATATCTTTCCATTTATTTGTGTCTTCATCAATTTTTGTTATCAACATCTTATAGTTTTCAATATACTAATCTTTCATTTCTGTGGCTACATTTATTCCTTGGTATTTTTATTGTACTATAATTAGGATTGTTTTCTTTTTTTCAAGTAGTTTGTTGTTAGTGAAGAGAAATACAACTGATTTTTGTGTGTTGATTTTATATTCTGCAGCTTTATTGAATTTGCTGATTAGTTATAAATTTCTTTTGTGAAACCTTTAGGTTTTCTATCTATAAGATCATGTCGTTTGGAAAGCAAAACATAAACAAAATTTAATCTAAATGAAGGTCGGAATACATCAGAACCTCCTTAAAGTTAGTTTTATTAATTCTCTATTTGTGATCATTTGACTTGGATTGATTTGAAACTTAGGTTTTTGATCTTTGTGGATACTGTTCTATAAACCTGTTTCTGGGGAACATATTTAAGTCGCCCAAGAAGAAACATTGAAAGTGGATCTTAATAGTTACTGGGGAATCTTTTCATTAAAGAAGACCTGCCACAGACCGTACTTAAAACTATAATGTGAGCGGTAAATCCCAGTAGCTGAAAGTTTAAAATATACTACAAACAGGGCTTGAAAAACATTCTGGATCTATTAATATTTTTGGCTCCAGTTTTCTCCTCTGCTAAGCAGAAAAGTGGGAGGAAAGCGGTAGGTATTCAGAGTAGTAAAGAATTTTTTGAGAAGTATCAAGAGTCTTGGGAGCCTGGAAAAACTGTTGTGGAAATGAGGACTGCAGACTCACAGTGTCAATGAAAGCTCCATCTTTTACTACTAACTGTATGCAGCAGGATGAAAATAAAGCCAAATTACCCATCCTTGAGGTAAATTAATCAGTTCTCCAGGCTCTTTAACTTCTTGAATTCATAAATGTTCTTTAATGCTTTTTTGTGGAACTAGCTTAGTGAGTTGAGCAAGCAGACAGGGGCCTCTGAAAAACAAACACTGTTTTACTCTCTGGTCAAAGCCTTTTGCTTAGTTTTGCACAAACTGCCCCCCTTTTGTCCCTTTCTCTGGGCAAGCATTTCTTGTGAGCCAGGATAGCTTTGGCTCTAGGCATCCTATGTCACAGAGTTCTGGGGAGCTCTTGTCAAAGAAGCTGTGAGTGGAGTCAAAACATGTGAACCATTTCAGCTAGCAGTTACAGCATGATTATCTGAAGAAGTATCCTCTTAACTGAAATCAGTTTCACAATGATGGACTTTAGCCATATTAAATCAAAACTCTATAAAAGTTCTAGGAAGTTTTCTTACAACCTCACACTCTGTTGCAAGTAATAAATGTTGCAAGCTGTCAATAAAACATTTCCAGTTACAATTAGCATCTACAATGCTTTTGTAAAGAGAGAATTCAAATATTCTCTACCCTGATGTCTCCCTTATAACTCTCTAGAGAAGAGTTAAGACAAGAAATTCTGCTTTTCAAAAGGAGAAATGTTGTGCAAATGCTAGGATATTATGGAAATAATTTTTTCCCCTAAAGCTGGTGTTTGCTAAGTGGGTTACATGGATATTGTCTCTCTTTCGTGTGTCTGGATTTACAAGCCTGAGCTCAAGCAATCCTAGCTAGCTCTAACTTCAACAATTTTCTACATGCAAGCAAGTCTATTGCTACTACATTAGTCTGGAAAACATAGGACAGGTGGCCTTGGTTGATGCCAATAGAGACATTGGGTAATATGCTTATTCCCCTTGCCTGCACCTCCAATATTCCTGGTTCTATGGAATATGAGTTTTTTCCCACCCCCTCATCCCCACCACTGGAGATTTAAGATTTAAGATTGTTGAACCTGAGTTTGGTGAGTAGGAGGCCTCCTAAACCTCTAACCTAGGCCAAAAAAGAAAAAAAGAAGAAGAAAAAGTATTTTGCATCTTTTTGCCCTATTTATATGTAAGTATATCTTCTCCAGGGAGGAGGTGAGACTAGGCCAGGCTGTATTCCACTGTGACCCAGAGGAGAATCAGACGAACCTGGCTCTTCTACTGTAGTGAATGATTTAAACAAATTATTTCACCTGAGCTTTAGTTTCCTAATCTGTAAACTAACTGGGAAACATAATTTTGTTGGGAGAATTTATTGTGATTAAAAAGGGGTCTAGTACAGTGCCAAACACGAAAATACGTGATGTGAACTGCAGCTGTGATTATGGAAAGAGAGAATGAAAAGAGCATATCTTAGAAGAAGAAAAAGTTTTGGCTACAATTAGATTCATTATATAGAAGTATACTTTCTGCATATTTGTAAGTATTTAGCATGCAATTGGCAAAGCCCAGGAGAAATTACTCAGGAGCGTAGGAGCTCAGAGAAAGGCAGAGTTGGGGACCGTGATGGGGATGTTCTCCTAAGGCAGAAGTAGGCAGCAATAGCTAAGTTGGACTAGCATGATTGCTTTATGGAGTTACTGAGGTTGAAGTAAGGAAATAGGGCTATATATCAAGTTCAAATGGTGAGGCAGAGTGGAAATGAGAGAATGAATAGCTTATGGTGATTCTCATTTCATGTCATGTTTACCACCTCATGAGGGTAGAGTTTGTTTTTTCTTTTGAGACAATATCTTGCTCTGTTGCCCAGGCTAGATGCAGTAGCACAATCTTGGCTCACTGCAACCTCTGCCTCCTGGGTTCAAGCGATTCTCCTGCCTCAGCCTCCCAAGTAGCTGAAACCACGGGCACGTGCCACCATGCCCAGCTAATCTGTTTGTATTTTTAGTGGAGACAGGGTTTCACCGTGTTAGCCAGGATGGTCTTGATCTCCTGACCTCGTGATCCACCCTCCTCAGCCTCCCAAAGTGCTGGGATTACAGGTGTGAGAAGGGAAATTTTTAAGTGGTTAAAATGTACAAGACTTGACAGACGTGTTGAAATTTTGAAGTCTCTTTAGTAGATAGTTCCCATAGAATGTGATGCTGGGCTGCTGGCCCTGCAGATGAGGACTTGCTCTTGCCGTGAACAATGTGAGAGTCTCCCAGCAGTCATTCATACTGCCCCTGACCCACCCTGTGTAACACCCATGTAGCTTGGATGGAATTAGTCCCATCTCCAGGCTGGCTTGATTTAAATCAAGCAGGCTATCCAACTCTTCTTGCCACACTTCTGGTAATTTATGTTTAAGCCACTCACTACAAGGTATGCCCCTAGCCATAGGGATTAATTTGGGGTGGTCCAGTCACTGAATATCTGAGGAACTGTGTTCAATGGTTGTGAAAGTCAAGCTCTATTTCCGACTGGTAGATGGGGAAATGTAGTAGCTTTTCTACAGCCATGGCAAGCCAGCTATGGCATGGAGCTGCCTGTGAAGGACACTGTGTTCTTTTTATCTGTTCTTAAACCTGCTCTGAAGGGCACCATTCCTCTGAATTTTCCAATAAGATGGGCTTTATTATTGAATATAGTTTGACACTTGCTTATAATTGCATTTGTGAGCATCTTAATGGATATAATGGTATGTGTCTCTGTGCACACCAGATTTCAGGAACTCCTCACTATGTACGAGAGTGCTAGTTTGAAATAACGTACCATCAGTAAGGCTGCCATAAAGAGAAAGGAAGGTATGCAAAAATGTATGCTACGTGGGGCTGAAGAGGTTATAGCGAAACAACAACCTAACCCTTGCGAAGCTGCCAGAGAGCTCAAAGACTTAGAAAGGAACTTGCTGTGTAAATACAGTAAATCAAAGGAGCAACTGAAATATAACTATTTGGGGGAAAAGGAAGACTTATTTTAAGATTTGGCTTTGCAGTTTTAAGTTGTAAACCTCCGTGTCTACCAAAGTTTTCAGTACAATGCTTTCAACAAAGAGCCTTGTGCAAACAGAGTTTTGTGGCAAAAAAGAAGCAGTTCTGGGCCTTACATCCAGGTTTACGTGGCAGAGAATACGATTAAAATGATTCACTAGCTAAATGGGAGATCAGAAACAGAGGTTAATCTGAATCTACAAGATTCCATTTTTCTGAATGCCTGGTGTCACTGGAGGAATACAAGTTCCAATCTCCCCGTGGAGATGCGAATTGTAGGATGTGATTCAAGCCTATTTTATTTGACTGGCCAAAGACAGGATTTTTGGGGATGAAAATATTTTTGAGTTATATACAAAAGGAAAAAATTACAGTATACATTTTTTTCCATTTATGTGGATGCCAAATAAAATTAAAGCTAGCTTGAGGAAGATTAGCAGTAGTTCTATTTCCAATTCCAAATTAGATTTGACAAAACTAGTTATTATAATTAGAATTAACGATTTTGATTCTGAATATTTTATCAGTCATGTTGTAAGCCATCTCAGCAGTTGCTGTAGGCATGGGTGCCAGCAGTTCCCTTTTCCTAGTTCGAATGATAGAGGATGCATATTTATCTATGTTCTTATATTGATTGTAAGTCCATTTTCTGTGTTTCAGACTAGAAAAGTGGCCACCCCCTTGTGAACCTAATACTCTGGGGCTGGGTTTACTCTGTACCAGAGTTACCTCTGAATTTATTCTATATAGATAAAAAGATTAGGTTTCAGCTAGAACAAAGAAATCAGAAAAGGAAACTGTCAGAGTTGCAAAGTATAGCTTTTCAAATTTATGTTCAGATTTTATGCATAAAAGAGAAGCCAATTATACTTTTGCTACATTGTTGGCATCACATAATATACTTTCCATAAAAAAGTTAAAATACAAATGGATGTTGGAGTGAAAGTTCTTTATTAACTAAATTCAAATTTGTACCTTATAGCAGAAATAAGGAATAAAGGAAGCATAAACTCCAGTCACACTTAGCCAAGATCTCTTCGGCTCAATCAAGATTATGCTGAGGGTGCTTCCAGGGTAGCATGAGTCATAAACTGAGGCTAAAAAGGTTATCATCTTGTCCCCCAAGCCACCCTGAAGCCACTCTGCTTCTCATTATCTCAGGACCTTCTGTGCTCTTCTCCCTGACTCAAGTTACTTCTTCATGAACAGAGGAAAATGGAGGGAGGTGGGTGAGTAGAACCCACACAGAAATTCATTAAACACATGATAACACATCTGTAAGCCAAAAGTAAAATTCTAAGCCCCCAACTGAGTGAATGAATCCACTTCTAAGCCAAAAATATTCCAAAGAAAACTGAAAAAGTAGTTCAGGCCATCATGGGAAGTAGGAGTCAGATATGTCTCATAATATTCTCCTCGCTTTGAAGTTCAGGCACAGCTGACCAGCATTAACATTAAAACAGAGATATTGTGGCTGACAGAACAGATTCTATGCAGCAATAAGATACCAAATTCCAACCTGACTCCAGTAGAGCATCACATGACAGATAGCAGATCCTAAAGGAAATCAAAGTATTTTACCCCAAAATATATATCTTTGGCATATTTTGAAATGGCCCTATGTGGCTATCTCTTTGCACTTTGCAGAGAATCTCATTCCTTTTCTGGGGAGTCTGGCATCTTTTAAAGTTCTGATTAGGCAATGTTTGCCATCTATTGTCCCTATTGGCAGCCACCTATTTGATTTCATCTACACAATTAAGAATCTAGGTCTCTGTAGCCCCTTGTCTTAACCCAGACACTCCTTTCTATTGATTCCAGGTCTTTAAATAATAACATAACTTCTTCAACCAATTGCCAATAAGAGGATCTTTGAATCTACCTATGACCTGTAAGTGCCCCTACTTGAATTGTCCTACCCTCTGGACCAAACCAATGTACATGTTACATGTATTGATCGATAGCTTACATTTTCCTAAAATGTATAAATCAAAGCTGTAACCCAACCACCTTGGGCACATGTTCTCAGGACCTCCTGAGGCTGTGTCATGGGTCATAGTCCTCATATTTGTCTCAGAATAAATCTCTTTAAATATTTCATGGAGTTTGGCTTTTTTCATCAACACATCTATATAGTAGATTCCAGTGAGTAACTTAAAATCATGTTGTCAAAGGTTGATATAGGGAAAGCACAATAAATAAAAAAGGTTACAAATAATATTATCGTACATTTGTGTCTATAACACAGATAATTGTCATTAAGAAAAAAAGCATAGAAAAAAATATCAAAAGATGAGTAGCAATTTTCTTTGAAATGTTGAGATTAATGACTTAAAAATCCTTTCTTCTTGGTTTTATATTCTTAAAGATTTCTTCATTGAAAGGAGTGTTTGTTGTTTATTTAGAAAAAATATATAAATGTCATTTGGTCAGGATAAATTAATACTGAAAATAACTGTATTAAAAGAAAAACTTCAGCCAAATTAGATTTAAAGGTGTTTAATTGAGTAATGAACAATTTGTGAATCAGGCAGTCTCCTAGAATCACAGCAGATTCAGAGAGATTTCGGGGATGCCTTGTGGTCAGAACAAATTTATAGACAAAAAAAAAAAAAAAAAGCCATGTACAGAAATCAGAAGTGAGGTACAGACACAGCTGGATTGGTTACAGCTTGGCGTTTGCCTTATTTGAACATAGATTGAACACAGCAGTGTATGAGTGGCTGAAGTATGGCTGCTGGGATTGGCCAAGACTCAGCGATTGTTACAGGCACATGCTCCCAAGTTACATTTTCTATCTTGTCTACCAATTAAGTTAGGTTGCAGTTCCTCCACAAGGACTCAAATATAGAAGTATGGAGCCCTTCTCAGGCCATATGTAGTTTGCTTTAACAAGTGTATGAAAACGAAATGCCAATGAACCCTCAGGTCATCTAGATCAGAAAAGGAAGTAAATTTTAAAATGGTGAGGCTCAAGGTTGATATGCAAAATGTGGACTTCAGAGGCCAGATTCCTTGTGGGCTGGAAGCCACTGGACTAAAGGGAGGCTGCAGGAACAGAGGACTCAGAGCCTCTGTCCTTTAGCAGACCCAATGATGTGCAGACAAAGCCAGCTTTCTTTTGCCTACTGCATGAAAAAACCCAAACTTGTCATTCCAGTTGTCTAGATGGAAGAGTGGGGTGGGGCTAACCATAGCTTAAGGCTGTGATCATTAGCATTAGAGTTGCACTATCAGGTCAAAGGTCAGTGGATCTCCAAAAATTTGAGCACCATTCAGGGCCCTTCTAACTCCCTATAAAGCTGGCATTTATTCATAGGGGAACTTAAGCATAGCCTGGATGGTTCTGAGCATTCTAGGATGAATGGTTATCCTCTTTATTGAGGGTCATAGCTTTGGTATATTTAGAACATGGAATGTTGCAACCATCACATTTTAAGCAAAAGCATCATAGGAGCAATGTCGGCACTCCCATTTACATCTTATAAGTATTCTCTTCTTGTTAACATCTTTCTGGGATTTAATAAATGCAGAAATGGGATTAAGTGTTTGGTCTTCTTTAAAATAAATCCGGGCATAATCATGTATTGTTTTCCAGTAAGCTCTAAAAATGTATTAGAAAAAGAAGGTTTAATCAGAAAGGAGCAACAGGTTTCATACCAAATGCTTTCCTTGTGGCAAAGCTGAATACCTGAAGATTGTCTGATCACTGTTAATCATGTAGAGTTATACCTACTTACTTCAGGAACATTGACAGCAATTATGAGACTGTGTGAATAATTTCAGTTGGTGTGGCAATGATTTATTATTCTGGGAATAGTAATTGGCACAATTGACAAATATTTAATACTGCATTTATTACTTGCCTACCATATGCCAGGCAGGAGAAGATAATCTAATGAAGACAGGAATCCTTATCTGAAAGACATTTTTTGTAGATATTCCTAAATGCATTTGTACCTAGTTGAAATCAACAGTACATATTCTTGTGGTCTACTAGTTTTTCATGATTTGTTTTATATTTTATTTGTGGATGGAATTCAATAGTTATTTTAGAAACAGTGCATTGTGTTGGATGCTATTATGCCCCTACGCTTTCACCCTACACCCTATTGTAGACCATACCTAATGACTATCACATGGGTAAAACACTGGCCTCTTGCATTAAGGAGGTATCCACCTTGTGGGCTCCAGTGGAGACCAAATCCTCACTTAGTTTTCCTTGCTTGCCCAAGTCTTTTGTCACTTCCTAACAGATTCCTTCTGAGAGCAATTCCTCAATAAATCTCTTCCACAAAAGTCCCCAAGTCAGGCTCCAGCAGGGTGCAGTACTAAGTACAAATAATAAATTTAAAAAAATAAAAATGTATACACACATTTATATTTCCAAGTAGAGATTTTTACATGCAGATGTAAGACATACCAAGACAGCAATGTTTTGTTGATCTCGCTTTTGTCTTAAGTATATTGGCAGCTGAGGATTCAGTCCGGTTATTATTTGTGATGAAGAGGTTGTCAACTCCTGAATAATGGTTTATGTGTTGCCTCTGATTCTAGGTGCCCTAATCTATCCCACAGATGTAGATTTCAATTAGATTGGGGAATTATTAAGAAATGAGTTTTTTATTTAAGAAAGGACTCATTTTGGCATTGCTGGCATGAGGTTCAATCCCCTCTTGGTATGATGGATATATATATGTCTCTAACTTACTTGAATAGTTTTTATTGATTGTCTTGCCTTTCAAGTATCCTCTGGCTAGGGATCCAGGAGGCGGATAGAGTGGCTTTCATCTAAGACACTGGGAATGCACACTTTAAAGTCAGAGTCCCATTGTAGATTATTAGGGTTATACTTTGCTGATTTTCTTTACTGTCTCCTATACCAGGAATAACTCTTCATTATACTATATTGAATATCCTTCCCCACTTCCTTTATTGCATGCGCAGAGATGCAGGAGTGAGGCTATTAAGAAAACCAGCTCTGGAGTCTCACTTCCTGGGTTGAATGCTGCTTCCAACACTAATAGCTCAGGGTCTTAGGTGCAGTTGTTGAATGGCTCTACATTTTGGTTTGCTTATCTATAAAAACACTTGCTTTATAGTGCCACTGAGAAGATAAAATGCATCAATACATGTACAGTGTTTAGCAAAGTGCCTGGTACACAATTGCCGGTAAGTGTTAGTTAATATTTATTAACTGCCCCTGCTTTTGGAGGGGACCTTATTTCCTCATTTTCCTTCTCTGTCTTCTGTGTGTCACGCTGTCACCCTACCTTTATCTAAGAAGGAGGTCTTTGAAACTCATTGGCATTGACCTCGTGGTTCAACATCTGCTTGGGTCTCCCAGTTGTGCTTGCTATGACTGACATGTCCTAAGAGATATGCTCTTTATCAACTCCATTCCTCCCCAGCCCCCAAAGTCCTTGACCCTTTGGCTGTCCCTATAAAGATGCAGACACCCTTTTACTCTGGACAAATCCTCTTTCCTTGATCAGCACAAAAATATCGAAAAGAGCTTATTTTGACTAGTGATGTTTTCTAAATGCTTAAGGTAGCAAATTATTTTCAGGTTGTCTGCTTTCCTTCATCTTTAATTTCAGTCTAAATTTAAGCAATTTTTTTAAATGGAGGAAGTCATTTTAAGAAATCAAAAATATCACATAATGGCAAAGAACCATAGCACTTAAGCAGATAGCATTTCAATTAACATATTCTACGTGAGAAAAAATTCTTTACAGCTTGTACACAAAACAAGTTATTTCGCTTTCCTCCCCAGGTTTAAATAACAAACATGTTTTCTTCTCATCAGAGAAGCTATACGTGGACATTGATGACAAGTTAGAAAATAGAATAGAGAAAAAGTACAAAGATACTTTTAATATTTTGGTAACCTCTTTCTGTGATTTTTTAAAATAAAAAACCCTGAATTAAAAAAAATGCTATCGCTACCATTTGTTTTTGTTTTTGTTTTTGAGACAAAGTCTAGCTCTGTCACCAGACTGGAGTGCTGTGGTGTGATCTTGGCTCACTGCAACCTCTGCCTCCCTAGTTCAAGCGATTCTCCTGCCTCAGCTTCCGGGGTAGCTGGGACCACCACCCCCAGCTAATTTTTGTATTTTTAGTAGGGACGGAGGTTTCACCATGTTAGCCAGGATGGCCTCCATCTCCTGACCTTGTGATCGGACCTCCTTGGCCTCCCAAAGTGCTGGGATTATAGCCGTGAGCCACCATGCCCAGCTGCTACAATTTGTTTTAAACATCTATTGCGATATATTTTAATTCCTGCTGTTTTTATTATTTTCAAATGTATCTCCTCCACAGTGTGCAAAGATTTAAATATCAAGATTTTACATTTTTTCATAGATAGGAGTGATTACTAAAAACAAACCAGGATGATTTTAAGGATTTTGAAAAATCACTGTTCCGCAAGGAAGGATAAAATGGAAGAGACAATGAACAATCTTTCTTGGAATCCTTCTGGTCAGATGTAGTATTATAATATTTTGGCACGGAATGAGGCTGTCAAATTCACTTACTACAATCATCTTAACAAAGAGGGAACAGAGGTTCAGGGAGTTTATGTGCCTTGTTCAAGACCACACCTTGTCTTAGTTCACAACTTTGCTGAATTTTCCTGTCAGTGACCCCACATTGCCCCCGTCCATTTTTTCTAGTAGAGTTACACACCTTGTGATCTTTTGGACAGCGCATGTATGTAGAAGATTTTCCTGGAAATGTAAAGTGAGTTTCTACCTTTTGTCTTTGTAATATGTGCATTTTTAAATCAACTCTGTCAATATCTGTTCTAACTCCATAATTTTGTTTTCTGAGAATTTGGCATTGTCTAGTATGATCCATAGTTGATAGGTGCGTTTAGAAGCATAATTTTGAGACCCATAATGGGGACATTTATACTCAGGAAGTTTTCTTTGTGAAACACTTTCCTGGCATGTCTGGCCTCCAGCCAGGATTCAATGGCTTACTCTGCCTCAGATTCAACAAGCTCTCAGTTGAATAGTCAGCAACTAATTTAATTAATGGAACAGTATAGATTAATGAGAAATGTATTACCACTCAAAAAATGTTGACATAATTTTTGAACAAAATTCAGGAAGCCCTGAAATACTTCATAATTTACAAAAGAAAAATAATAAATAGGCTTGAATTCAGCTCTGTTATGCAAATCCCAAGAGTTCTGGCTATTAATAAGATTTTAATGTAAAAACATTGACCTAGTTCCTGCATTTCAGCTCTCATTTTACTATTGCCATCTTCTTTCTTAGCTGCTTTCTATTCTGTTTTTTCACCTCTAAATCCAAGCTTGAAAGGGAAGATGAGTTACCCACCGTCTACAAGAGCCCATGATAATTTTCTTCTAGTGTAATTATGGTGTTTCTGTGCAACTATACAGAATGCATATGATAGCAGCAAGGAGGCAGTCAAATGCCTAGGCAGATAGAGGTGAGTCCTCAGTGAAACCTCACCTTCAAGCCAAAAACAGGCTTAAGCATGAAAGACTGGACTGCTAGTTCTGGATGAAAAACTGACCTGGAGTGAGAACTTCTGTTCCTGTTGCTTGCCATTTCCATTGATGAGAGTGTCTACGGGCATGAGGGTGTACTCCTCCACAGTGTGCTCCATGCTGTTCTGGGCCTTGCCACACCTGTCTACCACTGCATTACCGCCTTCCCTGTCAAAGC